>NC_057796.1:88031751-88208541 GCF_018294505.1 Triticum aestivum | reverse complement strand
AAATCCTATTCCTATGTTTACAAGATCCTACGAATCAAAGAGGCTCAAAGTGTCCATCACAACCGACCGTATAGACCTCTACACTGCAAATGTCCCTGCTCATCTTCAGTACAAGGAACATACTGTACTACTATCATACTCCCTCCGTTCCAAAATATAAGTCTTGGTAGAGATTTCCACTATGGATCACATACAGATGTATCCAGATACATTTTAGAGTGTAGATTCACTCATTTTGCTCCATATGTAGTCCATGGTGGAATCTATACAAAGACTTGTATTTAGGAACGGAGAGAGTACATATTAAAGAAGAACGGAAGAGGAACATGGTAAAGAAGAGCAAGCAGATTTTGGATAATAAAATGTTGGTTGCGCAGTGCCCACACATGATGAACCAGAGCCCATTAAGAATGCAACTCCCAGCTGTCTCTCGACCATTTCAGGCGGTTGATGGAGATCCTACGTCTCCTAACCCATCTTCTTCCTCGTCTCTGATTCTTCCCATACAGAACCCCGCACGGGCTGCCGGCCGGACCACCGGCCCCCGCCGCCTGTGTTCCTCCGCCACCCCCACCCCCGCCCCAACCCCCACCCGCGTCGAGTTTTCTTCGTTCGGCGAGGCCCCACAACCACTCGAGCCCCTTCGTTCGCACCAGCGAACTCCGGCGAGCTCTGAAAAATCGACTGACCCAATTTTGAAATTTAGTCTACTGTGATTTAACTTGTGTGGAATATAAAAGGGGAAAACCATAAGCATTGGGAGTATAGTGTTGAGCGTGCCATGGCGGATCTAAAGGTGCAAACCGGACAAAGGCAACTTCGCAACCAAGACAAGAAATCAGAGTAAAGCAGTGTCGATCTATTTTCTTGCTGCGATAAATAAGTTGAGCAGATACGAAAGAGTACCGCCTCTGGTGCGGCGCCGTGTACGCATCTGCTGAGAATTTGACGGTGCTGCGGTAGCGATGGCTGTCGGCGGCGTGGAAGCAGATCTAGGAGGGTAGCCGGTGGCGGCGGGGTGCAGTGGACGAGACGGTCGTAGGAGCGGCGCCGGCAAGGTGGACGACGGCGGGGATGAAGCGAGAGGACGGGATGCAAGGATCCCGGTCCGAAGCCATGGATGAGAGAGGTCGATCTCTTGTAATGGACGGCGGCGTTGGGGTATCAGCTCCAGCATGGTGGAGGAGGACGACGGTGGATGGGGTGGCGGACGGCGGCAGACGAAGGAGGGTGGGGTGGAGAGGGTGTTTTGGCGCCCTCGGAGTACGAATGGGGAAAAGGGAGGTAGAGAGGAAGGGGGGACCATGTATTCAGGGCGCGCTTGTCTCAAATGCGAGGAAATTTACAAACTTAGCCCCCGTTTCAAATTTCTACTACATCACAACAACATTAGTCGGTTGGGGATAGGACGGTAATCTCGCATACACCGAATATTTGCCGACGAGAGTTTGTTTTTGGCGCCCACCGTGTATGAATATGAATCTGGGAGGGAGTCGATTTCGGACGAGGACACACTGTGTTTTGGCGCCCACCGTGTATGAATCCGGATGAGAGGTGGTTACGTCACATTTGGGTGAAATTACAAACCTACCCCTATCGAAACCTATAGAAATCCAGCAGATAGGCTTTGCGTGGCAGGGATAGGCAGTAGTGATTTCCATCTCGTAGATTTTGGTTTCGGGCGGTTACTGCGACTTTCCCCGCTTCGTTCAAATTTTGCAGAGTGCACGTTTACCGTGCCAACTCAATTCGAATCCCGTTTGTATTCTATTTTTTTTCGGGCGGGGTCCATTTTCAATTGGAATTACATTCTATATACATCATTTTTTATATATACTTTCAAAAGCACAACAAAGAATTCTGGTCCTTTATATGTATAATATGATTTACAAATACAACGATCTCGAAATCTTAAGGTTGAATTCGAAAAAAAAATTAACCAAATTATGTTCTACTAAAATGTATGGATCAGTAATATCTACATATTAAATAACATAGATGTGCGTGAATTCATATGAGTATGCATGTTTGATAGATCAATTTTGGTTCGAGTATGGATTACATGTATCATCATCTCGAATTCAAATATTTGAATCCCTTTTTTGTTCACTCCTTTCACGCCCATCTCTCTCGCATGCATGCTCCTTCAGGTAGCTATCACTCTCTTTTCTCCAGCTCACCCGTACGCTCACTTCATGTTTCTCCTATCCTCACAAACATGGTCTCTCGACATCTCCCTTGAGAAGTGTCACACTCTCCCTATCATTATACATTACACGGTTTTCATTATCTCTCACGTCTCTACTGTTCTCTGGTATCACTCGGTACCTAAGCTTTCTTTTTCACCGCCACACACACAGTCTCCACTCGTCTTCACTTTGTCTTTCTCTCTATGGGATTCTCTCACACACCCTATATGTCTCTACATATGACTCATACCACTAAAATTACTCTCTCTCTCTCCTGTAGACACAACATTTGTTGCGGTCTCCTTTTCGTCTCCATCCCAGACTGACATTATTCATTTGTTTACCGATCAGACAACCCCGACTACCGTCTCCTCTCTCTCTCTCACAGACACACACACAACTCCTGCTTCCACTCCCCTTCCCGACTACCGTCTCTCTCTCTCACACACACAAAACTCTCGCTTTCGCACCCCGACTCATATTTCTCTCACAAACATTTATCGACTAGCTAGCCTCTAGATAGGTTTATACACCCGCACACTCATGCTTCCACCATCGCATACATGTCTCTCTCCCGCTCCTTGTATCTATGTAGATTTTTCTTCCCTTCTTGAGACACGCCCTCTCGATCGTGCACACACACACTATCACCTCATTTTAAGCTGATACCTATCGCACACACACTCCTTGTGTCTTTGTCACACATGCACTCCGTCCTCCTCCACTCTCCCTCTCTCTCACACACACATGGGCTTTTTGCAACAACTAGCAAGATGCCCATGCGTTGCACGGAACATCAAGATGCATTTGTATGAGTAGTTTATCTTGTGGGGGAAAAGGATGAACGAGGGAAGGCCTTATTTGCAAATGTGGAGAGGGGTGTGGGTATCTTTTTGCAAAATTGCAATAGTTTCCTTCCTACCCGTCAGATATTGATCGGACGACCTATATTGCAGGATGGCAGGCACACGATCATCATCGACAATGCTTTTTATAAGAGTAGGGATAAAAAATAGTGTTGGTGATGATGGTGGGCCTGCCATCCTGCAATGTAGGTCGTCCGATTTATATCTGACGAATAGGAAGGAAAGTATGGCACACACTCTTCACCACATTTGCAAATAAGGCCTTCCCTCGTTCAGCCTTTTCTCCCACAAGATCTTGATGTTCCGTGCAACGCACGGGCATCTTGCTAGTAAGAGTAGAAATTAGACATATACCACTTCTCGAATCTTGAAACCAACAACATTCCTCCCTTATCTCATCAAAACCGCCAAAGGAATATATTTTGAGTGAAACATCATATTTTTAGTGATATACGTATTTCAAAACTAGACTTTTTTTCTATAAAATCGGTGAATATGTATTAATCTACTTTGATCGTGTGGCAACGCATTGGCACATTGCTAGTAGTTATTATAATTTTTTGGATACCAGACAAACGGTGGAGTACATATACGAAGAGAAGAGGCGCACGCACGCAGGCGGCCTCTCGCTGTCTCGCACACATGAGTGTTACGTAAAGGCGATGTTAACAAATAAACCCTAAAACCCTAGGTGCATGATTGCTGCATTCGCGGGTACCGGGTACGTGGTGGAGCACCTTTGTAGGAATAGTCAGCTCGCATGATAATTTGATTCGTAGGAGTTGATGGTCGGGACCACAGGTGAACGACTTGGAGCGCGGTGGCTCGCCAGTTTCCACAGATCGAGTAGCCACGTTTAGAATATCGTTTTTAGCGGGGTTAAGAGTTTCGATTTTCAATGGCGCGTTATAAGTAGTAAGTAGTTTTTAGAACGATTGGTATGGAGCAAAAATGGAATTCATAGTACTACATACCTCCTTGGCGTATGGTTGTATGGTTTTTTTTGCGATGGAGGTTGTATGGGTTTATGTTGCGAGATGTTGAACCTGGCAGTTCTAGGGCAAATACTATGGTTTAGATTTAGATGCTGGTTTTTAGTAATGAAAATCGGAAGAGGAAACCCTTCTTTGATTAAAAAACTACTACCTCCATTCTGGTTTACTAGTCCCATCGTACTTTGGGTCAAAGTTTGTCCATGAATTTTACTTGTAAAATCTGAATGGAAAATGAGATTTTGTTATACCCAAACAAAAAAGGACTGGAGGGAGTGATTGCTCTGACACGGACGCGACCTCTCATAGCGCAGGCATTGAACCGGCGCGCCGGCCAAGAGGGCCGCACTCGCTGCAGGCCCGGCTGAGCACGCCTCCTCGCCGCGTGCAACCAGCTTAAGACTGCCCCGCCTGCCTTCATTGAATCCGCGCGTGTGCCGGCAACACGTCCTTCCGCGAGCTGGCAGGCATTTTAGAACACAAAAAATGACTAAAATATAATTAATTTACACATGGTCTTGACTTGTTGTGCTCGCACTGGTAGCAGGAACTAGTAGATGATTTTCTTTATTTATAACTCTCCTCACATTTTTTTGGCTTTGAAGTGAATCATGGTTGTGGACATTATGTATGAATGTGCAGATATCTGTGAACATGAGTTTGATGTGGAAGTTGAACTTGGAATGTCGAGCTTGCGCGTGAACTATACCATGTCCAATGCTTTGTCTGTTATTGTTTGGAAAGTAATTGCTGTTATTACATGACCCGAAAAAAAACATTTTGTGCCACATCAGTAGATGCACGGACATCACAACAGGCATGCTGACTGGATAAACATTTGAACCTAGGTATTATGAAGGAAATTTTGTATTGACAACAATTTTAGATAGCAGGAGACGCCTAGCCTGCTCTGCCTCTGCTTGCTTATTTCTGGCTTCTTCCATCTCTTCTTTGGCTTGGGTGAAGAGAGCATCTGATTGCTCTTTTCGCTTCTTCAGGAACTCAGCTACATTCTCAAGGGCTGCTGCATGCTTTCTTTCAGCCTTTACTAATGCCACGAGGACACGAACAGCTGACGACTCCACCTGGCTTGTGTGTAATCCAGCATCATCTGGGAATTTGCACCTTGTGTCTAATCCAGCATCATTAGGGAACTGGCACCTTGTGTGTAATCCAGCCTCATTTTGGAAACATGATCTCGAGGTTGACCAAACTTCCCTCCTCGCAGGAACTGCATCCTGACATGAAGTTACTTCTTTTTTAGATCAATACTCAGAGCAACCTAGATCCATTTAGTAGAAGCCAGATAAACAGAACTCGGAGAAATGAATTCAAAAGGAAAAAAAACATACTACAAGGTGAGAAAACCCACTTCCTACATCAAGCTAAAAACGAAAGCATTAGGAAGATTAAGACTCTTCTTATTACACATCGAAGAACACCACGCTTAAGAGAAACAGAAACTACAACATATACACATCGAAGAAGACGAGGCTACACGAAAGTAATTGAAAGGGTGTTACTTAGCAAAGCTCGTTTTACTGGTTCGGTGCAGCTCCTCTTTAAATTGCCACGCTCCCTGAAGATGTCCCGAATATCCCGTGTTTGGTCTTCATTGCTCCTCTGCATGTTCGCACTCGTGGTTTTAAAATCTCAACATGGCAAGAAAAATATACTACTAGTAATACTCGCGCATCTTGTGGGCAACAATAAAGCACTCATCTGCCATGTTAGAGCATCTCCAATAGAATCGCAACGCGTGGCTCTTTAAAAAAGCGTTTACAGTGCTGAGATCGAGAAGTAGATACTAGAGAGTAGAGGATAGTTCTCAGCATAGATAGATAAAAAAAAGATAATTCAACTACTCCTCGTCGTCCGACTCCTCCTCGGTGATGTCCTCCTCCGACGTCTGACTGTAGGCGTGAAGATACCGATCGTCGTCGGATTCCCAGGGCGACGCT
Organism: Triticum aestivum; assembly: GCF_018294505.1. Taxonomy (NCBI): domain Eukaryota; kingdom Viridiplantae; phylum Streptophyta; class Magnoliopsida; order Poales; family Poaceae; genus Triticum; species Triticum aestivum. The sequence goes on along the minus strand of NC_057796.1, from coordinate 88,202,533 downwards.
GCTCCTAGCCTCATGTTGAATTGAGCATCCGCTTTTCGCCTACGCTTGTCCTCGCGATAGGCGGCTCGCTCCGCCCTCCTTTGCGCGCAGAACTCGCGCTCTTTGATGATGTCCTGCGGGAAGTGTTGGCGCCACAGCGCCATGGCTTCCTCGTCCATCTCGGCGATGCCGAGACGGTGCTCCCGCCTCCGGTCGTCGCGACGATCCTCGTCGGTGCTAAGCTGCGGCAGAGGCGCGAGCTCCTGCGCCCGCTCCCGCGTCGGCACGTTGGGGAAGTTCAATGTTCTATGAGGCCACCGGAGGCGCCATACCGCCGCGTCATACGCGCGGGTGGCCTCGTTGGCGGTGTCAAAATTGCCGAGGCCGAGGCGCATCCCGCGGAACGGGATCTCGGCGGAGAAGCTGCCGGAGGGGCGCGCGCGGACGTCGCGGTATCCCCAAGTTTCCCGGCGACGCGGCGGCATGGTGGCGCGGCGGCGGCGAGGCGAAAAAGAGCAGGGAGAGAGCGGTGGCGAGGCACAGAGCGGGGAGAGAGCGGTGGCAAGGCACAGAGTGGTGGGAGGGCGTTGGATTTTATAAAGGGCGCCGGACGCCGCGCGCCAAAACTAGTGCACGCCCGGCCGCTTTTTCCCGCGCGCGCGATCCTTTCCCGACGTCTCTGCTATCTCTACTCTCTTCTCTACTGTTATATTTATTTTATATTTAATATTTAATATTTATCTCTACTTCCTTTACTGTCCACTTTTTTTTTCTATACTTTTTTTTCTTCCAATATAGGCCGTCCGATTTATATCTGACAGATAGGAAGGAAACAAAATGGGAATTTTGCAAAAAGATACCCATACCCCTCTCCAGATTTGCAAATGAGGCCTTCCCTCGTTCATCCTTTTCTCCCACAAGATAAACTACTCATACAAATGCATCTTGATGCGTGCAACGCATGGGCATCTTGCTAGTTCTAAAAACATTTCCATCATTTGCCACACTACTGGTTGCAGATGAAAAACCTACCCAAGCACAGCGCGATACAGGAGCGACGCACAATTACAAGCTGATATTCTGTTGGACAATGGAGGCTATAACCAATTACTTTTACAGGAACAATAGCACCCAGGAAATTTGAAGGGTAGGTATGAACAAAATTGGAACTGCACATGTACTGCTAAGTGATTCAATACACACATTACCAATCGGGGAGGAGAACGATGGTGGCGGCGGCCTCTTTGAGTCATGGTCGGCAACGGGAGTCAGTTCATTGTCCACGACGGTGGTACTTCTGCGCTTGGCGTCGGCTTCCGGGAAGCAGATCCGAGACCGTGGAAGACGATGCCAGGGAAGAGGCTCCGTGTACGACGACGACGGTGGACCGGCTCTAGTGCGGCGTATGAGGCCGTCGATGAGGGAGATGCGCTGCGGTGGACGAGTGCGCCGATGTAAAGGGGAGGAGCACGAAGGCTGCGCTGCCGTGGAGAAGTCTATTTTGCGGTGGGGATAGAAAATGGGGAGTATTCACGTGTACTACTCTGGGTGCCGGGGTGGGGTTGGCTGGGTAGGGTGAACCTGAAGTTACGAAAACAGCCCCCTACCAAGCGTCATCCGTAGGCCTGTTCCGAAGGCTATGATGGTAGCTTCCCACTGCTCGAATCAGGGTCGCGGGATATTTTCCCGCCGACCTCAAAATTTTGTGACACTGGACTCCCCGTGTGGCGTGTTGAGTGATTCGGCTAAGCAACTAGCGAGTAGTAGTAGTAAACTCTGCATATTAGGTTTGACCGAAGTCAACCTTCCTAAAGTTTGACCAAGTTTATAGAAAAATATAAACATTTACCGTAACAAATATGTATGATGTGAAAGTACATTCAATAATGAATCTAACGGTATTTATTTGTTATTGTATACATTAATATTTTTTGTTATAAGCTTTGTGAGAGTTTACAAAACTTGACTTTGACCAATGCTAATACGCAGACTTAAATAAAAACGGAGGGAGTACACATTTGTTTTCTTAGTTTGTAGTGAACTAATCATTTGTTGAAATTGTGAAATAAATATATTAGGCTATTGACTTCGAATGTAATGGTCTATACAATTCAATAGTTACAATCATTGTCGAATTCCAAGATGTATACAAGGTCTATAGTACTTCACAACATGCTCAAACTCACACACACACACACACTCACACACACAAAGTAAACTAGAAGACCGTTCTCTCATGTATACACAACGTATCGGCATCTGTCTATGTCTCACTCATGCATGATCATTTGCACATTCACACCTCTCTATGTCTGTATCACACGCACACCGTCTCCACATTGCCCTTCCGCCACAACACACATATGGACACATACACACGTTCTCTCTCAGTCACACACACAAAATCAGTATTAAAAAAAACTAGGGCGCACCTAAAACATCCAAATCCAAATAAACACGAACTGGAGCTAAATTCAAATATATGGAAATATTGCAGCATCAAGAGCTTTCATAGGAAAAAAAAGTTGAGTAATATTCGAGGATTGTTTTCACACACACAAAAAGGTTCGGTGGATGTCCTTCGAGCGCGACACGGTGATGCACCGTTCGATCGACCGCGCGGCCGCGGTTCACGCGCTTGCACAGGATTCCGTATCGTGGCTGTGGTACTAACTAATAAAAGCGCTGCCTAAGTCTAATGTTTACGTGTACTAGTACGGTTTTCTTTTAAGTTTGACCAACCTTATATATAAAACTAAAGTAAGCTCCGACACGCGCACTCATCAATATGCCGCTGCCGCCGTTGCGCATGCCGGCGCCCGCCTGCTCCGGCCAACAATTTCTCGCCCATCACCGCCGTGTCGCCGCCATCCCTGTGCCATGAAGCCGAAGGCTCGCCCGCTCATGTCGTCTGCAGTCCCTCCTCGCGATGCCGCCGCGCTGCCAAGCACGCGAGAAGCTGGTGGAGCCGCGTCTATGCACACAGCGTACGAAGAGGAGGACGAGCGCGTGCTCCAGCACGCCGGCGAGGTGGAACTAGCGTGTCATCGTCGTCTCCGCCCGCGCGGAGGAGGCGCGCATGGTGGCTGTCGCGGCGGAAGCCGGTCGCGCGCGCGTCGAGCCCGCAAACCGGGTGCGGACGCGGAATCTACCTTCGAGACCTTGAATGCGACATGGATCCTGCAATCTGAAGGAGCAATTTGGGTCAGTCGACTCATGTGAGCCGTTTGATGCAACATGGATGGCTAGAAGGGTTTCTTCCACCTCTTCTGCCCTCTTCTTCCTTCGCTCCGTCGAAATCCTTTCACAAATCGACTGACTCAAATTATACTACTAGTACGAACGTATTAAGTACAGTAGGAACACGAAGATATGAGCAGTAGTACCAACTGCAGGAAGAACAATAGTAAGACCTAGTACTAGTACTACTGTACGTACTAAAGAGTTCAAATAACGAGAAAGAACATAAACATAGTTCTGCTGGGGCCTCAGCACAACACACCCTTGAAAATAAACTAAGCAACTAGTCCGCTTGACACTGCAGTAGAACCAGCATGAGCGACGGCACTGCCACCTACTCGGAGTCCGAGTCCACGTACTCGACTTCGTCCTCGTCCCTCTTCCTCTTCCTCTTCGCCGACGCTTCTTTGCTTGAACCAGACACTAGGCTCTGCTTCTTCATCCTACCCTTGTAGATATTTAAACAAAGGTAGGCATCCATTGTTGCGTACAGGATGTGATCTTCATCTAATGTCTTCGACTCCCATGCATGATGAAACTCGTGATGAGGTTTCTTCAGTTTAGCGTACGAAGGATCAATCATGGCTGCTGCCAGGGTCAACATTGAAGGTTGAGAGGAGGACACCAGGCTTGCCTTCTGGAGATCGAAGGGCTGGCCTACAATGAGACCTATCCGACGCAGGACATCCCTGTCGTTCTTAAAGCCTACAGTAACGAATTTCACTCTTTGTCCTTGAGGAAGTTCTTAAAATCCTGGCACTCAACGTCGGCATGGCATATGTGGTAGACCAAGCAAACGTTATGTACGCAAACCTGGATCACGGCGGGCTTCTTCCTCTCTTCGTCCTTTACATCCTTCTCTCGTCCCAGGACTGTGGTGTACTCACCATCTAGCCCAGCGACCCACTCATCCGTTGAACTGTTGAACATGCATAGGAAGCGAGCAAGCCATGCTTTCACCGTCTCGGATCCACGTGTGTAGATGACGATGAACTGATCGCCGGTGATGGCTCTAACCTGGTACTCAGCAGCGACCATGGAGATTTGGGAGGCCATGGATTTTGGAGGAGGGTTAGGAGAAGTTGAACTGTTGTACCCCGCAAAAAAAAACTGGGAGCGAACTAATGTGAAAGGACGGGACGACTGGGAGCGAACTGTTGTAAGGTAGAAGACGGGGACGAGTAGGGCGTGCGAACGGCGTGGGGTTGCTGGCTTGCCCGGTGGATAAACGGCTGCAAGCCCCCAAAGAGTTCTCGAGAACTATGCGGGACCCACTAGATGTCATGTCTACTAGACCCATATCGTAGGCCTGACGGTATAGCTTCTGCCTATTCGCACGCCATGCCGGCGCGTGGATGTAACTTCACTTAATTCCGTCAAACGTCGCGCCTCCCACGACCTTCGCCTCCCTCGCGCGATCGCGCCCTTTGAGACTTCGATCGGCTATAAATGAGCAATTTTTTTGCCTTTTTTTAGACAAGCAATTTTTTTTGCCTACTCCGCATGCATGATACTCCCTCTGGTCCTTTTTACTCCCGTCAACCGTTTGCAAAGTGTTTGACCAAATTTATACTTTTTTTGAACACCACCTTATATTAATTAACCAGCCACACCAGTACACTCATTCGATACAATATTCACCACACAGGGCGGTACGTTATTTACAAGAATACCATCTAATCTATTGTCAAAGCTATACTTAGCGATTAAGTGTGCCACCTTATTGGCCGAACGGCTAATCTTTGACAATGAAGATTGTTGATCAACTTCGAGATGCTCAACGCTTTCATCTTCAGGTCACGCATAGCAGACCTGTCATAGTCCCCCGATGCGAGAGACGCTACCACAAAAGCGCAATCGGTCTCTAAAATTACATGATTATGAAGAGAAATACCTATGTAGAGACCAGCAATGCAAGCCCTAAGCTCTGCTTCCTCCACGCTTTGACAGGCATCAATGAAATCCCACGACCAAATTTATACTAAAAATATCAATATCTACAATACTGATTATAATGAGTATAAGAGAGAGATGATTATAGTAACATAGGTAGATACCGTAACATAATAAATGTGATGCTACTATGTGTCATGCATGGCAATAAATGAGACCACCTATGATACTAATCTATGATACTATGCACTATAGAGGTAGTAACATAGACTAGTAACATATGCATGTTACTAGTCTAAGTTACTCCCCACTATGACCAGCCTTAGAGTACCACTACCTCCCTTCTAGTTTAAAGGGCTCGATTCAAAAATTTCACCTACTCTTAGCAAGATAGTAGAGGCGATGGAATAGTTTTTGAAGTCTGCAAAAGTACTCAACTAGTGCTGTCGTTCTTCACAAAAAGATGTGTTTACCAATGCATGCATGAACACTAGTTACTCTAACCCCCCTCTCTTCTTTAATTCTTTGCCACATCAGCATGTTTGCTATTCCCGTGTGCATGATACCAGCTAAGATACCACCATTATGGCCAGCCTTAATCATCGCATGCAATAATTTAGTGCACCTTGAAATATGAACATGTGTGGGGCGTGTATGTTTTTAATGACTTGAGACTATACCTAGCCCGGCATGCAAGATGACTTATTATGCACCGTTCCCCATACTTGCAGGAAGCCCGTTCGTCTCCAAATCTTTTCCTCTCCATATGTGGAAACAATATGCCTGCCAAACTCTCCTTCTCCCTCCGGCGGTCCCACCACTCCACCCCGTGTGAAAAAATCTGCATGCATGACTCTCCTCCCCCCACGCTCGTCCAATCCGTTGTGACCAGCAATATTTCCACCCCTTTGCTCCCCCGTAATTTACTCCAACAAATATGCCCACGTAGCTGTTACTTAACTGCAGGTGCATTGGGTCACTGACATATGGGCCCAACAGGGGTCTGGCCCACATGTCAGTGACGCAACTGGACCTGCAGTTAAGTCAGTGCAGCTCAGTCCATATCTTACGTAGGTGTGCCATTGCTCGCTATAAATACTGCGCCTCCCAAGACATCGCTATCTCCTCCCCCTCACGTTCACGTTCATTGCTATCTCCTCCCCCTCCCTCTCACGTCGACCACCATGGCATCGCCCCTCCCAAGCCCTAGGAGCCCCTCGCTGCACCGCGCGGACGGCCACGCATCGCCGTTCTGTTCCTCGCCGCCACTAGTCGAGGAGGACGCGTCGGTGTTCCGCTCCTCGCTGCTACGCGACGCGTCGCTGTTCCGTTCCTCGCCGCCACTAGTCGAGGAGGACGCGTCGGTGTTCCGCTCCTCGCCGCGACGCGACGCGTCGCCGTTCCGTTCCTCGCCGCCACTAGTCGAGGAGGACGCGTCGGCGTTCCGCTCCTCGCCGCGACGCGTCGAGGTGGACACGTCGGCATTCCCAATCTCGCCAGCACGCGCGCCGGAGGACGCGTCGGCTCCCCGCTACAAGGAGAACGTCGCGTCGCCCGCCGAGCCCCCCCAGCCTTGAGGAGCTTTGGAAAGAAATGGATGTCGCCTTGTGGGAGGCTTTGCCTCCAACAGAGCGCGCCAAAATAGAGGCGGAGAAGAAGGCCGAGGAAGAGAAGCGCACCGCGGAACAAGCTGCCTGGGAGGCCTATGTCGCGTGCGAGGGCCGTGAGTGCAGTCGAGTCAGGCAATTGGCTCTTTGGCAGAAGGCTCGTGCGAGGGCCGTGAGGGTGGCGGAGGACGCCCGTGCCGGCGCCCTGAGTGCAGTCGGGCCCAAGCGCCTCATCTACGCTTGGCGGTACGTGGACCGGGTGCATGCTTCCAGCGAGGAGGAGTACCTGTTGGCGCCATACCACCACACCGGTGAGATCGCGCTCGCCCGCCGGCAAGCCGCCAATCAGCACCTCACGAGTTGCGAGGCTGAGGAAGAGGCATTGTGTCGGCGCGCTGGGAAACGGCCGCGCACCAGGGCACTCGTGGCGTGCCGCAAGCGCTCCTGCGAGCGCCGTGGCTTTTAGGAGGAGTATAATTTTTGTTTCGTAAGGCAATCTCATTAGTTTTGGGACGCAAATGATAAATCCTGAACGTTCAGGAATTTTTAGCGTCCTTAATTAAGTATGTAAAAGGGAAAGTTTGGAAACCTTGTGTATTCGTACGCATTTTGCAAGTACGTGCATATAGCACAAACTTTACTATATACTATCGCACTACACGTCTCTCTCGATATATGCTTGCAGACTATGCTACTCCCTCCGTCCAGGTCAATAAGTCATCTTTGGTTGTGCACCGTGACCAAGAAGGAGGGAAGACTTATACACCTAGACGGAGGGAGTACTACTATTACTTATGTACGTGCAAATGCATGTTTTAACATTACGATGCGGTTTTTGTAAAAGTAGAAAAACAACACTAGTCAAGCTTGTGAAATGATTCAATGCAAAACAAATGCAAAAATGCTCGTTTGATTGTTTACTTTTAGCTTCCTTCTCTGTGGTTATTTCTCTATCGTACTTTGTACGGAGTATCTCACTGGTTGGAAAGCCATGCAAATTCCCAAACCGCTTCCTACACCATGTATCGAATTTTTTGCCTAACAAGTTGTGCCGTGCAATTGGAATTCCAACTTGAGTACTACTACTAGTAGGAGTACCAGGGGCCAGTTCTTTTAGGCTTCTAGATTAGTAATCCCATAAGAGCAAGTACAATAGAGCTGAGTCAGCGGGCTATAAGAAATAAACTAGTATATTTCTGCTTAGTTGGAGGAAAGAGAAGAGGAGAGAGAAGGTAAGCGGGCTCTTCGTGAAGAGCCAGCTCTAGCACGTACTCCTAGGCACTTTGTGAGAATGAGAAGTGGGCCACATAATAAAAAAGTAGTACACTCTTTTGATCTATTATTGTACATGTTGGCTATAAGATGGGCTGTAGATGACATGGCACTGGCTTATAGCCAGCAGCTGGCTATACTATTAACCATGCTCTAACTAATACCTCCGTCCTGGTTTATTGGTCCCCATTGTAATCTGTGTCAAATTTTGATCATAAATTTAACTAATGAAATGTTAGTGCATGTCCATGCACTACTCCATCCGTCTAGGTGAGTAAGTCATCTTAGGCTGTGCACCGTGACCAAGGAGGAGGAGAAAACGAGAAACGTTAATGTTTATTTGCTAATTAATAGTATTGCATGCAATGAACTAACCACTGCATGTCGTGTTTGATATCTCAAGTCATTAAAAGCATGCACACTCTTTATCTCTTATTGGTTGATATGTCAAGAAACAAGAAACGAGGTAGAAGGTAATGCATCGCGCCTAAGTGTTTTGGGATTATTTGGTTTTCGTAAGATGACTTACACACCTAGACGGAGGGATTACAATGGTGAGGAATAAACCAGTTAAATCTTTGGTCAAAATTTAGCACAAATTACAATGGTGAGGAATAAACCAGGACGGAGTAGTAGTTTAGAAGCCCAAATAAATGAGTGAGGCGCCTTATTGTTACTCTCCACTGTGAGTAGTCTTGTGGGAAAAGCTGGGGAAGCCGCCAAAAGAACTGGCCCTAGGAGTAGTACCTAGGGATCGAGTGTGCGAGATGAACTGGAGAAAGTAAATGCAGAGAGATGAAATGTAAAAAATACGGAGGGATGTGATGGTTGCTTGTCCGTTTATTTTACCAGGCCACTTATTACTGGGAGTGGTTGGGTTTTGTGATATGACGGCTTTACTGCCGCGCCACGAGCGGGGTGAGAGGTGAGACTCCCGTGCAGCGCCGCCCTCTACACTTGTACTACATCGTTCGTGGTTTATTAGTCCCCCATTGAATTTAACTAAAGATTTAACTGACAAAATGTTAGTGCATGTCAACAAAAACTATATCGTTGGATTCGTATTTGAACATAGTTTTGAATGATATAATTTTAGGTGACATGCATCAGCATTTATCGTACTATATATAATGTTAGTTCAATTTTTGGTCGTACTAATCTATAGTAGTAAGGTGCCCATGCGTTGCACCGAAGAGTGAAATGCATTGATCGGGGAGTTGTTTATTTTGACAAAGGATGTGGGGGTCATCTCATGTGTAACGGGTATCGATAGGTTTCTTCGGATATTATTTCATCTCTAGAGCTCACAAACATCCGGGTGAAATAGATAAAAAGGTATCTTTTGCAAACAAAAGCGTTCAACTGTTCAACCTGCATCCAAAACTTGTGAAGAAATAACACTTATTGTGCTTTGCAAGAAATGATCTTTAAGAATTAGTTTTTGAGTATCGATTGTTATACATGTTGGCTACAGATGACATGGCACTTTCTTATAGTCAACAGTTGGCTATACTATTAAGTAATATTAACCATGCCCTTATACACCTAGACGGAGGGATTAAATCAGGATGACTTGCAAGCGGGCAGAGGAGATGTAAGAAATGGTTCATCGTAAGTCTTTCACCAGTACTGTAGTAAAAATTCATACATGGAAGATTCTAGACTAAACCATAAACGGATACACTTTTATTCATGCGCGATACTCCAATAGAGCAAGATCATGCATGGAAGTCTCCACATGCTTAGACAGCGGATTACATTGAGCGAAGACTAATGATCAACATTTAACTTGATAATGCAGATGTCCAGGTGAACCTCCTTGGAGTCCCCGTGCACATTGTTGGGGGTCAAATAATACCATGCGTCTTCCATGTCCAAATCGTCGGGAAGGTCCCAGCTCGGCAGAGTCCAAGTCAGCTTGACGTAGCCAGTGTCGCCGCCCACGTACCTCCGAGGGGTAGTAATAGTGAGCACGCACGCGTACATCGGCCTCGTGTCAGTGTCAGCGTCAGCGGCATCGCCCCTGACGCACACTACAGAGATGTGGCGGCGGCCTGTGCGGGCCTCGCCGGTGGCCACGATCAAGAGGAAGACGTTGCCGTCCTCCTCCGAGACTAGCAGGCGGCGCTGATCCTCCAGCGACTCTGGCACGGTGAACGGGTAGCACGTCTCGTACTTGATGTTCTTCGCCAAGGGCCAGTAGTGATTGCCGCATGCCTGCGTCAGGTGATGCACGATGTCTGCCGGCGAGCCCCAAAATGGCACCGGGCACTCATAGCAGTAGACGAAGGGCTCCTTGGAGGCATCGACCAGGCCGTCCATGAAACGGGAGTGGCTGTAGGGGATGTTCCGCCAGTTGAATATATGAGCAAGTTACAACGAGATTTAGTCCGAATAAGCACAAAATAAATCATGACGGCTATAATAGAGATTAAACTAATCATGCGGACTAGCGTAGTAGATCAACAGATCGAATCTAGGACACAGACTAGAAACATGAATTCTACCACGATTTCAAACAGGAAGGACAGAAACACATACGGTGCAACGGGAGCAGCACCATTGGCGTTGAGGTTGTCGCCCATGTCGTTGAGGAAGAGGTTGCCGAGGTCGGGGAAGAAGTCGTCGTCGGTGAAGTCGTCGCTGCTAGCAGTCGCGAGAGTGCACTCCCCAAATTTCAACAGCGCCCGCCGAATGGAGCGCAGGAGGGAGTGGTTGTAGGGGACGTTGCGGCCGCCGAATGGAGCGCAGGAGTAGCCCACGAAGCAGTAGATGGTGCTCCTCCCTAATCTCCATTCTTATCTCTATCTCTACTACTCTTCTTTGTTTTTTATAATATACTAGTTGTAGTTATCAAATCGAATAGTACTGCGCCGTCAACTGCACGCCTGGCTGAACACGCCTCCTTGCCTCCATCAAACCCCTCCGTTAAACCCGCATGCAAACCGAGAAACCTACTCCGGCCCGCGGGAGGAAATTTGCCGGTTGCCGTTGGAGAATAATAGAGTCACGTCCAATCCATTTGAGTTAATTGCGTGTATGATTCTCCCTCTATAAAAAGTTAATTACATCCTTAATCTTGTATTCTAAGTACTATGTGGGTTCCACTGTCAGTACAGTGTACATGACTTACAGGCTGGCTACAGATTCGTACAGAAAGTTAAAAAGAAACAAATACATGACTTGCAGGATTGGAGTTAGCACCGATGGCGGTTCGTAGTCGTTCCACGCTCGGGCATTGAAGTTTGTAACTATTTTAGATTAGAACATACTACTCCTCCGGTGCTAGTAGTAGAGCAGAGTCCTACTCCACTACAAAAGGAAGTCTCTGGAACAATCTGGCATGGTGGCCGCTGCCGGCGCCGTCCATCCCCGTGCCTCCGCCCAGTCCGACCACCAGTCACCACCACGCCCCACTCCTCCTCACCTCTATCATCTTTCTCGACATATCATTTTTTCGATGAAATGGTCGACATACTATTTTCCGATAAAATTCTCAAGATATCATTAGTTTTTACACATGGGATTACTCCTGCCCACGATCAAGAGGAAGACGCTGCCGTCCTCCTCCGAGACTAGCAGGCGGCGGTGATCCTCCAGCGATTCCGGCATGGTGATTGGGTAGCACGTCTCGTACTTGATGTTCTCCGCCAAGGGCCAGCAGTGACCGCTGCACGCATCCGTGAGGCGATGCACCATGTCCGCCGGCGAGCCACAAAACGGCATCGGGCACTCATAGCAGTGGACGAAGGGCTCCTTGGAGGCATCGACCAGGCCGTCCATGAAACGGGAGTGGCTGTAGGGGACGTTGCGCCAGCTGAATATATGAGCAAGTTACTACGAGATTTAATCCGAATAAGCACAAAATAAATCATGACGGCTATAACTGAGATGAAACTAATCATGTGGACTAGCATAGTAGTAGGATACAGAGTAGAAACATGAATTCTACCACGATTTCGAACAGGAAGGACAGAAACACATACGGTGCAACGGGAGCAGCACCGTTGGCGTTGAGGTGGTCGCACATGTCCAAACACCACGTAGACACGGTCTTTGAGCACGGTTCGTAGTCGTTCCACGCTCGGGCATTGAAGTTTGTAACTATTTTAGATTAGAATATACTACTCCTCCGGTGCTAGTAGTAGAGCAGAGTCCTACTCTACTACTCTACTCAAGCAAGTTAGGGCATAGCACTGTAGGGAGTACCAGTTCTGTGATCACTCAAGCAAGTTGTCTGGCATCGACATGACCCTACGCTGCTGGTATGTGTCTCGTAAGTCAAGCGGCATGCTGTAGTCATCATCACCTGTCCACTTCCCGCAGCACATATTCGCTTCTCCATCTTTGTCCGCACATAATCTCGTCCAATCTTCCATCCCCGCTAACAATGGCAGAACCGAGCAGCGTCCGCCGAAAGAGTGGCTGGAATTCGCTCCCCACAGAGGTAATCAAGCTCATTGTTTCGCGTGTGGACAATCTCAGTACCATGCCGCTCGCCGCGTGCTCGTCGGGGCTGTACCGTTTACTCAAAGCCCTCAGGCCGGAGCTTTTTAAGCTAGCTCCTTGCTTGCTGATGCCGCCTGATCTTCAGAAACGGTGTGTCACGCAGCATAACGATCGTAGGGTGGCGAGCATCAACCCCCTTAACTGCGATCCGATCCCCGTCAGCCTCAACTACATTAATGGTATATACTGGGTCGGCATGAACACGTCTTGGATGGTGCTCGTCGACGGTCGCGGCAGCTGGATGCTCGTGGAGGTCTACACCCAGCGATTGATCCCCCTTCCTTCGATTAACACTGCACTGCTTTGGCACCGCGGCCCAGAATACTCGGAATCTTACAGTAGCCAACATGATACCAAGTTTGATTTGCTCAAGGTTGTAATCTGCCAAGTGCCCACAAGATTTGCGAATTATAAAGACTTCAGGCTAATTGCGTTCTTCAACCGCGGTCTCGCCTATCTGACAGGTCACTGCGGTAAGTGGATATATCTGCACATCCATCGCAGGATCATTCATCCTCCATGGTTCTCTGATGCCATTGAACACAAGGGCTTCATTTACGCTGTCGACTCCTTCTATGGCTGGACGTATTGCTGGCCTACTCCAGTCATCACTACAAACGGCTGTTACAGCAGTATGTTACTTTCCTATGATATCATGATGGCTTGCTTATATTATCGTCAACATTTGCTGAAAAAATATTCATGCTCATAACATGCTGTTCTTAAGATTGACTAAATCAAGAGCCCTTTTTTATTTGACTCCAACTTGATATGATGTTGTCGGCTGCCTGATGTCCCTACCCTTCCTAATCCCAGAACCTTTCAAAGAAAAGCGGCATGGCAGTTGCAGGTGGTTCCTGGCTCGATCAAACGACGGCGAAAGATTGATGACCGTTCGCACGTACCGGACGTGTTGTTTCGCGGAATACAATCACAGTCACTGCAAGGTCTTTGAGCAGGATCCCAGCTTCTCTGGGCCTTCAGGAATTTTTGACTGGAGGCTGGTAAGTAGCCTTGGTACACGCTCTCTGTTTGTCGGACTGAATTATCCGATTAACCAGGAGATAACCAACGGCAAGGATCATGATGGCAGCGCGGTTTCATTCATCAGGCCAAACTGTGTGTACACAACGTACCATGCGTCTCTGCATGCACCATACCCTGATATGTGCCGCCATGCTTTGCAGCCCAAAGTAGGAGAGAGGGTCGCAAGTATCAGACTTCGACCTGCTGGCTGTTGTTTCCCCCGTCAGGCACCCATCTGGTTCAAGCCGTCAGCCAATCTCCACAGCTTAATAAATAGTAACGTCTAACTGAGCCAGTTAGTTAGATGCGTACACTTGGTGTAGTAGGATCTTTATTTAGTTTGATGCATACACTTGTTCTTTTTTGGTAGCCCTTTTGTAATGATGGCTGATGTTTGGTTTGGAAGAGAGAGTTGCGTCTTCACTCTTCTGGCCTGCTTACTGCTTCTGTTGCACCCCCAGCCCTGGTTGCTGCTGCTGCTGTTTTCAATGTACAATCAGTAGTATATTTCTTCTGTTGGTTGAATAAATGTGTTGTTAGAACGATAAACACAATATTTTGGAAGTCGTTGCACGGTTCGATCCTTTAGTGCCCCGTACCGTACGTAGTGCATACTATTTTTCGTACGGAACACATTTTCCACTTGTTGATAACATGCAGCCCACTGACGAAGGCCCAATAGAGAAGCCCATAATTAACTGGAAGGGAGGCTCCCACATGAATCCGGCCCAGGTACATGCTCATGGTCCCCTAAACATAAATAAGTAAATAAATAAATAAATAAAGCTAAATGCTCATGCACCAGTTCTTTGGGAAAATAGGTAGCCCAGTATTTCTTTTTGAAGAATACCCAAGCTAGGCCTATTTGTTTTCTCCGAATTACTGGGCTGCAAATCTTTCAAGACGAGGAGGGATGCATTCCAGCCTGGCTTAAGAGTATGGTCAATGTCTGTTAAAAGTAATATCAAAAGGGGTTGAAAATTCCAAAAAAATTTATAGCAAATGGGATATAAGTTTCTTTTTTTGTTTTTGTTCTTCACTGATATCTTATACGTATTTCATTGGATTTAACATGACATAGTACTAATTTATTTTTAACTTTGTTTTAGTATGGCTATTAATTTTTGGATTAAGAATATTTCGTTCCCCAGCAAAAATTTGCGAATTTTCAAAATTTCCCACATATTTAGTTAATTTTTTGACCCTGGTACTGACCAGAAAATGGCCAGCAATTCTAAAAATGGAAAACGGGCTGCAATAAATTCCATATGAATTAGAAAATGAGTAAAAATTATAAAAATAATAGCAAATGGGCTGTACACGCCACAGATTTCGAGGCTGACTTGTTTACGCAAGGCTTTGTCAGTGAACACACGATTCTAGCAGCAGTGACTGTTGGATGTCCATCCAACGGCCGACGTGCTTCTTCAATCTCTGATCTTCCTACTCTAGCCGCCTAAACTAGCGCCGGCGGGACTGCCTGCTCCCTCCTCTTGTGGCCCGCTGTGATGCCGCGCAGGCTTCCCCGGCCCACCCTACTCCCTCCGCTGGCCTGGCCGCATGCAATCAACTGCCTCCTTATTACGTGAAAAAAATGATTCCTCCCACTGACATCTGGGGCGCACCGGTTGGGAGGCTGACCTGTGGGCCTACTAAGTTGACGCGTACGCAGGGCTTGTCAACTTAGTCAACAAACGATTCTAGCAGCAGTAACCGTTGGATTTGAATCGAACGGTCCTGCTGCTTCTTCAATCGCTGCTCTTCTTGCACCAGCCGCCCAAACCAGTGCCGGGAAGACCGCCTGCTCCTGCCTCCAGTGGCCGGCTGTGCTGCCGTTGAGGCCCCATCGCCCCCTACTACTCCCACCGCTAGCCAGGCACTGCGGCGACGGCAGCCTCACACCACAACCGAACCAGTGAACCCTCGTACTCCTCTCCGCGTGGGCATCCACTGCCGCGTCTTCCCCGGCTCCGCGTCGTCCCCTTCCTAGGCATCGCCGTCGTCCACCGCCTTGGTGCTCTCGGCGCGGCGTGGTCAACATGGTCAACGACATTCCATCGGAAGAGTACTGTACGTGGAAAGGCTGACAGCTGGGTCCACGACCACAACCCAATTTTTTTGTGATTTGCCAAGTAAGTCGCTTTGTGAGGCCTGTTGGGCCGCAAATCTTTCAAGACGAGGAGAGCTTTCATTCGGCTGGCCGAGAAAATGGCCCATCAGTAATGAGAAATGGGTTGTACATTTTTAAAACACATCAAACCGACAATTAGTTTCAAATATCTTTTTTTTTCATTTCGAGATTTTAAATTACATTAATTTTTATGTGTGGAGAATTTGTTGGATTTTATATTGAATGTGAGTCGAAATTTCGGAATTAAAAACAGTTCGGACCGCACCGAAATATGCAAAATTTCATATAATTTTTTAACCGTGGCCACAATATGGCCTGTAATGCTAACAAAAAGAATATGGGCTCCAAAAAAACCTTAATAATTAGCAAATGGGCTGTAAATTATTAGAAATAATGACAGATGGGCTGTATGCTGTTTTCCATAGATTTGAGGCTTTCCTAAAAAAAGGTTGACGCACAAGCACTAACTGTTGGATGTCCATCCAACGGCCGTCGTACTTCTTCAATCTCTGCTCTTGCTGCTCCAGCCGCTCAAACAAGCGCCGGCGGGACTGCCTGCTCCCTCCTCCCCGCGGCCGGCTCTGTTGCCGCGCAGGCCTCACTGCCCCACAGTACTCCCATCGCTGGCCTAGCCATCCCTCTACTCACCCACACCTGCTGTTATTCTCCGGCGACGGCAGACGAACCAGTAAACCCTCGTACAGTCGTACTCCCCTCCGCGTGGGAAACAACTGCCAAGTCTTCCCTGCCTCCGTGTCGTTCCCTTCCTAGGCCTCGCCGTCGTCCACCGCCCTGGTGCTCTCGGCGCGGCCTGGTCAACGTGGTCAACGACCGACATGCATCTGAAGTGGACTGTACGTGGAGAGGCCGACAGCTGGGTCCACGGCCGCACGCTAGGAAATCCCTCCTTATTACGCGCAAAATAATGATTCCTCCACCTGACATCAGGGACCCACCGAAAGGGCCTCTGTATTTCGCGAAAAAACGTTACCGCCACTGACAGCTCGGACCCACCAGCTATATCTTCGCACGCAAGGAAGTGCCTCCTTATTACGCACAAAAAAAATGAATACTCCCCCTGCTAGCTGGGACCCACCATGGTGGGAGGCTGACTTGTGGGCCTACTAAGTTGACTGGGACGGGGGCCTTTGTCAACTTTAGTCAATATGAACGATTCTAGCTCCAGTGACCGTACGATGTCCATCCAACGGCCGTAGTGCTTCTTTAACCTCTGGTCTTCTTGCTCCAGCCGCCCAAAGCAGCGCCGGTCGTGCCACATGCTCCTACCTCCCGTGGCCGGCTGTGCTGCCGCGAAGGCCTCACCGCCCCCTACTATTCCCACCGCTGGCCAGGCCCTGCGGCGACGGCAGCCTCACACCGCAGCCGAACCAGTGAACCCTCGTACTCCTCTCCGCGCGGGCTTCCACTGCCGCGTCTTCCCCGGCTCCCCGTCGTCCCCTTCCTAGGCCTCGTCGTCGTCCACCGCCCTGGTGCTCTCGGCGCGGCGTGGTCAACGTGGTCAAGGAACGACTTCCATCGGACGTGGACTATACGTGGAGAGGCTGACAGCTGGGTCCACGGCCGCAGCAAGGAAGTGCCTCCTTATTACGCGGAAAATAATGATTCCTCCACCTAACAGCTGGGACCCACCGGACGGGCCACTGTATTTCGCAAAAAAAAATGGTTCCCCCTGACTGCTGGGACCCACCAGCTACATCTTCGAACGAAAGGAAGTGCGTCTGGGTAAAAAAACCGATTCGCCCCCATGACTGCTGGGACCCACCAGCTACATCTTCGCAGGGAAGGAAGTGCCTGATAGTCGGGACCCACCTGGTCGAAGCGTACATAGCGTTGTCATTCTAGTCGCGAACGTGTACGTACATATATACTGGTGGATGTAGAGGCGCACACGTGTCGTAGTAGAGGCGCGCATGTAGCATGGACACGTACGTACAGCGGCCAGTGTGCAAGAAAGAAAATACGGCCACGTACGTACATACGGGCAGGGTCTCGAACGCCTACTCGCGCATACGTACAGCCAGGGCTCGTGTACATGGCTGGGTCGGAACGGAGAAACAGCGTCGTCATCGTGTTCATGGGGAGCCAACCGGCTGGGTCAGAACAAAATGCGTCGTCGTGTTCATCGGGAGGGCTTGGACGGAACAGCCGATGGAAACGAGGCTTGGCGTACCGCAGAACGGAGGAAACGGCCTTGTGTTTGACCGGCCACGTTTGAAACGGGATCCTGTTCATCGGGAGGGGTCTGACGTACCGCAAAACGGAGGAAACGGACCTCCTACGGTCGAAACGGGGGTCCTATTGATCGGGAGGGGTGTGGCGTACCGCAAAACGGAGGAAACAGACTTGTGTTGGAGCGCTACGGTCGAAACGGGGGTCCTGTTCATCGGGAGGGGTGTGGCGTACCGCAAAACGGGACTCCACGGGATACTGTTCATCTCCACCGTCGACCCCCTCCAGCCTCCACGGGCTACTGTTCATCCACCGTCGACCTCCTCCAGCCTCCACCTGCGACTGTTCATCCACGGGCTCCTGTTCATCCAGCCTCCACCATGCGCTACTCCACCGGCTACTGTTCAACCAGCCCTCTCCACGGGCTCCTGTTCAACCACCCCTCCACGGGCTACTGTTCATCCAGCCCTCCACCGTCTACTGTTCATTCTGCCCTCCATGGGGTGGTCCTGTTCATCCTGCCCTCCACGGGGTCCTGTTCATCCAGCCCCAACCGGCTCGATCGATCGGGGTCCCGTTCATCCAGAGGCAACACCACGGGGTCCTGTTCATCCACCCACACCGGGAACTGTTCATCCAAACCCCCCAGCAATGCTCACTATTTATCCAGAGGCAGCATCGATCGGCTTCAGTTAGCAGCAGTAGCGAAGGAATCGCTCGATCGGGTTCAGTTAACAGCCATCGATCGATCGCTCGGGTTCAGTAACGCGTAGCCTGCAGTGCAATCACTCGGGTTCAGTTAGAGCCCAATGCCTCGCTCGGGTTCAGTTAGAGCCAACGCCTCGCACACACACGCGTACGTGTATGAGAGAAACACGCATCGCTCGGCCCCCGACCTCCCACCGTAACCGGGAACTCCCCGAAATTTTCCTCGCCCTCGCTTCTACCACGGTTTTTTCCGCCATGGACGGCCCAAAGAATGTCATGCAGCTGCGTCTCCGGCCCGCCCAGGACGAAAAGCCCATTTTTTGTCATGATTTTTTGTCATAGAAGTAGGAGCCCACCACATCTATGATGATACCGGGTTTTGTCACAATTACCGTCATAGAAGTGTCATATGTATGACAGAATTTTTTTCGTTCGGCCCAAAATGTTACGGATGTGTCTTTTTTTTCTAGTGTGGGTGTGCATCCAACTCGCTTGCTCACGAAGACTTAGGGCATTTTGAGGAAGCCCATCTTTGGAATATACAAGCCAAGTTCTATAATGAAAAATTCCCACTAGTATATGAAAGTGACAAAATGAGAGACTCTCTATCATGAAGATCATGGTGCTACTTTGAAGCACAAGTGTGGTAAAAGGATAGTAACATTGTCCCTTCTCTCTTTTTCTCTCATATTTTTTATTTGGGCCTTTTCTCTTTTTTTATGGCCTGTTTTTTTTTCATCCGGAGTCTCATCCCGACTTGTGGGGGAATCATAGTCTCCATCATCCTTTTCCTCACTTGGGACAATGCTCTAAAAATGAAGATCATCACACTTTTATTTACTTACAACTCAAGAATTACAACTCGATTCTTAGGACAAAATATGACTATATATGAATGCCTCCGGCGGTGTACCAGGATATGCGATGAATCAAGAGTGTCATGTATGAAAGAATTATGAACGGTGGCTTTGCCACAAATACGATGTCAACTACATGATCATGCAAAGCAATATGACAATGATGGAGCGTGTCATAATAAATGGAACGGTGGAAAGTTGCATGGCAATATATCTCGGAATGGCTATGGAAATGCCATGATAGGTAGGTATGGTGGCTGTTTTGAGGAAGGTATATGGTGGGTGTATGATACCGGCGAAAAGTGCGCGGTATTAGAGAGGCTAGCAATGGCGGAAGGAAGAAAGTACGTATGATCCATGGACTCAACATTAGTCATAAAGAACTCATATACTTATTGCAAAAATCTACAGTTATCAAAGCAAAGTATTACGCGCATGCTCCTAGGGGGATAGATTGGTAGGAAAAGACCATCGCTCGTCCCCGACCACCACTCATAAGGAAGACAATCAATAAATAAATCATGCTCCGACTTCATCACATAACGGTTCACCATACGTGCATGCTACGGGAATCACAAACTTTAACACAAGTATTTCTCAAATTCACAACTACTCAACTAGCATGACTCTAATATCACCATCTTTATATCTCAAAACAATTATCAAGCATCAAACTTTTCTTAGTATTCAACACACTCATAAGAAAGTTTTTACTAATCTTGAATACCAAGCATATTAGGATTATTTAAGCAATTTACCATGCTATTTAAGACTCTCAAAATAATCTAAGTGAAGCATGAGAGATCAATAGTTTCTCTAAAACAAATCCACCACCATGCTCTAAAAGATATAAGTGAAGTACTAGAGCAAAACTATATAACTCAAAACATATAAGTGAAGCACATAGAGTATTCTAATAAATTCCAAATCATGTATGGCTCTCTCAAAAGGTGTGTACAGCAAGGATGATTGTGGTAAACTAAAAAGCAAAGAATCAAATCATACAAGACGCTCCAAGCAAAACACATATCATGTGGTGAATAAAAATATAGCTCCAAGTAAAGTTACCGATGGAAGTAGACGAAAGAGGGGATGCCTTCCGGGGCATCCCCAAGCTTTGGCTTTTTGGTGTCCTTAGATTATCTTGGGGGTGCCCTGGGCATCCCCAATCTTAGGCTCTTGCCACTCCTTGTTCCATAATCCATCAAAATCTTTCACCCAAAACATGAAAACTTCACAACACAAAACTCAACAGAAAATCTCGTGAGCTCCGTTAGCGAAAGAAAACAAAAGACCACTTCAAGGTACTGTAATGAACTCATTCTTTATTTATATTGGTGTTAAACCTACTGTATTCCAACTTCTCTATGGTTTATAAACTATTTTACTAGCCATAGATTCAACAAAATAAGCAAACAACACACGAAAAACAGAATCTGTCAAAAACAGAACAGTCTGTAGTAATCTGTAACTAACGCAAACTTCTGGAACTCCAAAAAATCAGCCAAAATAGGAAGACGTAGAAAATTTGTTTATTGATCAGCAGAAATTGGAATCACTATTTTATCACGTTCTGGTGATTTTTAACAATTATTTTCATGAACAGAAAGTTTCTGGAAATTACAGCAAGATCAAATAATTATAATCCAAGAAAATCCTATAGGTTTAACTTGGCACAAACACTAATTAAAACATAATAACACATCTAACCAGAGGCTAGATCAAATATTTATTCCTAAACATAAGCAAAAAGCAAAAAACTAAAAATAAAATTGGGTTGCCTCCCAACAAGCCCTATCGTTTAACGCCCCTAGCTAGGCATAAATGCAAGGATAGATCTAGGTATTGCCTTCTTTGGTTGGCAATCCATAAGTGGCTCTCATGATAGATTCATATGGTAGTTTTGTTTTCTTCCTAGGGAAGTGTTCCATGCCTTTCTTTAATGGAAATTGGAATCTAATATTCCCTTCCTTCATATCAATAATTGCACCAATCGTTCTAAGGAAAGGTCTACCAAGAATAATAGGACATGAAGGATTGCAATCTATATCAAGAACGATAAAATCTACGGGCACATAATTCCTATTTGCAACAATAAGAACATCATTAATCTTCCCATAGGTTTCTTAATAGTGGAATCTGCAAGGTGTAAGTTTAGAGAGCAATCATCAAAATCACGGAAATCTAGCAAATCGCACAAAGTTTTGGGAATAGTGGAAACACTAGCACCCAAATCACATAAATCATAGAACTCATGATCCTTAATCTTAATTTTAATAGTATGTTCCCACTCATCATAAAGTTTTCTAGGGATAGAAACTTCCAACTCAAGCTTTTCTTCATAGGATTGCATCAAGGCATCAACGATATGTTTGGTAAAAGCTTTATTTTGACTATAAGCATGAGGAGAATTTAGCACGGATTGCAACAAGGAAATACAATCTATCAAAGAGCAATTATCATAATTAAATTCCTTGAAATCCAAAATAGTGGGTTTATCAACATCTAGGGTTTTGATTTTCTCAATCCCACTTTTATCAATTTTAGCATCAAGATCTAAAAACTCCGAATTTTTGGAACGCCTTCTAGGTAAAGGTGGATCATATTCAGTCCCATCATTATCAAGATTCATATTGCAAAACAAAGATTTAATAGGGGACACATCAATAACTTTTAGATCTTCATCTTTATTTTCATAGAAATTTGAAGAACACACTTTCATAAAGCAATCTTTCTTAGCACGCATCCTAGCGGTTCTTTCTTTGCACTCATAAATGGAAATTCTCATGGCTTTGAGAGACTCATTGATATCATGCTTAGGAGGAATAGATCTAAGCTTTAAAGAATCAACATCAAGAGAAATTCTATCAACGTTCCTAACCAATTCATCAACTTTAAGCAATTTCTCTTCAAGCAAAGCATTGAAATTCTTTTGCGAATTCATAAACTCTTTAACACTAGTCTCAAATTCAGAGGGCATCTTATTAAAATTTCCGTAAGAGTTTTTGTAGGAATTACCATAATTATTAGAGGAATTGCTAGGATAAGGCCTAGGATTAAAGTTTCCTCTATACGCGTTGTTACCAAAATTATTCCTACCAACAAAATTCACATCCATAGATTCATTATTATTCTCAATCAAAGTAGACAAAGGCATATCATTAGGATCAGAAGAAACACTCTTAGTAGCAAATAATTTCATAAGTTCATCCATCTTTCCACTCAAAACATTAATTTCTTCTATCACATGCACTTTTTTATTAGTAGATCTTTCAGTGTGCCATTGAGAATAATTAACCATAATATTATCTAGGAGTTTAGTAGCTTCTCCTAAAGTGATTTCCATAAAAGTGTCTCCCGCGGACGAATCTAAAATATTTCTAGAAACAAAATTCAATCCGGAATAATCATCCACAAATTCAAACCATGAGTAGGGTAATTACGTATCATTAATTTCATCCTCTCCCAAGCTTGTGCAACATGTTCATGATCAAGTTGCTTAAAATTCATGATATTGTTTCTAAGAGAGATGATCTTAGCGGGAGGAAAATACTTAGAGATAAAAGCATCATTGCACTTGTTCCAAGAATCAATACTATTTTTAGGCAAAGTTGAAAACCAAGCTTTAGCACGATCTCTACGCGAAAAAGGAAATAGCTTCAATTTAACAATATCATTGTCAACATCTTTCTTCTTTTGCATATCACACAAAGCAACGAAGCTATTTAGATGAGTAGCGGCATCTTCACTAGGAAGGCCGGCGAATTGATCTTTCATGACAAGATTCAACAAGGCAGCATTGATTTCACAAGATTCAGTATCGGTAAGAGGAGCAATCGGCGTGCTAAGGAAATCATTATTGTTGGTATTGGTAAAGTCACATAATTTGGTATTATCTTGATCCATCGTGACAAACAAGCAATCCAACACACGAGCAAATAAGACGCAAGCGAAAAAGAGGCAAACGGAAAAGAGAGGGCGAATAAACGGCAAGGGTGAAGTGGGGGAGAGGAAAACGAGAGGCAAATGGCAAATAATGTAATGCGGGAGATAAGGGATTGTGATGGGTACTTGGTATGTTGACTTTTGCATAGACCTCCCCGGCAACGGTGCCAGAAATCCTTGTTGCTACCTCTTGAGCACTGCGTTGGTTTTCCCTTGAAGAGGAAAGGGTGATACAACAAAGTAGCGTAAGTATTTCCCTCAGTTTTTGAGAACCAAGGTATCAATCCAGTAGGAGGCTACGCGTGAGTCCCTCGCACCTACACAAAACAAATAAATCCTCGCAACCAACACGATAAGGGGTTGTCAATCCCTTCACGGTCACTTACGAGAGTGAAATCTGATAGATATGATAGGATAATATTTTTGGTATTTTTGTGATAAAGATGCAAAGTAAAATAAAAGCAAAGTAAAGAGCAAAGGAAATAACTAAGTGTTGGAAGATTAATATCATGAAGATATACCCGGGGGCCATAGGTTTCACTAGTGGCTTCTCTCAAGAGCATAAGTATTTTACGGTGGGTGAACGAATTACTGTTGAGCAATTGACAGAATTGAGCATAGTTATGAGAATATCTAGGTATGATCATGTATATAGGCATCACGTCCGAGACAAGTAGACCGACTCCTGCCTGCATCTACTACTATTACTCCACTCATCGACCGCTATCCAGCATGCATCTAGAGTATTAAGTTCATGGAAACAGAGTAACGCCTTAAGCAATATGACATGATGTAGAGGGATAAATTCATGCAATATGATAAAAACCCCATCTTGTTATCCTCGATGGCAACAATACAATACGTGCCTTGCTGCCCCTACTGTCACTGGGAAAGGACACCGCAAGATTGAACCCAAAGCTAAGCACTTCTCCCATTGCAAGAAAGATCAATCTAGTAGGCCAAACCAAACTGATAATTCAAAGAGACTTGCAAAGATAACCAATCATACATAAAAGAATTCAGAAGATTGAAATATTGTTCATAGATAAACTTGATCATAAACCCACAATTCATCGGTCTCAACAAACACACCGCAAAAGAAGATTACATCGAAGAGATCTCCACGAGAGAGGGGGAGAGCATTGTATTGAGATCCAAAAAGAGAGAAGAAGCCATCTAGCTACTAACTATGGACCCGAAGGTCTGAGGTAAACTACTCACACTTCATCGGAGAGGCTATGGTGTTGATGTAGAAGCCCTCCGTGATGGATGCCCCCTCCGGCGGAGCTCCGGAACAGGCCCCAAGATGGGATCTCGTGGGTACAGAAGGTTGCGGCGGTGGAATTAGGTTTTTGGCTCCGTATCTAATCGTTTGGGGGTACGTAGGTATATATAGGAGGAAGGAGTACGTCAGTGGAGCAACAAGGGGCCCACGAGGGTGGAGGGCGCGCCCTGGGGGGTAGGCGCCCCCCTACCTCGTGGCCTCCTCTTTTGTTTCTTGACGTAGGGTCCAAGTCTCCTGGATCGTAATCTTCCTAAAAATCACGTTCCCGAAGGTTTCATTCTGTTTGGACTCCGTTTGATATTCCTTTTCTGCGAAACTCTGAAATAGGCAAAAAACAGCAATTCTGGGCTGGGCCTCCGGTTAATAGGTTAGTCCCAAAAATAATATAAAAGTGAATAATAAAGCCCAATAATGTCCAAAACAGTAGATAATATAGCATGGAGCAATCAAAAATTATAGATACGTTGGAGACGTATCAGTCAGCGGTGTTCGGTCGAGCCGTATGAGGGCTTTAAAGCGAAAAAATAAAGGTGGAAAAGAGAGAAAAAGTAATGGAAACTACAGGGGAGAAGGGGACGAACAAAGAATTTGGCGCTAGGCATAAAACCTTCGGAGTCTGGCCGCGTTCCAGGGGTTTGGCTCTAGGCGATTGTCTGATGCATCACGAAGACGGTACGCTCCGCCAGTAAGAACTTCGTCGATTATGAAGGGACCCTCCCATTTGGGCTTGAGTTTGTCCTTTTTCTTCTCCGGCAAGCGTAGAACAAGTTCGCCAACGTTGTAAGTCTTGGCCCATACTTCTCTGCTTTGATATCTTCAAGCCTGCCATTGATAAAATGCTGAACGGGCTTTGGCGACGTCGCGCTCCTCCTCCAGGGCGTCTAGGCTGTCCTGCCGATCCAACTCGGCCTCTTTCTCTTTGTACATACGCACTCGAGGTGAGTCATGTATAATATCGCAGGGCAATACGGCCTCTGCACCGTACACCATGAAGAAAGGTGTGTATCCAGTAGTACGGTTGGGCGTGGTCCGCGGTCCCCAGAGTACGGAGTCGAGCTCTTCGACCCAGTGCTTGTCTGATTCTTTCAAAGACCGCACTAGCCTGGGTTTGATGCCGCTCATAATAAGACCATTGGCTCGCTCGACTTGACCGTTTGTTTGCGGGTGGTAGACAGAGGCATAATCGAGCTTAATGCCCAGATTAGCGCACCAGGTTTTCACCTCATCGACTGTGAAATTGGAACCGTTATCAGTGATGATGCTATGCGGGACACCATAACGGTGCACCACATCGGATATAAGTGCAATCACCGGTCCGGACTCGGCCGTTTTAACTGGTCTAGCCTCTATCCACTTGGTGAATTTGTCCACCATGACCAGCAGATATTTTTTCTTATGGCTTCCCCCTTTAAGGGGTCCGACCATGTCCAAGCCCCAGACCGCAAAGGGCCATGTAATGGGGATTGTTTGTAGGGCGGTTGGGGGCATATGGCTTTTGTTGGCGAAGAGTTGGCATCCAACGCAGCGCTGGACGAGGTCCTGTGCGTCTGCTCGAGCCGTAGGCCAATAAAATCCTGTTCGGAAGGCCTTGTTGACTAGTGCCCGGGCTGCGGCGTGGTGCCCACAGAGACCGGCGTGAATTTCTGCCAAGAGTTGCCGCCCTCCTCCTCGGAGATGCACCTTTGAAGGACTCCGGTAGTGCTTTTCTTGTAGAGCTCTCCTTCGTGAACTTTATAGGCCTTCGAACACCGGACAATGCGGCGAGCCTCGTTCTGATCTTCTGGGAGCTCCTTCCTATGAAAGTAGGCCAAGAATGGTTCGGTCCACGGGGCAATTACTGCCATGATGAGGTGGGCCGACGGTGTTATTTCGGTGGCTGAGCCTCTGATGATATCGGCGTGTTCGCTATCTATGTTTGTGTTCGGAACGGGACTGTCGTTGCTATCCCCCCTGCGCCACCACGGATGGCTTAAAGAGCCTTTCGAGGAAGATGTTAGGTGGGAAGGGGTCGCGCTTAGCACCGATGCGAGCAAGGACGTCTGCCGCCTGATTACTTTCGCGGGCGACATGATGAAATTCGAGCCCCTCGAACCGAGCCGACATCTTTAAGACGGCATTGCGATAAGCTGCCATCTTAGGATCTTTGGCGTCAAAGTCTCCATTAATTTGGGATATTGCAAGGTTTGAGTCCCTGCGCACCTCCCGGCGTTGTATGCCCATTGATACGGCCATCCGAAGGCCATGTAGCAAGGCCTCGTATTCGGCTGCGTTGTTGGAGTCTGTGTATAATATTTGGAGTACGTACTGGACGATATCTCCTGTGGGGGATGTTAATACGACGCCCGCCCCTAGCCCTGCCAACATTTTCGAGCCGTCGAAGTGCATAACCCAGTTGGAGTACGCGCCATACTCTTTAGGGAGTTCGGCCTCTGTCCATTCGGCGACGAAGTCAGCCAGTACCTGGGATTTGATGGCTCGATGTGGTTTGTATGTGATGTCGAATGGCAAGAGCTCAATGGCCCATTTGGCAATGCGGCCCATTGCATCCCGGTTGTTGATTATATCATTGAGGGGCACTTCGGAAGCCACCGTGATCGAGCACTCCTGAAAGTAGTGTCGCAATTTTCGAGATGCCATGAAGACTGCATATGCTATATTTTGATAGTGAGGGTACCGGTATTTGCATGGTGTGAGGACGGTGGATACGTAGTATACCGGCTTTTGGAGCGGAAATTTGTGTCCCTCCTGTTCTCACTCGACGACGAGCATGGCGCTCACCACCTGGTGTGTTGCCGATATATATAGGAGCATTGGTTCACCGACGTTTGGCGCGGCCAGGATTGGGTTGCTTGCCAAAAGGGCTTTTATTTCTTCCAGTCCGGTTGTCGCCGCGTCTGTCCACTCGAAGTTATTGGTGCCCCATAGAAGGCGATAAAGGGGCAGCGCCTTCCCCCAACCTGGAGATAAAGCGGCTTAAAGCTGCCACACACCTGGTGAGTTTTTGGACCTGTTTGAGTTCGGTTGGCGTGGCCAATTGTGACAGAGCTCGGATTTTGGCTGGATTTGCCTTAATTCCTCTATTGGAAACGATGAAGCCCAGTAGTTTACCGGCGGGGACGCCGAAGACGCATTTTTCTGGGTTAAGCTTGATGTCGTATGCGCGGAGGTTGTCGAATGTGAGACCCAAGTCGTCTCTTAGTGTTTCGACGTGTCTAGTTTTGATGACGACGTCGTCCACATAGGCCTCCACTGTCTTGCCGATCTGTTTCTCGAGGCATGTTTGGATCATGCGCTGGTAGGTGGCGCCGGCGTTCTTGAGCCCGAAGGGCATGGTGTTGAAGCAAAACAGCCCGTATGGTGTAATGAATGTTGTTGCGGCTTGATCGGACTCCTTCATTTTGATTTGATGGTATCCGGAATATGCATCGAGGAAGCATAGCGAGTCGTGTCCTGCGGTAGCATCAATGATTTGATCAATGCGAGGAAGGGGGAAGTGATCTTTAGGGCAATCCTTGTTAAGGTCTTTGAAATCGACGCATAGGCGCCAGGATTTATCCTTCTTTGGTACCATTACCATGTTTGCCAGCCAGTCCGGATGTTTAATATCTTTGATGAATCCGGCCTCGATGGGTTTGGCTAGATCCTCCCCCATAGCTTGTCGTTTGGGTTCGGAAAAGCGCCGCAGGGTTTGTTTGACCGGCTTATATCCCTTTAGTATGTTGAGGCTGTGTTCGGCCAACTCGCGCGGGATTCCTGGCATATCTGAGGGGTGCCAGGAGAATATATCCCAATTTTCACGCAAGAAGTCTCGCAGTGCTGCGTCGACTGAGGGGCTGAGTTGCGCTCCGATAGAGGCTGTCTTCTTCGGGTCCGTTGGATGGACCTGAAATTTGACCGTTTCTTCTGCTAGCTTGAAGGAGGTAGATTTGGGTCGTTTTTCCAGGATAACATCGTCTCTATCCACAGTGGAGCGTAGTGCGGTTAGTTCTTCAGCCGCAAGGGCCTCAGATAATGCCTCAAGGGCCAAGGATGCAGTTTTGTTCTCGGTGCGGCGTGCTATATCCGGATTGCTGACGAGGGTAATTATTCCATTAGGCCTGGGCATTTTTAGCTTCATATACCCATAATGAGGTATGGCTTGAAAGCGCATGAAGGCCTCTCGCCCTAACAGGGCGTGGTATCCGCTGTTGAAAGGGGCCACCTGGAAAGTTATTTCTTCGGATCGAAATTCTCTGGCGTGCCGAATACCACAGCGAGTGTAATTTTTCCCGCACACCGCGCTTCCCGACTGGGAATGATACCTCGAAAGGTCGTGCTGCTTTTCTCGATGCGGCTCCTGTCTATTTCCATCTTGTGGAGCGTGTCCTTGTAGATGAGGTTTACTCCACTGCCGCCATCAATGAGGACCTTTGTAATTCGAAAACCATCCACGATGGGACTGAGGACTAATGCAGCTGGCGCTCGGACTGTTCTGTATTTGGGTTCGTCACTGGCGTTAAAGGTTATGGCCGTGTCGTTCCAGAGGTCAATCGCGGCGACCTGGCAAACTTCGGCAAGATCGCGCAGTGCCCTTTTATGCTTATTGTTTGAAGCGAATGTCTCGAAGACTGTCAATACTCTAGTGTCGTCGTTTGTTGGAGGGTGCTGTTTTGGGGTGTCCTTGATAAGAATGTCCTCGCCGCTCTTGGCTACCAGCCGAAGTATCCAACATGCTCTAAGGCTGTGGGTTGCCACCGTATCCGGCGTCGTGTGTATTTTGCACGGGCCGTTGAGCCATCCCTCCAGGACGGTGCCGTGTAGTGCGATGGGTTTATGTTTTTTGACTGTTCGGCTGGGCGTACCGCGAGGGTGCGTCCTTTTCGCCTGTAGGGTGAGTTGGGTTGGCGCCGACGGTTCCCAGCGAGCTGCCTGAATTTTCCAGGCGCTTTCCCTCATGCTGTACTTTTGTACGATAGTTGCTAAGTCAGCGAACTTTAGTATGCGGCGGCGATTGATGGCATTTAGGATACCTTCGTCCGCGCAGTTGTTGCAGAATGCTGCTATCGCGTCTTCGTCACGGCAATCTTTTACCTTATCTTTGACAAGGAGGAATCTGGCCCAGAAGTGGTGGACCGTTTCCTGAGGCTGTTGTTTGATGCTCATGAGAGCGTCTACGTCCGGGTGGGTGGGTGGAATGAAATCCGAACCCTGACCCGATTTTGGATCCGGAGTTTGAAGATCTACCGGCCCTGGCAGTTCGGGCTCCGGGATATCGACTGATTTTTTAGGCTCATCGTCCAACTCCATGTTCGAGGGACGAAACATGCCTCTCTGCCAGAGAATATCCGGCCCTTCAAGATCGGTGATCCGAACATAGTTCGTCTACAATATAGTAGAAGAGTTGCTCTGCACCTCGACTACCGCTATCTGCTGGGTGATCGGCGGAGTTTTAATTTCTCTCTGGTCGGGTTTAAGCCCAACCCGATCGTAGTCTATAGCGACCCCCAAGGCGGCCATGCGATCCAGGAGTTTGTTCAACAACGATAACTCTGTTGGGTCCATCCGGGCGGATTATTCGGGGTCGATGCGGAGGCGCTTTTCGATGACTTGAGAGGTCATCGTTGTCTTAAGGGCCAACCCGGCGGTCATGACGAAGCCGCCCAGCCGGAGGGTTTGGCCTGGAGCCAGAGTTCCTCCAGAGACGATATTATCCTTGAGAACAAGGTGAGCCATCAATCCTCTTGGCAACAACACAGTGGAACTCTCAATGAAAGCACGAATGTCGGTGTCAAAACCGGCGGATCTCGGGTAGGGGGTCCCGAACTATGCGTCTAGCATCGATGGTAACCAGAGACGGAGGACACAATGTTTACCCATGTCCGGGCCCTCTCTATGGAGGTAATACCCTACTTCCTGCTTGATTGATCTTGATGAATATGAGTGTTACAAGAGTTGATCTACCATGAGATCGTAATGGCTAAACCCTAGAAGTCTAGCCTATGTGAATATGGTAATGAATCTCCCCTATCTGGACTATGCTCTCCGGTTTATATAGACACCGGAGAGATCTAGGGTTACATGGAGTCGCTTACATAAGAAGGAATCTTCATAGTCGGTCGCCTAGCTTGCCTTCCACGCCAAGGAAAGTCCAATCCAGACACGGGTACAATCTTGGGTCTTCACGTCTTCACAGCCAATCAGTCCGGCCCATGGATAACAGGCCGGACGCCCGAGGACCCCTTAGTCCAGGACTCCCTCACTTTGCTCTTCGGGAAGCCTTTGAGTGTGTCATACCAAGCGCGAGGGGCTTGTTTGAGGCCATACAGTGCCTTGTTGAGCTTGTATACCATGTCAGGATGTTTTGGATCTTCAAAGCCAGGAGGTTGTGCAACATACACTTCTTCTTCAATCTTGCCATTGAGAAAAGCACTTTTCACATCCATTTGGTACAGGAGGATGTTGTGATGGTTGGCGTAGGCTAGCAGTATGCGTATGGCTTCAAGCCTAGCCACCGGAGCAAATGTTTCATCGAATTCAATACCTTCAACTTGAGTGTATCCTTGAGCAACGAGACGAGCCTTGTTCCTGACAACTTGACCATGCTCATCTTGCTTGTTGCGATATATCTATTTGGCGCCTATGATGTTGTGCTTGCAAGGGTCAGGACGCTTGACTAGTTCCCACACATTGTTCAGCTTGAACTATTGAAGCTCATCTTGCATAGCTTGAATCCATTCAGGTTCCATGAAGGCTTCAGCAACTTTCTTGGGTTCAGATATTGAGACAAATGCAAAGTTCCCACAGAAATTTGCTAGTTGTGTAGCCCTTGAACGAGTCGGTGGACCAGGTGCATTGATGCTATCAATTATCTTCTCAATCTGTACTTCATTTGCAACCCGAGGATGAACTGGACGCAGATTTTGCTCTTGCTGATCATTGTCTTCATTTGGATGATTGTCTTCAGGTTGATTAGGTGCAGAAATGATAAGTTCCTCTTCAGCCTGAGTTTCAGATGGTATGATTTCTCCAGTTCCCATTGAAAGTGCTAGTTATCGACTAGAGGGGGGTGAATAGGCGATTTTTATGAAAGTCTTCAAAACATTGGAGTTTCGAAGACAAACAATAGAAAGAACCTATTGACATGCAGCAGAAGGTAGACTACACTAGACAAGCCATAGTCAAGTATTCAATGAAGTGAAAGCACGGAGACTAATAGCAGCTAGGTAGTAGGGATCAGGATGGAAGATAGTATGAAGCCAAAAAACAATAGAAGTCACAAAGGTAACACAAGCAGGCAATGACTTCACGAAGACAAAGTGTAATTAAAGAGAGGGAGACGATAGAACCAGTCACTTGGCGAAGACAAGGATTTGTTGGACCAGTTCCAGTTGCTGTGACAACTGTACGTTTGGTTAGGGAGGCTGAGATTCAACTCAGAAGACCGTGTCTTCACCTTATTCCCCTTGAGCTAAGGACACCCAGTCCTCGCCCAATCATGTGGTAAGTCTTCAAGGTAGACTTCCAAACCTTCACAGACTTCATTCACTGGCGATCCACAATGACTCTTGGATGCTCAGAATGCGACGCCTAACCGGCTGGAGGATTCACATTCCTCAAGTGTAACAAGTCTTCAGGTCACGCAGACAGAAAGATTTCAGTGATGCCTAACACTCTTTGGCTCTGGGTGTTTGGGCTTTGTCCTCGCAAGGATTTCTCTCTCTCAAAAGCTTCGGAGGTTGGTTGCTCTCAAACGACAAAAACCGTGCACTAACTCTGAGCAGCCACCAATTTATGGTGTAGGGGGTGGGCTATTTATAGCCACTAGGAAACCCGACCTGATTTGTCCGAAATGACCCCGGGTCACTAAGGAACTGACACGTGTTCCAACGGTCAGATTTCAAACACACGCGGCAGCTTGACTTGGGCTACAAGTAAAGCTGACTCATCCAACTCTGGATAAGATTTGCTCTCATTGTCTTCGCTCGAAGACATAGGATTTGGTTGAGCATCACTTCATTCACTCTGACTTTGTTCACTAGGACCCCACTTAACAGTACGGTGGTTCCTATGACTCAACAAGAAGAAAAGGAAACAAGGAAACAACTAAGTCTTCGCGCTCCATAGTCTTCACATGATGTCTTCTCTTGTCATAGTCTTCAATGTGAATATCTTAACATACCGCCATTGTCTTCATACATTTTTAGGGGTCATCTCCGGTAGGTAAACTGAATCAATGAGGGACTACTACCTGTGTTATCCTGCAATTCTCACAAACACATTAGTCCCTCAACCAGGTTTGTCGTCAATACTCCAAAACCAACTAGGGGTGGCACTAGATGCACTTACAATCTCCCCCTTTTTGGTGATTGATGACAAACTGGTTGAAGTTTTCAACAGGGATAAAATTATGTGAAATTGTAAAGGATTAAGGTATTGTCTTCATAAGTAGCAATAGGCTCCCCCCTGAAGATGTGCATATAAGTAATTTGCTCTTGGAGTGCAAATGCACATGGCAGGTTGTACTTGTGGAGATCCTCTTCAACTTATGAAGACAATTCATCATGCATGATTTGATATAACAAGGATAATGAAATGCATAATGAAAAAAATGGATGTCTGCAATATGACTTCGTGCGGGATTTATCATCGCACACGCGGAATTTATCATCGCATCACAGAATAGCAAGCAAGTAGCAGACGACCATCAAGTTTAAGTGTTACAACTCAAAGAACCAAATGTATCAAAAGCGGGAGTTGTAAACACTAGGAAAAATATAAAGCAACCGCCCATATGGACCCTCTTGAAGACTATCAACTCATATGCTTCTCCCCCTTTTGTTAGTAAGGACCAAAAAGGTTCGAAGACATAGAGCCTCTACTCGTTCCCAGAAGGAGTAGGTGAAGCTGCAGGGTCGGCGTTGGGGTTTGGCGGTGCAGAAGAACTTGGTGCAGTGCGACACGCGCTGAGGTTGGAGGTGGTCAAGTAGCATCATCTTGGTCATCAATGACTCTGGCATTCACCGTTGCAGCTGAGGAGGAATAATCAGAGTCTTCAAGAGAGGGAGTCCGACGCAAGACAAGATTCCTTGGAGGAGTGGAGTCAAACTTGAATCTTTTAGTGAAGCCATCGTCTTGAAGATCAGCTTCAGCACTGAGCAAAGTTAAACTCTTCCAAGACCTCCGACAGGTTTCATGTGTGACAAATGCATTCTTGGTGGCAAGATTGGAAATACGATTGACGTCCACCAAGAGGCTTTGCATCTGCCGCTTCAGCCAGTAGTGATGCTTATCCTGTTTCTGATGCAGGGCGACGAGAAGCTCTCAGTCATTGAGAACACGAGATCGCTTCCGAGGCCGTTGAGCAATAGTGCTCTCAATGGCTTCAGTGTTGGCACGGTGAGGGCCACGTGTATTGCCAGCCAAAGGATAAACACGAGTGACGGCCTGAACTCCTTCAATAGGTTGTGTGAAGCTTTGGTGATCAGCATTGTGAAGACAAACAGGCTCCTTGGCAGGCTCTGGGTATATGGCTTCAACTGACATATCAACCTCTGGCAAAAATATCAGATGGTTGCGAGCAGAAGGCTGATAGTTGACAGCTAAATGAAGCTTGATAAGGCGCATAACCCATGGAGCGTAGAACTTCAGACCAAAGAGGTCAGAGCCAGATGTAGCTAATTGCCTGATGAAGAAGTCTTGAGCATTGAAGCTGATGCCATTGAAGATATAAAAGACCAATGTCTTCATCGCTCCTTCAAGCTTCACTGCAGAAGAATGTCCCTTGATGGGCCATAGAGTTCGCCGTATGATATGATAGATCGTGCGGGGCAGATACTCTAGGTCTTCAACAAAGAATTCTCTTGGGTATTCAACGTTGCGTGGCAGAGGCTTCATCATGCTCAGCATTTGGCTCATGTTGGGCTCTGGCTTTTGAAAGATGCTCTCCAATGCATTGCGGTGAAGCTGACAACCAGGCTCATATAATTCACCTGGAGTGGGCAGACCAGTCAGCTCAATAATGTCAAGAGCTTTGGCTTCGTGATGAGTATTGCCTGTCATCCACTTAAGGACCCAAGTCTTCGGATCCCTGTTGTAGCCGCGAATGTGGAGGGTAGCATAAAATTGTAGCAGAAGCTCTTCATTCCAATGCTCCTTATTAGTCACAAAGTTTAGAAGACCAGCATCGTGAAAGCAGTCAAGGGCCTCTTCTAGGCAGGGTAGTCCAGCAATGGCTTCAGAGTCTAGACGCATATGTGGAAAGATACGCCCTTGGTCATAGAGAACACATGAATAGTAGGTGCACTGCTGATAGCTCTAGAACCGATCTGATGAAATCCTTGGCTTGGAATAGGGGTTCTTGGCACTATCAAAGAAAGTGTTGTGTGCAGTGAAGCCATTTGCATTGAATGACCCTGGTGAAGTGGCAGTACCTGGAAACCTGGGCAACCTTGGCTTAGGCTTTTGGACCTGAGGCTTGTGCTCAACATGATAGTCAAATTGCGGACCAGCAGCAGGTGGAGGAAACAGAATGGGCCATCTGACAGTGACCAACTGACCATGATCAAATGCTTGCTCGATGGTGTGTGGCCTTAGAGGCGGTACAGGAGCAGTGGCAGTGGCGGTGGTAATGACTTCAGGCTGCAGATTTGCATCAGGTGCAGCATTGGCTTCAGGTGCATGAACTTCTGGCACCACATTAGCTTCAGGCGCCACATTAGATTCAGCCATGACAACGTCATTGGCTTCAGTATTGGTGTTGGTGGTCGCCTCAATGTTATCAACCTCCACTCGAGGAGCTGGAGGGTCGGACACGTTCTCCTCGAGAACAACTTCAGGGTTGGTTGGGGGTGTAGCAACACGTTCTTCTTCATCTCTTGGTTCTTCTTGTTCATTGGCTGATGCAGCCGGAATATCTTCAGCCGCTTTGGCTTCAGACTCAGAGATGTTCACAGTTGGAGAGGCTTTAGGAAATACTTGGCGAGATACTGATTGGTGCTCTTCTCCTTCTGGAACACTCGAAAGAGTGACTTGTGGCCTTGGTCCTTTACGAAGCCTGTGAAATGCTGGCGACGCTTGTGGAGATGGAGTAGGTTGGGCCTCAAAGTCACCATCTTCAAGCACCGGAGTGGTGACTTGAGTTGGGGGAGTAGTTGGTGATTCTTCTTCACGGGGGGGGGGGGTCTTGAGGGTGATCAGCCCATGAATCATCCTGAGCAATTGGCATCAAAGGACGACCAATGCTGATGAGTTCGTTGTTCATGAGAACAGGCGATGATACCACATTTTGCTCGATCTGAGGAAGGACTTCATCATCTTCTACATTGTCATGGTGACCAATGTCTTCAGCTGCGGTGGGGTCAATAGCTGGAATGTCTTCAGCTTTGGGAGCCTCTGTGGAAGCAGGCTCATGAACTATCACACGACGCTCTTGGAGTGCAGAAGCAGGACGAGCAACATAAATTGGCTCGACGATTAGGGGCTCTGCGGGAGCAGCCCGATCTTTCTTCTTGGTGTTTCGCTTCTTGGCAGGTGGAGCCTCGTCAGTGGTGTTCTTGGTCTTGCGCTTTCTGGCTTGGGTTCAGCTTCGCGTGTGCCATCGGCACGACGAGCAGAGGGACCGGGGTTGAAGTCTAATCCCCGCGACTTCTTGTTCTCTTTGGCCGAGTTCTTGGCAAACTGAAAGTTGCGTTGAAGATGGGTCGGCATCAGCAGGCTGTGGTCCACGGACCATGCAAGGGTAGAAGCCTTGATCAATGGCTTCAGCTCTGGACCTGGGTGGAAGATTTTTGTACAAGATGTCTCCCCAGGGTCGCTTGATGGCATTCTTTTCAGCATATTCCTGGGTCACGAACCTGTACTTGTACCATTGTTCTGCCCAATATCTTCGAATCCATTGGATCCGAGTTTTGCGCTGATTGTAATCCTCCTCTGGATCTGTCTTGTATAGCTCATAGAGATCAGGTGGAAAATCTCTTGATGTTCCCCCACGGCGCTGTCTGCCTCCCTTCCTCGCTGACTTATCTGTGGCCATGTAGTTCAGACTGAATGGCTTCAACACTGCCAAAGGCTTCCGTCTGCTGGTCAGACAGGAACTGGCTTCGGGGGAGTTGATATGATGCTGTAAGAATTCTGCAAATGAGTGCAGACTATGAGAACCAAGGGATTCTCCCACGGACATGTACCTGTGATAGCATTAGAGATGCGAGGGAAGGGGAAGAGGTCATATGCATTCTTAGAAGATTTTGAAGATAAATCAGTTTTAGAAGACATTGACCTCATAGCGCGAAGACATTTACTTATATGTTGAGAGTTGGTTCCAGATTTGTACGAATCCAAGAATAGGTACAAGTGAGGAATCTAACTATGTGTGAAGCATAAGTGAATATACTAGGCATCATATGAGATGCAAAACAGGATAGCTCCAAATTTGTGGATGCAGAAACCACTTTTGGTAGGAAGGATGAATCTATCGGATCAAAAAGACAGTAAAAAGAGAGTTTTAATTTACCACACGATGAACTGCTAGACGGAGTAGAAGATGAGGCCGAGCAGTTCGATCTTCCGTGCCCTAACTTGGCGACGAAGGACACCTACGGCGGCGGCGGAGAAGACGATGTCCGCGGCCGGCGTGAAGACGGCGTCGGTGAGGTCGCGGCAGCTAAGCGCTTCGTCGCCGGCGTCGTCGAGAGCTAGCAGTGGCGCTAGGGTTTGTTTGAGGTGGAGAGGTGGAAGAAGTATTTTGACCGTGATGTGATGTGTATTTATAAGGAGAGGGATGGTATAGCGCAATTACGCAGGTGCCTTGGCGGTTCACATCTGAGGGACACGTGGCGAACATGCAACACATTGGAAGTTGTTCCATGTTCCCACGCATGCCTGGACTATCGGGTGGTCGTTCCAGCTTCTCCGGGTTTCAGGCAATAAGGATTGAGCATTTAAAACAGATTTAATGTTTGTCTCTGTATCTTCTGCTGACAAGGACACAGAGAAGATATTCGGCGGTTTCAATAGAATGCATATGATTTGGATAGATAGATTTGAGAAGAAAGCATAGAGAGGTTAGGGTCCGATCACATTCACTTAGTCCAAAAGATTTAAACGAGAAGACATAGCTATAAGTGAATGCTGTAGAGGACAGAACACTAATATAAGTATATATCAGAATACGACCAAATCAACATTGTGAAGATAAACATGAAGTCATGTCAATATTGAAGACAAACCAAATGCGAAGACTTTGCAAATGTAACGCCAAGTGAAACACGTCAAACAAGATTTTGGTGGTGGCGTTACCCACCGTATAGGAAGTATTAGACCCAGACACGGCGCACAATTATCGTGGCGCTCCGAAGTCAAATTCCGCATTAATGTATTCACACTCAGAGTGTAAGTCTTCATTGATTGAAGATATACATTACTTTGTGTGTTGCACATCTAAGTCATCAACATGCATAAGTGTTAGGATGTGTGCCTGATCACAGGACATTCGAGGATTCAAAGATATTTAGCTCACACCGCAACTTGAAAAATCTTTTCTCATCCAAGGGCTTTGTGAAGATATCTGCCAATTGCTCTTCAGTGTTGACATGAATGATATCAATATCTTCCTTCATAACATGATCTCTGAGAAAGTGATAACGAATTTCAATGTACTTTGTCTTCGAGTGCTGAACTGGGTTGTTGCAATCTTGATGGCGCTTTCATTGTCACAATAGAGTGGTACTTGTTTCAGATGGATGCCATAGTCCTGCAGGGTTTGCTTCATCCATAGAAGCTGAGCGCAGCAAGATCCAACAACAATGTATTCAGATTCAGCAGTGGAGAGTGATACACAGTTCTGCTTCTTTGAAGACCAACTGACAAGTGATCGTCCCAGAAAGTGACATGTGCCTGATGTAGACTTGTGATCCACCTTGTCACCAGCATAATCAGCATCCGAGAATCCAACTAGATCAAACTCTGAGCCCTTTGGATACCATAATCCTAATGTTGGGGTGTAAGCCAAATATCGAAGAATTCGCTTCACAGCTAAGTGATGCGATTCCTTTGGTGCCGCTTGGAATCGAGCACACATGCAAACACTAAGCATGATATCTGGCCTAGATGCACATAAATAAAGTAAAGAACCAATCATGGAGCGGTATACCTTTTGATCGAACTCTTTACCATTGGCGTCAGGACCCAGATGACTCTTGGTTGGCATTGGCGTCGTGTAACCTTTGCAGTCTTGCATTCCAAACTTCTTCAGGCAATCTTTCAGATATTTCTCTTGAGATATGAAGATGCCATTGCTTTGTTGACGTATTTGAAGACCAAGGAAGAACTTCATCTCACCCATCATGGACATCTGATATTGCTCTTGCATCATGTGTCCAAACTCATCACTGTATTTCTGGTTGGTGCAGCCGAAGATAATGTCATCCACATATATTTGGCACACAAACAGTTCACCATCATATGTCTTCGTGAAGAGTGTAGGATCTAGGGAACCAGGTTTGAAGCCTTTGCTCTTCAGAAAATCTTTGAGTGTGTCATACCAAGTGCGAGGGGCTTGTTTGAGGCCATACAGTGCCTTGTTAAGCTTGTATACCATGTCAGGATGTTTTGGATCTTCAAATCCAGGAGGTTGTGCAACATACACTTCTTCAATCTTGCCGTTGAGAAACGCACTCTTCATATCCATTTGATACAAAAGGATGTTGTGATGATTTGCGTAGGCTAGTAGTATGCGAATGGCTTCGAGCCTAGCCACGGGAGCAAATGTTTCACTGAAGTCAATCCCTTCAACTTGAGTGTATCCTTGAGCAACGAGACGGGCCTTGTTTCTGATGACTTGACCATGCTCATCTTGCTTGTTGCGATATATCCACTTTGTGCCTATTATGTTGTGCTTGCGAGGGTCAGGACACTTGACTAATTCCCACACATTTTTCAGCTTGAACTGTTGAAGCTCTTCTTGCATAGCTTGAATCCATTCAGGTTCCATGAATGCTTTGGCAACTTTCTTGGGTTCTGATATTGAGACAAATGCAAAGTGCCCACAGAAATTTGCTAGTTGTGTTGCTCTTGAACGAGTGAGTGGACCAGACGCATTGATGTTGTCAATTATCTTCTCAATCTGTACTTCATTTGCAACACGAGGATGAACCGAATGAAGATTTTGTTCATGCTGATCATTGTTATCGTCAGGAGCATTGTCTTCAGGTTGGTTAGGTGCAGAAATGATAAGTTCCTCTTCAGGCTGTGCTTTAGACGGTATGATTTCTCCAGTTCCCATAAGCTTGATGGATTCACTAGGTGGAACTTCATCTAGCACATTTGGCAGGTGCTCTCTTTGTGAGCCGTTAGTCTCATCGAACCGCACATCCACAGTTTCAACCACTTTATTGTGAAAGAGGTTGAAGACTCTGTAGGAGTGCGAATCCTTTCCGTAACCAAGCATAAAACCTTCATGTGCTTTCGGTGCAAATTTTGAAGTGTGATGTGGATCCTTGATCCAGCACCTAGCACCAAATACTCTGAAGTAACTGACATTTGGCTTCTTACCAATGAGGAGTTCATAGGATGTCTTCTTCAGAAGCTTGTGAAGATAAACACGGTTGATGAAGTGGCATGCAGTATCAATGGCTTCAGGCCAGAATTTTCTTGGAGTCTTGTATTCATCCTGCATCGTCCGAGCCATCTCAATGAGTGTTCTGTTCTTGCGCTCCACGATGCCATTCTGCTGAGGTGTGTACGGAGCAGAGAACTCACGGGTGATGCCTAAGGTATCCAGGTAAAGGTCGAGGCCGGTGTTCTTGAACTCTGTGCCATTCTCGCTTCTGATGTGCTTGATCTTGACGCCATAGTTGTTGATGGCACGGTTGGCGAAGCGTCTGAATACATCCTACACTTCAGTCTTGTAGAGGATTATGTGCACCCAAGTATATCTTGAATAATCATAAACAATGATGAAGCCATAGAGACAAGCAGTAGTAGTGAGAGTAGAGTAGTGAGTAGGGCCAAATAAGTCCATGTGTAGCAGCTCGAAGGGTTGAGATGTCGTCATGATTGTCTTCGAGGAATGCTTGGCCCTTGTCATCTTTCCAGCTTCGCAGGCACCGCACAAGTGATCCTTCTTGAGCTTGATGCCCTCGATGCCTGTGACATGCTTCTTCTTTGCGAGAGTGTGTAAGTTCCTCATGCCAGCATGCCCTAGCCTCCGATGCCAGAGCCAGCACTCTGAAGCTTTTGCAAGAAGACATACGGAAAGCTGTGGTCCTGCTGAGAAATCTACCATGTACAAGTCATCCTTTCGATACACTTCAAAGACTAGAGACTTGTCAGATTCCATTAGTACAAGACAACGATATTTTCCAAATATCACAATCATGTTCAAGTTACAAAGCATTGAGACAGACATTAAGTTGAAACCAAGGGATTCAACAAGCATCACTTTATCCATGTGCTGATCCTTTGAGATTGCAACTCTACCTAGACCCAATACCTTGCTTTTACCAGTGTCAGCAAATGTGATGTGACTCTTGTCAGATGGACGTAATGTTGAGTCCATGAGAAGACTTCGATCACCAGTCATATGATTAGTGCACCCGCTGTCCATAATCCATTCTGAAGCATGAGGTGTCATACCCTACAGTACAATTAGGGGGACAGGCTTCACCAAGAGTATTGTGAAGCATAAACATTTGACGCACAAGAGGATTATCAAAGCTTAGATCAAGATTAGGACTGATAGGATGATTGGCAAGCGACTCAGGAACAAAATACATAGTGAGACCATTTGGGCATTTTATCTTGCACCCCACAAGATGTTTCAGGTCCCCAGCAATAGCATCAGACACCTTTGATTTCCGGCTGGAGACCTTTCCCTGCAAAAGAAAGTTAATTCTTCTTAACCACCCACATCTTCAGGGGTGGCTTAGAAGCAATGAGTCTAAGTGCAGCATCTGAGAACTTCGGCATTGGATCCCTAGCAAATAGCCTTGTAGCAGATGAATGATACTCATATGAATAAGCAGAAAAGTTCTTAGTTTTATGAACATAGCGATTTGAAGAAACACGCTCATATTCATAAGTCTGAGTACGATTTCGCTGCAAAACATTGGCATTAGGGTGACTCAGGTGAGTCATGTATCTGTATGAAGCCTTTGGACCATATGAAGCTTTTGGTCTGGGATTTGTCTTCTTCCCAGGCGGTGTCATGATGACATTCACAGGAAGGTTCTCAAGACATCTTTTGGGAACCCAGATCTTCTTCATAGGTGGTCCATTCCTGCAGTTAGTACCAATATACCTGGCAAACACTTCACCATTCTTATTCTTAAACAGTTTATAGTTTGCATGAAAGGATTCATCAATGATAATGGGGTTAGCACAAGTGAACCCAGATAAGGTGGATGGATCCACTGAAGGTCCCTTTGCAGCAACCCTTGTGGTTTTGGGGTACTGCTCAGGCTTCCAGTAAGAACCATCAACATTCATTTTCCTCTAGAACCCAACACCCTCTTTCCTAGGGTTTCGGTTCAGAATCTGCTTTTTGAGGACATCGCACAATGTCTAATGCCCTTTGAGACTTTTGTACATCCCTTTTTCAAGCAATGTCTTCAACCTAGCATTTTCATCAGCAATAGTGGTGGCATCCTCAGCAGAGGGGTTAGTTACCACATCAACCGTTGA
Organism: Triticum aestivum; assembly: GCF_018294505.1. Lineage (NCBI taxonomy): Eukaryota > Viridiplantae > Streptophyta > Magnoliopsida > Poales > Poaceae > Triticum > Triticum aestivum. The sequence goes on along the minus strand of NC_057796.1, from coordinate 88,160,236 downwards.
AGATATTGCAACAGTAGGTGCAGTAGAACATTCAGCAACAGAAGTAGCGTTATCACACTCAAGGCATTTTTGACATGGTGGTTCAAATCCTTCCTGAGCGGTACTGATCTGTTGAGCGTGAAGTGACTCATTCTCTTTTTGAAGATCTTCATGAGCCGCTCTCAATTTCTCAAGATCTTGCTTCCTTTGAAGATAATCATAGGAAAGCTTTTCAAGAGTGGTTGAGAGCGTTTCATGACGAGTTTCAAGTTCCTGGTACTTAACATGAAGATTTTCTATGTCTTCAATTAAGGACTGAGATCGGGTCATTTCCACGTCCAACAGGTCATCACTTTTGTCTAACAGTTTTTGCGTGTGTTCCATAGCTTTCTGTTCTTCAGTTGCAATTTTAGCAAGTGTTTTGTAGCTGGGTTTGGATTCACAATCAGAGTCATCTTCACTTGATGTTTGAAAGTAAGCATCACGTGATTTTACCTTGGCACCACGTGCCATGAAGCAGTAGGTGGGAGCAGAGTCGTCCTTGTCATTAGCATCAGCGTTGGTGACGGGGCCATTGTCTTCAGTGTTGAAGATGGACTTGGCAACGTAAGCTGTAGCTGGAGCCAGACTAGCAACGCCAGAGTCGGACTCCTCCTCAGACTCCACCTCCGCCTCCTCAGAAGCACACTCCTCCTCTGAATCCATCTCCTTGCCAACAAAAGCATGAGCCTTGCCAGATGAGCTCTTCTTGTGTGATGAAGACTTGTACGAACACTTGGAAGAAGACTTTGAGGATTTCTTCTTCTTCTTATCATCAGAATCATATTCCTTGATCTTCTTCTTCTTCTTGTTCTCATTGTCCTACTGTGGACACTCAGAGATGTAGTGTCCAGGTTTCTTGAACTTGTGACATGTCCTCTTCTTGTAGTCATGAGTGGAAGCTTCATCATTTCTAGAGCTGGATCGTGAAGACTTTCTGAAGCCCTTCTTCTTAGTGAACTTCTGGAACTTCTTCACAAGCATAGCAAGCAGCTTTCCAATGTCTTCAGGATCACCAGAACTGCAGTCAGATTCTTCTTCAGATGAGGAAACATCTTTTGCCTTGAAAGCGCGAGTTCGGCCATAGTTTGGACCATAGATATGTCTTTTCTCAGATAGCTGGAACTCATGTGTGTTGAGCCTCTCAAGTATGTCAGACGGATCGAGTGTCTTGAAGTCAGGGCGTTCTTGTATCATCAGGGCAAGGGTGTCGAACGAGCTGTCAAGTGATCTCAGGAGTGTCTTGACGATTTCATGCTTGGTGATCTCAGTGGCGCCAAGAGCACGAAGCTCATTTGTGATGTCAGTGAGGCGATCAAACGTGAGCTGGACATTCTCATTGTCGTTCCTCTTGAAGCGGTTGAAGAGGTTGCAAACAACACTGATCCTTTGATCTCTGTGGGTTGAGACGCCTTCGTTGACCGTGGAGAGCCAGTCCCAGACTAGCTTCGACATTTCCAGAGCACTCACACGGCGATACTGTCCTTTGGTCAGATGACCACAGATGATGTTCTTGGCAGTAGAATCCAGTTGAATGAACTTCTTGACATCAGCAGGGGTGACAACTTCACCAGTCTTGGGAACACCATTCTTGACGACATACAAGAGGTCAACATCAATGGCTTCAAGATGCACACGCATCTTATTCTTCCAGTAGGTATATTCAGTTCCATCGAAGACGGGGCACACAGCGGAGACTTTGATTATCACTGCAGTCGACATAGCTAAAACTCCAGGTGGTTAAACCGAATCACACAGAACAAGGGAGTACCTTGCTTTGATACCAATTGAAAGTGCTAGTTATCGACTAGAGGGGGGTGAGTACGCGATTTTTATAAAAGTCCTCAAAACATGGGAGTTTCGAAGACAAACAATAGAAATGAACATATTGACATGCAGCGGAAGGTAGACTACACTAGACAAGCCATAGTCAAGTATTCAATGAAGTGAAAGCACGAAGACTAATAGCAGCTAGGTAGTAGGGATCAGGATGGAAGATAGTATGAAGCCAAACAACAATAGAAGTCACACAGTGAAGTCAAACAGGTAACACAAGAAGGCAATGACTTCACGAAGACAAACTATAAATAAAGAGAGGGAGACGGTAGAACCAGTCACTTGGCGAAGACAAGGATTTGTTGGACCAATTCCAGTTGCTGTGACAACTGTATGTCTGGTTAGGGAGGCTGAGATTCAACTCAGAAGACCGTGTCTTCACCTTATTCCCCATGAGCTAAGGACACCCAGTACTCGCCCAATCACTCTGGTAAGTCTTCAAGGTAGACTTCTAAACCTTCACAGACTTCGTTCACCGGCGATCCACAATGACTCTTGGATGCTCAGAATGCGACGCCTAACCGGCTGGAGGATTCACAATCCTCAAGTGTAACAAGTCTTCAGGTCACGCAGACAGAAATACTTCAGTGATGCCTAACACTCTTTGGCTCTAGGTGTTTGGGCTTTGTCCTGGCAAGGATTTCTCTCTCTCAAAAGTTTCGGAGGTGGGTTGCTCTCAAACGACAAAAGCCGTGCACTAACTCAGAGCAGCCACCAATTTATGGTGTAGGGGGTGGGCTATTTATAGCGACTAGACAACCTGACCTGATTTGTCCGAAATGACCCTGGGTCACTAAGGAACTGACACATGTTCCAACGGTCAGATTTCAAACACACGCGGCAGCTTGACTTGGGCTACAAGTAAAGCTGACTCATCCAACTCTGGATAAGATTTGCTCTCATTGTCTTCGCTCGAAGACATAGGATTTGGTTGAGCATCACTTCAGTCACTCTGACTTTGTTCACTTGGACCCCACTTAACAGTACGGTGGTTCCTATGACTCAACAAAGAAGAAAAGGAAACTACGAAACAACTATGTCTTCGCACTCCATAGTCTTCACATGAATGTCTTCTCGAGTCATAAGCTTCGATGTGATTGTCTTCACATACCACCATTGTCTTCAATGTCTTCATACATTTTAGGGGTCATCTCCGGTAGGTAAACCGAATCAATGAGGGACTACTACCTGTGTTATCCTGCAAGTCTCACAAACACATTAGTCCCTCAACCAGGTTTGTCGTCAATACTCCAAAACCAACTAGGGGTGGCACTAGATGCACTTACACCCATGGGCTTGATGGATTCACTAGGTGGAAATTCATCTAGCACATTTGGCAGGTGCTCTCTTTGCGAGCCGTTAGTCTCATCGAACCGCACATCTACAGTTTCAACCACTTTATAGTGAAAGAGGTTGAAGACTCTGTAGGAGTGCGAATCCTTTCCGTAACCAAGCATAATACCTTCATGTGCTTTCGGTGCAAACTTTGAAGTGTGATGTGGATCCTTGATCCAGCACCTAGCACCAAATACTCTGAAGTAGCTTACATTTGGCTTCTTACCAGTTAGGAGTTCATAGGATGTCTTCTTCAGAAGCTTGTGAAGATAAACACGGTTGATGACATGGCATGCGGTATCAATGGCTTCGGGCCAGAACTTTCTCGGAGTCTTGTATTCATCAAGCATCCTCCGAGCCATCTCAAAGAGTGTTCTATTCTTGCGCTCCACGATGCCATTCTGCTGAGGTTTGTATGGAGCGGAGAACTCATGAGTGATGCCTAATGTATCCAGGTAAAGGTCGAGGCCGGTGTTCTTGAACTCAGTGCCGTTGTCACTTTTGATATGCTTGATCTTGACGCCATGGTTATTCATGGCACGGTTGGCGAAGCGTCGGAAGACATCCTGCACTTCAGTCTTGTAGAGGATTATGTGCACCCATGTATATCTTGAATAATCATCGACAATGACAAAGCCATAGAGATAAGGAGTAGTAGTGAGAGTAGAGTAGTGAGTAGGGCCAAATAAGTCCATGTGTAGCAGCTCGAAGGGTTGAGATGTCGTCATGATTGTCTTCGAGGGATGCTTGGCCCTAGTCATCTTTCCAGCTTCGCAGGCACCGCACAGATGATCCTTCTTGAACTTGACGCCCTCGATCCCTATGACATGTTCCTTCTTCGCGAGAGTGTACAGGTTCCTCATGCCAGCATGCCCTAGCCTCCGATGCCAGAGCCAGCACTCTGAAGCTTTTGCTAGAATACATACGGCTAGCTGTGGTCCTGCTGAGAAATCTACCATGTACAAATCATCTTTCCGATACCCTTCAAATACTAGAGACTTGTCAGATTCCATTAGTACAAGGCAACGATATTTTCCAAATATCACAATCATGTTCAAGTCACAAAGCATCGAGACGGACATTAAGTTGAAACCAAGGGATTCAACAAGAATCACTTTATCCATGTGCTGATCCTTTGAGATTGCAACTCTACCTAGACCCAATACCTTGCTTTTACCAGTGTCAGCAAATGTGTTGTGACTCTTGTCAGATGGACGTAAGGTTGAGTCCATGAGAAGACTTCGATCACCAGTCATATGATTAGTGCATCCGCTGTCCATAATCCAATCTGAAGACTTTGGTGTCATACCCTACAGTATAGTTAGGGGGATATGCTTCACCAAGAGTATTGTGATGCATAACAATTTGACGGACAAGTGGATTATCAAAGCTCAAATTAAGGTTAGGACTTATAGGATGATTGGAAATCGATTCAGGAACAAAATACATAGTAAGACCATTTGGGCATTTTATCTTGCGCCCCACAAGATGTTTTAGGTCCCCAGCAATAGCATCGGACGCCTTTGATTTTCGGCTGGAAACCTTTCCCTGCAAAATAAAGTTAATTCTTCTTAACCACCCACATCTTCAGGGGTGGCTTAGATACAATGAGTCTAAGTGCAACATCTGAGAACTTTGGCTTTGGAGCCCTAGCAAATAGCCTTGCAGGAGATGAATGATACTCATATGAATAAGCAGAAAATTTCTTAGTTTTATGAACATAGCGGTTTGAAGAAACACGCTCATATGCATAAGTCTGAGTATGGTTTCCCTGCAAAACATTGGCGTTAGGGTGACTTAGGTGAGTCCTGTGTCTGTATGAAGCCTTTGGGCCATATGAAGCCTTTGGTCTGGGGTTTGTCTTCTTCCCTTGTGGTGTCATGATGACATTCATAGGAAGATTCTCAAGACACCTTTTGGGCACCCAGATCTTCTTCATAGATGGTCCATTCCTATAGTTAGTACCAATATACCTGGCAAACACTTCACCATTCTGATTGTTGAACAGTTTATAATTTGCATCAAAGGATTCATCAATAGCAATCGGGTTAGCACAAGTGAAGCCAGATAAGGTGGATGGGTCCACTGAAGGCCTTTTTTCAGCAACCCATGTGGTTTTGGGGTACTGCTCAGGCTTCCAGTAAGAACCATCAACATTCATTTTCCTCTCGAACCCAACACCCTCTTTCCTAGGGTTTCGGTTCAGAATCTGCTTTTTGAGGACATCGCACAGTGTCTAATGCCCTTTGAGACTTTTGTACATCCCTGTCTCAAGCAATGTCTTCAACCTAGCATTTTCATCAGCAATGGCAGTGGTATCCTCAGCAGAGGGGTTTTTTACCACATCAGCAGTTGAAGATATTGCAACAGCAGCAACAGAACATTCAGCAACAGAAGTAGCGTTATCACGCTCAATGCATTTTAGACATGGGGGTTCAAATCCTTCCTGAGCAGGACTGATCTGTTGAGCGCGAAGTGACTCGTTCTCTTTTTGAAGATCTTCATGAGCCGCTCTCAATTTCTCAAGTTCTTGCTTGCTTTGAAGATAATTGGAGGAAAGCTTTTCATGAGCTATTGAGAGCGTTTCATGACGACTTTCAAGTTCCTCGTACTTAACATGAAGATTTTTTATGTCTTCAATTAAGGACTGAGATCGGGTCATTTCCGCGTCCAACAGGTCATCGCTTTTGTTTAACAGTTTTTGAATATGTTCCATAGCTTTTTGTTGTTCAGTTGCAATTTTAGCAAGTGTCTTGTAGCTGGGTTTGGATTCACAATCAGATTCATCTTCACTTGATGTTTGAAAGTAAGCATCGCGTGAGTTTACCTTGGCACCACGTGCCATGAAGCAGTAGGTGGGAGCAGAGTCGTCCTTGTCATTAGCATCAGCGTTGGTGATGAACCCATTGTCTTCAGTGTTGAAGATGGACTTGGCAATGTAGGCTGTAGCTAGAGCCAGACTTGCAATGCCAGAGTCGGACTCCTCCTCAGACTCCACCTCCGCCTCCTCAGAAGCAGACTCCTCCTCTGAATCCATCTCCTTGCCAACAAAAGCACGAGCCATGCCAGATGAGCTCTTCTTGTGTGATGAAGACATCGATGAAGACTTGGAAGAAGACTTTGAGGATTTCTTTTTCTTCTTGTCATCAGAATCATATCCCTTGCTCTTCTTCTTCTTCTTGTTTTCATTGTCCCATTGCGGACACTCAGAGATGTAGTGACCAGGTTTCTTGCACTTGTGGCATGTTCTTTTCTTGTGGTCATTAGTAGAAGCTTCATCATTTCTTGAGCTGGATCGTGAAGACTTTCTGAAGCCTTTCTTCTTGGTGAACTTCTGGAACTTCTTCACAAGCATAGCAAGCTCCTTTCCAATGTCTTCAGGATCACCAGAACTGCAGTCAGATTCTTCTTTAGATGAGGAAACTGTCGGCGTTCTGGGAACGGGGGTCCCCAAACTTGCCTGCCTGCGGCCCACAGCGTGGCTAAGCCAGCAAGCCGTACGACCCATCTCCATCAACATGGCATCCAAGACCCTCGTGAGGGTCCAAGCCTCGCAAGGCGGTCAACGCAAGACCTCCTCTGGAGTGGCCTAGCCAGCCAGGCTCACGAGGAGCGGAGATATCAAGGCGGGGCAAACCTCACGAGGCTCTCGTGACGTGAGCCATGACAAACGACACTAGGCGGGCGCGAGCGCGCGCAACGTCCTTATTTCCTCTTTGGTGCTAAGGAGGCCAGCGCAAGCGAAGAATACCGAGGCATCATGCAAATGTTGCTATATTGGTGCAACGAGACTAAGACCAGGAGGATGGCAAGACGGAGGTCATCATGGAGCCCAAGACGGCGTCACCACCAGAGCTTTTCGTAGGCGAAGACCACTTTTGTCAGGATAGCTTGTACTAGCTGTCCCCCTTCAAATTTGCCCGCCGTTGTTGGCTCCCTTCCCGCTCGATATTTGGGAAGAGGACCAGGGCCTATATAAGTGGAGCTAGCCACCATAGTAGAGGCATCTCATCTTAGCTTGATCCAACCCAATCGAGAGCCTACCCTAGCCACAAGAACACCTCAACCTCAGGAGGCTGTCCTTCCCTTGTACTGTTCATCATCAGCCCTAGAGGCAATCCACCACCACCACACTGGAGTAGGGTAGTACACCACAACGGTGGCCCGAACCAGTATAAACCTCGTGTCTTTCTGTGTTGCGAGTTCGTCGAGTTCGTCCGCGAGATCTTAGCGAGCTAGGGCGTGGATCGGTAGAAGAGAAAGACTTCGCGCGCACCCCAGTGTTCGAACCTTAAGGGTTTGCCGGAACCCGACATCCGACATTTGGCATGCCAGGTAGGGGTGCGCCGAAGCTTCTTCTCCACCAACCCGCTCGCCGATGCTCCCCAGCCACGATGTCCGATGACTCAAGGGCCGGCTCTGACCGCTGGGCGGCCTGGCCAGCCCGGGCAGCGCCACCTGCCCATGAAGATCTCGACCCCGCACTCCAGGCGGCGCGAGCACCGCCAAACTCCGCCGGGCGCCGGCAGCGTGGCCAGGCGTCGTCCACCCTCACCCCGCGGCAAGTACGGGCCGCCGCAAGAGCACCGAGCCATGCCGCAGCAGCGGTGCCGCACTCACGGCGGGAGCAAGCAAACATACGGGCAGCGCTCACCGTGGCAAGGGAGCTGCTGTGATGCAGGCTGATGGAAAGCGGCCGGGATACACTGCTGGAGCGTGTTGCCGAGCTGCTGGATGCAGCGGCGTCGAGAGCACCACCCTTCTGCTATCGACTTCCTCCTCAGGCCACTGCAGGGCCGCGCAGTGCACCTCACCACATCCGCGCGCCATCAACTACGCCCGGGGGCTTCATCAACATCAGCACGGCCAGCGGCGTAGGGGGCTCCGATGCCTGCATGCCACCCGTGACAAGCATGAGCGCAAGCGTCGCCCTCCATGGTCCCAGCCGGATGCCACACTACCGTCCTCAGGACGCCTCCCTGGACCGAGCAACATGGAGCGTGGGGCACCACGGCGAGGTGTTCGGGGTGACGGCCCCGGAAGCCTACGTGCCCCGCATGATGGACCAAGAGTACGCACGAGAGGACGACCCCGGCTCATTCATTGGAGAAGATTGGGGAGAGGGGGCGCTAGGAGCCGAAGCCTTCCAAGAACCAACGGAGAACCACGACGGTCGCCGGCAACGGCAACTACAGGGCACCACTAATCTCTCAGGAACAGGATTATGCTAACCATGGGCTGCAGATGAATCAGGTTGCAGCGTCGATCGACGACCCTGGCGCGGCAGCACCCGTTCCAGCAAGGGAGACACGCTGGGGGCCGCCGGGAGGGAGCCAGGAGCATGGCCCCTCCCCGCGGCGTGCGACGCCTGGCGACACCCGGAGGTAGGCCCTCTGCCGGGGAGGCCTCGACAACCCTTCCCCCGGCAGAGGACCTGTGGTCGCCGGGGGCACCGTTGGCGTCCTCTTTCCCTCCTTTGTGTCGTCCCGGTGACCGGTCGGCTCAAAGGAGGTCAAGGGTGGCGCAAGGCGGGGCCCTCGTCTGGCGATATGAAGCAAGGCCGGTACCTGTGAAGAAGGCCCAGTGCCTGTGAAGCTCGCCTCCTGTGACACTCTCACGTAATAATGAGTTGGGGCTGTATACGCCCCGGAGTCTCAGGGGTACTGGCCTCAGGCCCTGGGGCTCCTTCCCACACCTAGTGGCAGCACTTAGCTCCGCGCTGGTGAGAAGACTTGAAGACCAGAAGACTAGACTAGGTGCCGGACGCGGCCTTTTGCTTTCGATCTCTCTCTCTCTCTGTAGCTTTGCTTTCTGGATCTGGATTTGAGTTGAAGCTGAGTTTTTATCGATGCGCGCGGGGGGAGCCTTTTCTCGTTCGAGCAATTTCTTGCCTTCTGGATCTCGTTTTGTCTGGGACTCATGTCCGTCGCCTTCCCCTCACGAGCTCCTCGCGAGCGGGACAGCGTGAAGCGCGCACGCCAAGTGCGCGCTAGCACTACAACTGGTGCTCACCTCTAGTGGGGCCCCTTCTGACGGGGCGACGAGCTCCGCCGGGTTCTCAGAAACTCGACGCGTCGTAACCCAGCTCGAAGCTGGCGCTGACTAAGGTAAACCACGACAAAGAACTCGCATCCGGATTCGCGAGTTCACGAGGACACAAACTCACATCGCATAGGAAAGTAAAAACTGTAATTTGCTTACATGAGGGGCTCCCCCTCCCAAAATGCTCTTACAAGTTTTCCAAGGGCCATGCCCGAGCTTCGTGTGCAGGATGAAATGACAGGAGAACATGGGATCAGCCAGAAACGTCGCTCGCTACATCACCCGCGGATGCGTCACTCGCGTCATCATCGTCTTCATCGGCAATGTCGCCACCGCCGGCGACGGCCCCAACGCCGTCGTCAACCACGTCGCCTTCGTCTGCAGCGACCACCACCCCGTCATCTTCCGAAGTGAAGGCCCTGACCAACGCGTCCACGTTGTCTTCAACCCAACTTGCCAAGTCATCCCAGACGACCGTTGGAACGGGGGCGATGGCGGCGTCAAAATCAAAGTTGGGATCGGCATTCAGAAGGTGGCTGAAGACACGGGAGAAAGCACGCTCAAGCAGGCCACACCCCCTTTCCTCCACGAGCTGGCGAGCTCTGGCAGATCGAGCCTCCTGGCGCGTCACCACCTCAGTGAAGAAGATCAGATGGCTGGCATAGTCATTCGAGTGAGGGGCCGGCACTTCCACGTCGCAAATATGGCCCAGGGCGGTGTTGGCCCTGTTCCGAAGATCCTGAAGCATAGGAGCATGCTCGTGTTCCAGCGTTCGTCGTTGGAGCACTTCCTCCGTGTTCTGCCGTGCAACGGCCTCAGCGTCATCAACCCGCCTACGAAGGGAGCGCAGCTCGGCGCGGGCGGAGGCCAAGTCCGCCTGCGCCGTAACCAGGGCGGCGGCTGTGGCCTCCGCGCGCCTCTCAGCTTACTCCAACCTGGGCCTGAGGGCAGGGGCCCTGCCCGCATCCTCCGTACCCGTGAGCTTCAGCTTCAGGTCGTACCTACCCTCCAGGTCCGCGCGAACCTCGGCCACCCGGCGATTCACCTCCTCCTCAACTTCGGCCTCGCGAGCCCCGACGACATCTTTTGCTTGAGCAACTTGACGTTCCCTCGTCTCCAGTCGCTCGAGCTCGAGGCTGCGCTCCACGGCTTCCAGGGCCAGCGTCTCACAGTGCTTCCGGACCTCCTCATCCTCCGCGGGCGTCCCCCTCAGCGACGCAAGATCGGCCCTGCGCGCCTCCGCCTACTGCTCAAGGGATGCGCTCCAGGCCTGGAGCTCCCACGCGCGTTTCTCCGCAGCCTCGCGACGGCGGTCAGCCTCGCGAGCCTCTTCCAAGGCTCGCGAGCGGGCTTCATGGGCGATCTTGAGGGACGCCTCGGCCTTCGCATTCTCAAGGTCGCGCTGATAGCGACCGAGGTTGATGGCCACCCTCAGCTTGCGCCGCTCCTCCACCAGCCGGAGACCTTCGGCCTCAAGGCGCGAGTCAACACCCGCGAGATCTTCACCAAGTCGGCCCATCGCCTCCTGGAAGACCTCGTGGCGAACCACGCTCCGCCCGTGCTCGAGCTCGAACGCTCGAACCTCCTCATCCTCCACCTCGGGGGCTGCGGGCGGGGCGCCAAGCGGCACGCCACCCCCCGGCAGGGGGCTGGGGGCTGACGCCGCACCTGACGCCAACCCGTCCTCGCGAGAAGGCCAAGCCGACTGAGGCTCACTGCTTGAAAAGGAACCAAAGATCAAAGCCAGCCAGCTGATGCCCATGAGCGAGGGAGGAGCCTTGGGCACGCCTGCCAAGCTCCACGCCAGACCGTGGGGGAGGGATGGCCAAGCTGCGGGCTCAGCGCGCCGCGAAGGCAGAGATGCTCCCCCGACCGACCCAGCTCCAAGGGCGGTAGGAAGACCATGAACGCTCAAGGCGGATGGGGGAGTTGATGAAGGAGGAGGCCGCTTCTCGGGAGACGCAATAGCTTCAATGGAAGGGGCCCTGGAGAACTGACGTCAGGATAAGGAGGCTACACACGGGAAGTCGTGAAAACAAGGTACTTACGTGTCAATGGCAATGTACATTACAGAGAGGGCCCAGAGATACCTCTCCGACAATCGGAGTGACAAATCCTAATCTCGAAATACGCCAACCCAACAAGTACCTTCGGAGACACCTGTAGAGTACCTTTATAATCACCCAGTTACGTTGTGACGTTTGGTAGCACACAAAGTGTTCCTCCGGCAAACGGGAGTTGCATAATCTCATAGTCATAGGAACATGTATAAGTCATGAAGAAAGCAATAGCAACATACTAAACGATTGAGTGCTAAGCTAACGGAATGGGTCAAGTCAATCACATCATTCTCCTAATGATGTGATCCCGTTAATCAAATGACAACTCATGTCTATGGCTAGGAAACATAACCATCTTTGATCAACGAGCTAGTCAAGTAGAGGCATACTAGTGACACTATGTTTGTCTATGTACTCACACATGTATTATGTTTCCGGTTAATACAATTCTAGCATGAAGAATAAACATTTATCATGATATAAGGAAATAAACAATAACTTTATTATTGCATCTGGGGCATATTTCTTCAGTCTCCCACTTGCACTAGAGTTAATAATCTAGATCGCATCGCCATGTGATTTAACATCAATAGTTCACATCACCATGTGATTAACACCCATAGTTCACATCGTCATGTGACCAACACCCAAAGGGTTTACTAGAGTCAATAATCTAGTTCACATCGCTATGTGATTAACACCCAAAGAGTACTAAGGTGTGATCATGTTTTGCTTGTGAGATAGTTTTAGTCAACGGGTCTATCACATTCAGATCCGTAAGTATTTTGCAAATTTCTATGTCTACAATGCTCTGCACGGAGCTACTCTAGCTAATTTCTCCCACTTTCAGTATGTATCTTGACCGAGACTTAGAGTCATCTAGATTAGTGTAAAAACTTGAATCGACGTAACCCTTTACGACGAACCTTTTGTCACTTCCATAATTGAGAAACATATCCTTATTCCACTAAGGATAATTTTGACCGCTGTCCAGTGATCTACTCCTAGATCACTATTGTACTCCCTTGCCAAAATCAGTGTAGGGTATACAATAGATCTGGTACACAGCATGGCATACTTTATAGAACGTATGGCCAAGGCATAGGGAATGACTTTCATTCTCTTTCTATCTTCTGCCGTGGTCGGGGTTTGAGTCTTACTCAATTTCACACCTTGTAACATAGTCAAGAACTCTTTCTTTGATTGTTCCATTTTGAACTACTTCAAAATCTTGTCAAGGTATGTACTCATTGAAAAACTTATCAAGCGTCTTGATCTATCTCTATAGATCTTGATGCTCAATATGTAAGCAGCTTCACCGAGGCCTTTCTTTAAAAAAACTCCTTTCAAACACTCCTTTATGCTTTGCAGAATAATTCTACATTATTTCCGACCAACAATATGTCATTCACATATACTTATCAGAAATGCTGTAGTGCTCCCACTCACTTTCTTGTAAATACAGGCTTCACCGCAAGTCTGTATAAAACTATATCCTTTGAACAACTTATCAAAGCGTATATTCCAAGTCCGAGATGCTTGCACCAGTCCATAGATGGATCGCTGGAGCTTGCATATTTTGTTAGCACCTTTAGGATTGAAAAAACCTTCTGGTTGTATCATATACAACTCTTCTTTAATAAATCCATTAAGGAATACAATTTTGTTTATCCATTTGCCAGATTTCATAAAATGCGGCAATTGCTAACATGATTCGGACAGACTTAAGCATAGATACGAGTGAGAAACTCTCATCGTAGTCAACACCTTGAACTTGTCGAAAACCTTTTTTGCGACAATTCTAGCTTTGTAGATAGTAACACTACTATCAGCGTCCGTCTTCCTCTTGAAGATCCATTTATTTTTTATGGCTTGCCGATCATCGGGCAAGTCAACCAAAGTCCACACTTTGTTCTCATACATGGATCCCATCTCAGATTTCATGGCCTCAAGCCATTTTGCGGAATCTGGGCTCACCATCGCTTCCTCATACTTCGTAGGTTCGTCATGGTCAAGTAACATGACCTCCAGAACAGGATTACCGTACCACTCTGGTGCGGATCTCACTCTGGTTGACCTACGAGGTTCGGTAGTAACTTGATCTGAAGCTTCATGATCATCATCATTAACTTCCTCACTAATTGGTGTAAGCATCACTGGAACTGATTTCAGTGATGAACTACTTTCCAATTCGGGAGAAGGTATAGTTACCTCATCAAGTTCTACTTTCCTCCCACTCACTTCTTTCGAGAGAAACTCCTTCTCTAGAAAGGATCCATTCTTTAGCAACGAATGTCTTGCCTTCGGATCTGTGATAGAAGGTGTACCCAACTGTCTCCTTTGGGTATCCTATGAAGACACATTTCTCCAATTTTGGGTTTGTGCTTATCAGGATGAAACTTTTTCACATAACCATCGCAACCCCAAATTTTAAGCAACGACAACTTTGGTTTCTTTCCAAACCACAGTTCATACGGTGTCGTCTCAAACGGATTTAGATGGTGCCCTTTTTTACGTGAATGTAGCTGTCTCTAATGCATAATCCCAAAACGATAGTGGTAAATCGGTAAGAGACATCATAGATTGCACCATTACCTAATAAAGTACGGTTACGATGTTCGGACACACCATTACGCTGTGGTGTTCCAGGTGGCGTGAGTTGCGAAACTATTCCGCATTGTTTCAAATGAGGACCAAAGTCGTAACTCAAATATTCTCCTCCACGATCAGATCGTAGAAACTTTATTTTCTTGTCAGGATGATTTTCCACTTCACTCTGAAATTCTTTGAACTTTTCAAATGTTTCAGACTTATGTTTCATCAAGTAGATATACCCATATCTGCTCAAATCATCTGTGAAGGTCAGAAAATAACGATACCTGCCGCGAGCCTCAACACTCATCGGATCGCATACATCAGTATGTATTATTTCCAATAAGTCAGTTGCTCGCTCCATTGTTCCGGAGAACAGAGTCTTAGTCATCTTGCCCATAAGGCATGGTTCGCAAGCATCAAGTGATTCATAATCAAGTGATTCCAAAAGCCCATCAGCATGGAGTTTTCTTCATGCGCTTTACACCAATATGATCTAAACGGCAGTGCCACTAATAAGTTGCACTATCATTATTAACTTTGCATCTTTTGGCTTCAATATTATGAATATGTGTATCACTACGATCGAGATCCAACGAACCATTTTCATTGGGTGTGTAACCATATAATTTTATTCATGTAAACAGAACAACAATTATTCTCTAACTTAAATGAATAACCGTATTGCAATAAACATAATCAAATCATATTCATGCTCAACGCAAACACCAAATAACACTTATTTAGGTTCAACACTAATCCCGAAAGTATAGGGAGTGTGCGATGATGATCATATCAATCTTGGAACCACTTCCAACATACATCGTCACTTCACCCTTAACTAGTCTCTGTTCATTCTGCAACTCCCGTTTCAAGTTACTACTCTTAGCAACTGAACCAGTATCAAATACCGAGGGGTTGCTACGAACACTAGTAAAATACACATCAATAATCTGTATATCAAATATACCTTTGTTCACTTTGCCATCCTTCTTATCCACCAAATACTTGGGGCAGTTCCGCTTCCAGTGACCAGTCCCTTTGCAGTAGAAGCACTTAGTCTCAGGCTTAGGTCCAGACTTGGGCTTCTTCACTTGAGCAGCAACTTGCTTGCCGTTCTTCTTGAAGTTCCCCTTCTTCCCTTTGCCCTTTTCTTGAAACTAGTGGTCTCGTCAACCATCAACACTTGATGTTTTTCTTGATTTCTACCTTCGCCGATTTTAGCATCGCGAAGAGCTCGGGAATTACTTTCGTCATCCCTTGCATACTATAGTTCATCACGAAGTTCTACTAACTTGGTGATGGTGACTAGAGAATTCTATCAATCACTATTTTATCTGGAAGATTAACTCCCACTTGATTCAAGCGATTGTAGTACCCAGACAATCTGATCTTTTAGCTATAGAACTTGTTGGAGACTTCGTATCTCTCAACTCGGATATTTGCTTGAAATATTAACTTCACCTCCTGGAACATCTCATATGGTCCATGACGTTCAAAACGTCTTTGAAGTCCCGATTCTAAGCCGTTAAGCATGGTGCACTAAACTATCAAGTAGTCATCATATTGAGCTAGCCAAACGTTCATAACGTATGCATCTGCTCCTGTAATAGGTCTGTCACCTAGCGGTGCATCAAGGATAAAATTCTTCTGTGCAGCAATGAGGATAATCCTCAGATCACGGATCCAATCCGCATCATTGCTACTAACATCTTTCAACATAATTTTTCTCTAGGAATATATCAAAATAAACATAGGGAAGCAACAACGCGAGCTATCGATCTACAACATAATTTGCAAAATACTATCAGGACTAAGTTCATGATAAATTTAAGTTGAGTTAATCATATTACTTAAGAACTCCCACTTACATAGACATCCCTCTAATCCTCTAAGTGATCACGTGATCCATATCAACTAAACCATGTCCGATCATCACGTGAGATGCAGTAGTTTCAACGGTGAACATCACTATGTTGATCATATCCACTATATGATTCACGCTCGACCTTTCGGTCTCCGTGTTCCGAGACCATATCTTTTATATGCTAGGCTCGTCAAGCTTAACCTGAGTATTCCGCGTGTGCAACTGTTTTGCACCCGTTGTATTTGAACGTAGAGCCTATCACACCCGATCATCACGTGGTGTCTCAGCACGAAGAACTTTCGCAACGGTGCATACTCAGGGAGAACACTTATACTTTGATAATTTAGTGAGGGATCATCTTATAATGCTACCGTCAATCAAAGCAAGATAAGATGCATAAAAGATAAACATCACATGCAATCAATATAAGTGAGAAGATATGGCCATCATCATCTTGTGCTTGTGATCTCCATCTCCGAAGCACCGTCATGATCACCATCGTCACCGGCGCGACACCTTGATCTCCATCGTAGCATCGTTTTCGTCTCGCCAATCTTATGCTTCTACGACTATCGCTACCACTTAGTGATAAAGTAAAGCATTACAGGGCGATTGCATTGCATACAATAAAGCGACAACCATATGGCTCCTGCCAGTTGCCGATAACTTGGTTACAAAACATGATCATCTCATACAATAAAATTTAGCATCATGTCTTGACCATATCACATCACAACATGCCCTACAAAAACAAGTTAGACGTCCTCTACTTTGTTGTTGCAAGTTTTACGTGGCTGCTACTGGACTTAGCAAGAACCGTTCTTACCTACGCATCAAAACCACAACGATAGTTTGTCAAGTTGGTGTTGTCTTAACCTTAGCAAGGACCGAGCGTAGCCACACTCGGTTCAACTAAAGTTGGAGAGACACCCGCTAGCCACCTCTGTGCAAAGCACGTCGGAAGAACCAGTCTCGCGTAAGCGTACGCGTAATGTCGGTCCGAGCTGCTTCATCCAACAATACCGCCGAACCAAAGTATGACATGCTGGTAAGCAGTATGACTTATATCGCCCACAACTCACTTGTGTTCTACTCGTGCATATAACATCAACGCATAAAACCAGGCTCGGATGCCACTGTTGGGGAACGTAGTAATTTCAAAAAAATTCTACGCACATGCAAGATCATGGTGATGCATAGCAACGAGAGGGGAGAGTGTTGTCCACGTACCCTCATAGATCGAAAGCGGAAGCGTTAGCACAACGCAGTTGATGTAGTCGTACGTCTTCACGGTCCGACCGATCAAGTACCGAACGCACGGCACCTCCGAGTTCAGCACACGTTCAGCCCGATGACGTCCCTCGAACTCCGATCCAGCCGAGTGTTGAGGGAGAGTTTCGTCAGCACGACGGCGTGGTGACGATGATGATGTTCTACCGACGCAGGGCTTCGCCTAAGCACCGCTACAGTATTATCGAGGTGGACTATGGTGGAGGGGGGCACCGCACACGACTAAAAGATCAAACGATCAATTGTTGTGTCTTTGGGGTGCCCCCTGCCCCCGTATATAAAGGAGCAAGGGGGAGGCGGCCGGCCAAGGTGGAGGGCGCGCCAAGGGGGGATTCCTACTCCCACTGGGAGTAGGACTCCTCCTTTCCTTATTGGAGTAGGAGAGAAGGAAAGAGGGGGAGAGGGAGAAGGAAAAGGGGGCTGCACCCCTTGTCCAATTCGGACCAGAGGGGGGGGGTGCGCGCCTCCTTCCTTTTGGCCTCTCTCCTCTATTCCCGTATGGCCCAATAAGGCCCAATACTTCTCCCCGACGAATTCCCCTAACTCTCCGGTACTCCGATAAATACCCGAATCACTCGGAACCTTTCCGAAGTCCGAATATAGTCGTCCAATATATCGATCTTTACGTCTCAACCATTTGGAGACTCCTCGTCATGTCCCCGATCTCATCCGGGACTCCGAACTACCTTCGGTACATCAAAACATATAAACTCATGATATAACTGTCATCGAAACGTTAAGCGTGCGGACCCTACGGGTTCGAGAACTATGTAGAGATGACTGAGACACGTCTCCGTTCAATAACCAATAGCGGAACCTAGATGCTCATATTGGCTCCCACATATTCTACGAAGATCTTTATCGGTCAGACCGCATAACAACATACGTTGTTCCCTTTGTCATCGGTATGTTACTTGCCCGAGATTCGATCATCGGTATCTCAACACCTAGTTCAATCTCGTTACCGGCAAGTCTCTTTACTCGTTCCGTAATACATCATCCCGCAACAAACTCATTAGTTGCAATGCTTGCAAGGCTTAAGTGATGTGCATTACAAAGAGGGCCCAGAGATACCTCTCCGACAATCGGAGTGACAAATCCTAATCTCAAAATACGCCAACCCAACAAGTACCTTCGGAGACACCTGTAGAGTACCTTTATAATCACCCAGTTACGTTGTGACATTTGGTAGCACACAAAGTGTTCCTCCGGTAAATGGGAGTTGCATAATCTCATAGTCATAGGAACATGTATAAGTCATGAAGAAAGCAATAGCAACATACTAAACGATCGAGTGCTAAGCTAACGGAATGGGTCAAGTCAATCACATCATTCTCCTAATGATGTGACCCCGTTAATCAAATGACAACTCATGTCTATGGCTAGGAAACATAACCATCTTTGATCAATGAGCTAGTCAAGTAGAGGCATACTAGTGACACTATGTTTGTCTATGTATTGACACATGTATTATGTTTCCGGTTAATACAATTCTAGCATGAATAATAAACATTTATCATGATATAAGGAAATAAATAATAACTTTATTATTGCCTCTAGGGCATATTTCCTTCAATGTGTTCCTCAGGACTCGAGCCACCGGCCCCCGTCGGAGCTCGCTCTCCCGCACCATCACCTGGGGCGAGCTCGGCACCAGCGGCGAAGAAGGGAACCACGACGACGGGGTTCTCACGAGGCCCCACCAGTCTGATCGGCCGCAGCCCCCATTCGTCGAAGGAAGGCATGCTCGCTGCAAACTCATCCTTGTTCTTGCAGCGATACAACAGGCAATTCTTCCCAGGCATTTCGGCCAGCAAAGGGATACCCGTCAAGACCTTGAGCACTGTTTGCCGCGTCCCAAGCGGGAGCCCAGACTCCTGGAACCTCATGTGGTCCTGACTATTGAGCAAGGTCCACATTGGGCGAGAGTGGCGCTGAAGCGGAGCAACACGGCGTTTGACGAACTCCTTCACCACCATCGGCGCGGTCATGCTGCGGTCCTTCAGCAGCCTCAGCCCGGCCCAGACGAGGGGAAGGCGGGGGCTCGAGAGCTTCTGGTGGCTCCAGCCGGAGTTTGGAACAGCACGCCCCGTCGGGAGACGAAGCAGGGGGTTGAGCACGCCGGCATCGACAAACACCCATCGCGTACGAAACTCGCTCGTGGATGAAGGGAGCTCGAAGTCAATCCCCGCGCCCGCGGCCGGAGCCACGGCCTAGAAGCTCACGCACCCCGAGCATTGCTGAGGGTCGGCTAGGTGCAATGAGAAGAAGTGACGGAGGAGGGCCACCGAAGGAGTGGTGCCCACCATGGCTTCGCACACAAAGGCGAAGACATCAAGAAGACTCACCGATTGGGGGTCAAGATGCAGCATGTGGATCTGGTAATGCTCTAGCACCGCGTTGAGGAAGGCAGAGAAGGGAGGAATCAGGCCAGCCAGAGGGCATCTATGAAGATTGGGATCTCGGTGGCTGCCCGAGCCATGCGAGTGCGAGACGCAGGCTAAGCCACCGTCTCTCCCCACTCGTTGAAGCTGGAAGCGAGCATCGGACGCACCTTGTGCATGGCCTCGTCGTTGAGCACCCGGGATGGGCCTAGCGCCGACTCGACAGCTGGAGGTGCGCCTGACGGAGACATTGGCTTCTTCCCCTTGTCCGCTTGTTTTGGCGCCATGGCCACGAAGCAGGGGAGGGCAGGTCAGATCGGAGGAGGGAAGCAGAGTCTCGAGGAAGCAGGGGGATTGGGGAAGCGAGGTGCAGGCGACGGAGGAATAACTGTGTAGGCCGCAGGGGCCGCATAGCTAGGCAGATTCAAAGGCAGCGTGGGGAAGCGGTGGCGCCCACGTCCAATCAACCGCCACGTGTCAACCGAGGCCGCAGGCTTTTGGGGCCCGCGGTGCTCCGAACTTGACCCTTGGCTTCGCCGCGAAGCCAACCCCGAGCGCACCTTGGGCCCGGGGGCTACTGTCGGCGTTCTGGGAACGGGGGTCCCCAGACTTGCCTGCCTGCGGCCCACAGCGTGGCTAAGCCAGCAGGCCGTACGGCCCATCTCTATCAACAAGGCATCCAAGACCCTCGCGAGGGTCCAAGACTCGCGAGGAGGATGACGCAAGACCTCCTCTGGAGTGGCCTAGCCAGGCAGGCTCACAAGGAGCAGAGATATCAAGGCGGGGCAAACCTCACGAGGCTCTCGTGATGTGAGCCATGACGAACAACACCAGGCGGGCGCCAGCGTGTGCAGCATCCTTATTTCCTCTTTGGTGCAAAGGAGGACAGCACAGGCGAAGAGTACCGAGGCATTAGGCAAAGGTTGCTATATTGATGCAATGAGACTAAGACCAGGAGGACGGCAAGACGGAGGTCAAAGTGGAGCCCAAGACAGCGTCACCACCAGAGCTTTTCGCAGGCGAAGACCACTTTTGTCAGGATAGCTTGTACTAGCTGTCCCCCTTCAAATTTGCCCACCGTTGTTGGCTCCCTTCCCGCTCGATATTTGGGAAGAGGACCAGGGCCTATATAAGTGGAGCTAGACACCATAGTAGAGGCATCTCATCTTAGCTTGATCCAACCCGATCGAGAGCCTACCCTAGCCACAAGAACACCTCAACCTCAGGAGGCTGTCTTTCCCTTGTACTGTTCATCATCAGCCCCAGAGGCAATCCACCACCACCACACTGGAGTAGGGTATTACACCACAACAGTGGCCCGAACCAGTATAAACCTCATGTCTTTCTGTGTTGCGAGTTCGTCCGTGAGATCTTAGCGAGCTAGGGCGTGGATCGGTAGAAGGGAAAGACTTCGCGTGCACCCCAGTGTTCGAACCTTAAGGGTTTGCCGGAACCCCACATCCGACAGAAACAGCCTTTGCCTTCAAAGCGCGAGTTCGGCCATGGTTGGGACCATAGATGTCTCTTTTCTCAGATAGCTGAAACTCATGTGTGTTGAGCCTCTCAAGTATGTCAGACGGATCGAGTGTCTTGAAGTCAGGGCGTTCTTGAATCATTAGGGCTAGGATGTCAAACGAGCTGTCAAGTGATCTCAGGAGTGTCTTGACGATTTCATGCTTGGTGATCTCAGTGGCGCCCAGAGCATGAAGCTCATTTGTGATGGCAGTGAGGCGATCAAACGTGTGCTGGACGTTCTCATTGTCGTTTCTCTTGAAGCGGTTGAAGAGGTTGCCAAGAACACTGATCCTTTGATCTCTTTGGGTTGAGACGCCTTTGTTGACCTTGGAGAGCCAGTCCCAAACTAGCTTTGACGTTTCCAAAGCACTCACACGGCCATACTGTCCTTTGGTCAGATGACCATAGATGATGTTCTTGGCAGTAGAATCCAGTTGAACGAACTTCCTGACATCAACAGGGGTGACACCTTCACCAGTCTTGGGAACGCTGTTCTTGACGACATACCATAGATCGACATCAATGGCTTCAAGATGCATGCGCATCTTATTCTTCCAGTAGGGGTAATCAGTGCCATCGAAGGCAGGGCACGTAGCGGAGACTTTGATTATCCCTGCCGTCGACATAGCTAAAACTCCAGGTGGTTAAACCGAATCACACAGAACAAGGGAGTACCTTGCTCTGATACCAATTGAAAGTGCTAGTTATCGACTAGAGGGGGGTGAATAGGTGATTTTTATGAAAGTCTTCAAAACATGGAAGTTTCGAAGACAAACAATAGAAATGAACCTATTAAGATGCAGCGGAAGGTAGACTACACTAGGTGAGGGAGTCCCGGATTAGGGGGTCCTCGGACAGCCGGACTATATCCTTTGGCCGGACTGTTGGACTATGAAGATACAAGATTGAAGACTTCGTCTCGTGTCCGGATGGGACTCTCCTTGGCGTGGAAGGCAAGCTTGGCAGTACGGATCTGTAGATCTCCTCCCTTGTAACCGACCCTGTGTAACCCTAGCCCCCTCCGGTGTCTATATAAACCGGAGGGTTTAGTCCGTAGGACAAGAACAATCATAATCATAGGCTAGCTTTTAGGGTTTAGCCTCTGCGATCTCGTGGTAGATCAACTCTTGTAATACTCATATCATCAAGATCAATCAAGCAGGAAGTAGGGTATTACCTCCATCGAGAGGGCCCGAACCTGGGTAAACATTGTGTCCCCCGCCTCCTGTTACCATCCGCCTTAGACGCACAGTTCGGTACCCCCTACCCGAGATCCGCCGGTTTTGACACCGACATTAGTGCTTTCATTGAGAGTTCCACTGTGCCGTCATCATAAGGCTTGATGGCTCGTCTCGTTGTCAAGGACAACATCACCTCTGGGGGAGCCCTGGCTGTAGGCCAAACTCTCCGACTAGGCGGCTTCATTATGACCGCCCGTTCGGCCGCTGCGCCGACGATGACTTCTCGAGTCATCAAAAACAACCTCCACGTTGGCTCGGGATTCACCGAGCAAATGGATCCAATGGAGCTCTCCTCCTCGAACGAGATCTTGGATCGCATCGCCGCTTTGGGAGTCGCTACGGACTATGATCGGATCGGGCTTAAACCCGACCAAAAGGAGATTAACTCTCCGCCGGTCACCCATCAGATAGCGGTGGTGGAGGAACAACGCAGCGATTATTCCTCTATTTTGAGGACGAACTATGTCCGGTTCTCGAGCTCTCCGAGCCGGATACCCGTCTACGGGAGGACATGGCCCAAGCTTTGAACCTAGAATCAGACAGCGGGCCAGACCTATTGGGCAACATCCCGGAGCCCGAAATTCTAAGATCGGAAACTCCTCCGCCCCTGGGTCTCAGATCGGGTCAGGGTTTGGACTTAAATTTACCCACCCACCCAGATATAAGTGATCTTTCCCACATTAGACAAGAGCCCCGAGAGACAGTACATCACTATTGGGCCAGATTCCTCCTTGTAATGAGCAAGGTCAAGGACTGTCGTGAGGAAGACGCAATTTCATTCTTTTGCAAAAATTGAACGGACAAGGGAATCCTCAACGCCATAAGTCGTCGTGACATAGCACACTTCGCTGACTTGGCGGACATAGTACAGAAGTAGTGTGCGATGGAAAGCGCCTGGAAAACCCAAACAAAATTCTGGGATCCTCCGGCCCTCACTAAACCCCCCGTCCGAACTAAAAGGGTGTACTCTCGCAAGTCACCCGATCCAATTACAAAGAAACAAAAGTCCACTACAGGGCATGAAACTGTATTGGAGGGATGGCTCAATGGGCCATGCAAAATTCACAGTATAGCGGATACCATGCCAACACATAGCCTTAGAGCATGTTGGGTACTCCGGCAGGTGGCCAAGAGCGGCGAGGATATCCTCATCAACAATGCAACAGAGCACCATCCCGTGGAAAGTAACAATACAATATTGACAGTCTTTGAGACCTTCGCCTCAAATAATAGGCGTAAGCGAGCACTCTGCAGCCTTGCCGAAGTCTGCCATGTGGCAGCAATAAATCCATGGAGCAACACGGCTATAACCTTCAATGCCAGTGACGAACCTAAATTCCGAACAGCCCAAGCACCAGCCGCCTTGGTCCAATTGTGGACGGCTTCCAGCTTACTAAAGTGCTCATGGACGGTGGTAGCGGATTAAACCTCATCTATGAGGAGACTCTTCAAAAAATGGAAATAGACAGGAGCCGCATTGAGCAAAGTAGCATGACCTTCAGAGGGATAATCCCTAGTCAGGAGGCACGATGTGCAGGAAAAATCACACTAGATGTGGTATTCGGCACACCGGAGAATTATAGGTCCGAAGAAATCACATTCCAAGTGGCCCCGTTCAGTAGCGGATACCACGCCCTTCTAGGGCGGGAGGCATTCATGATCTTCCAAGCTATACCCCATTACGGGTACATGAAGCTCAAAATGCCCAGGCCCAATGGAATCATCACTCTAGCTAGTGATCCGTACATAGCTCTCCGCGCCAAAAATAAAACCGCCGCACTAGCCCTCGAGGCGTTATCCGAAGCCCTTGCGGCCGAAGAACTAATGGCGCTGCGCTCCACAGTGGACAGGGACGACGTGATACTAGACAGAAGAGCCAAGTCCACCTCTTTTAAACCAGCGGATGAAATAGTCAAATTCCAAGTCCACCCAACGAACCCTACAAAAACAGCATCCAACGGGGCACAGTTAAACCCCATAGTAGACACCACAGTACGGAAGTTCTTGCACGAAAATTGGGACATCTTCGCCTGGCATCCTTCAGACATGCCAGGAATCCCACGCAGGCTGGCCGAGCATAGCCTTAACATTCTAAAGGGGTTCAAGCAGGTCAAGCAGACTCTTCGGCGTTTCTCTGAACCTAAGCGACAAGCCATGGGAGAGGAGCTAGCCAAGTTACTCGAGGCCGGATTCATTAGAGAAATAAAACATCCGGACTGGCTAGCAAACCTGGTGATGGTACCAAAGAAGGATAAATCCTGGCGCCTATGTGTCGATTTCAAGGACCTTAACAAGGCTTGCCCCAAGGATCCCTTCCCCTCCCCCGCATCGATCAAATTATCGACGCCACCGCAGGACACGACTCATTGTGTTTCCTCGACGCATACTCCGGATACCATCAAATTAAGATGACGGAGTCCGATCAAGCCGCAACGGCATTTGTCACTCCATACGGCCCCTTCTGTTTTAACACTATGCCTTTCGGGCTCAAAAACACCGGCGCAACCTATCAACGCATGATTCAGACATGCCTGGAAACACAAATTGGCAAAACAGTGGAGGCATACGTAGACGACGTGGTTATTAAAACCAGACACGTCGAATCCTTAATAGACGACATGAGGCTCACGTTCGACAATCTCCGAACATATGACATCACGCTCAATCCGGAAAAATGCGTTTTCGGCGTGCCCACCGGAAAGCTCTTTGGCTTCATCGTCTCCAGCAGAGGAATTGAAGCAAATCCGGCTAAAATCTGAGCCCTGTCACAGTTGGCTATCCCAACAGACCTCAAGAAAATCCAGAAATTAACTGGATGCGCGACTGGCTTAAGCCGCTTTATCTCCCGATTAGGAGAAAAGGCACTACCCCTTTATCGCCTTCTTCGACGCACCGAACACTTCGAGTGGACGGATGCGGCCACGGCCGGATTGGAAAAAATAAAAGCCATTTTGGCCACCAACCCCATCCTGGCCGCGCCAAATGTCGGCGAACCAATGCTATTATATATAGCGGCAACACACCAAGTTGTAAGCGCGGTGCTCGTCGTCGAACGAGAGACGGACGGACATAAGTTTCCGCTTCAAAAGCCGGTATACTACGTATCCACTCTCCTTACTCCATGCAAATCACGGTACCCACATTATCAAAAGATAGCATACGCGGTCTTCATGGCATCCCGGAAATTACGACACTACTTTCTAGAGTGTTCAATTACGGTGGCCTCGGAAGTACCATTCAACGACATAATAAATAACCGCGATGCCACGGGCTGGATTGCTAAATGGGCTATCGAGAACCTCCCGTTCGACATAACATATAAACCACGGCGAGCCATTAAGTCGCAAGTACTGGCCGATTTCGTCGCCGAATGGACGGAAGCCGAACTCCCTAAAGAGTACGGCGCGTACTCCAATTGGATCATGCACTTTGACGGTTCAAAGATGCTGGCTGGTCTGGGGGCAGGCATCGTCCTGACATCCCCCGCCGGAGATACAGTCCAATACGTACTCCAAATATTATACACAGACTCCAACAATGCAGCAGAATATGAGGCCCTATTGCATGGTCTCCAGATAGCAGTCTCCATGGCCATTCAACGCCTAGAGGTGCGTGGGGATTCAAACCTCGCAATATCTCAAATAAATGGAGACTTTGACGCCAAGGACCCAAAAATGGCGGCTTACCGCAACGCCGTCCTCAAAATGTCAGCTCGGTTCGAGGGGCTTGAATTCCACCACGTGGTCCGAGAAAACAATCAAGCGGCGGATATCCTCGCCCGCATCGGTGCTAAGCGCGACCCAGTCCCACCTAATATCTTCTTGGAAAGGCTGTTTAAGCCATCCGTGGTATGGGAAGGAGAGACCGGCAACAACAGTCCGGACTTGGCCACAACACCAGATACCGAACACTCTGACATAATCGGCGGCTCTGCCATCGAAATAACACCTTCCGCCCACGTGATCATGGCTGTGATCGCCCCGTGGACAGAACCCTTTTTGGCCTACCTAACTAGGCAGGAACTACCTGAGGACCCAAACAAGGCACGTTGCATTGTGCGGCGGTCAAAAGCCTACAAGGTCCACGAGGGAGAGCTTTATAAGAAAAGCGCTACCGAAGTCCTTCAAAGGTGCATCTCCGAAGAGGAAGGACGGCAACTTTTGGCAGAAATTCATGCTGGACTTGGCGGCCACCACGCCGCAGCCCGGGCCCTTGTAAGCAAGGCCTTCCGTACAGGTTTTTACTGGCCGACGGCCCAAGCAGACGCACAGGATCTCGTTCAATGATGCGTCGGTTGCCAGCTTTTTGCAAAGCAAAGCCATATGCCGCCTACCACTCTCCAAACAATCCCCATCACTTGGCCCTTTGCGGTCTGGGGGCTTGATATGGTCGGACCCCTCAAAGGGGGAAGCCATAAGAAAAAATACTTATTGTTCATGGTGGATAAATTCACCAAATGGATAGAGGCCAAACCAGTTAAAACGGCTGAGTCTGGACCAGTGATAGACTTCATATCCGGGCTTGTACACCGTTACGGCGTCCCCCACGGCATCATCACCGATAATAGCTCGAACTTTATAGCCGACGAGGTAAAACTTTGGTGCAGCAACATGGGCATTAAGCTCGATTATGCTTCTGTCTATCACCCGCAAACTAATGGTCAAGTCGAGCGAGCAAATGGTCTTATCATGAGCGACATTGAACCTAGATTAGTGCGATCCTTGAAGGAATCCGATACGCACTGGGTAGAGGAGCTCGACTCCGTACTATGGGGGCTGCGGACCACGCCGAATCGCACTATCGGATACAGACCGTTCTTTATGGTGTACGGCGCAGAGGCGGTACTGCCCTGCGACATAATTCATGACTCACCTCGAGTGCGCATGTACGAAGAGAAAGAAGCCGAGCTTGATCGGCAGGACAGTTTGGATGCCCTGGAGGAGGAGCATGATGTGGCAAAAGCCCGTTCCGCATTCTATCAGCAACAGGCTCAAAGGTATCAAAGCAGAGAAGTACGGGCCAAAACTTATAACATCGGCGAACTCGTTCTACACCTATAGGAGAAGAGAAAGAATAAGCTCAAGCCCAAATGGGAAGGTCCCTTCGTTATTGACCAAGTTCTGACTGGTGGAGCGTACCGTCTGCGGGATGCATCGGACAATCGACTCGAGCCAAACCCATGGAACGCAGCCAGACTCCGAAGGTTCTACGCCTAGTGCCGGACTCTATGTTCGTCTCCTAACCTCCGTCAATTTTTTATATATTCGTTATCTGTCTTTTCTTTCTTTCTTCCCTTTTTTCTTCAAGGCCTTAAAAGGCTAAAATGTGTCTTGACTACACAATCTTGACGCGCTAGCCGTGCTCATTATACCTGGGGGCTTCTTATACAGAAGCTTAATATAGCTATGTTCTGGGCTCTAGGCCCCACACATGTGTTACTTTTCACATGTATCTTTTTGCCATTATATGCATCGATATGACTTAAGTTTTTGCCAAGCTAGGTTGCCTGGCTCTTGTGTTTATGCCCTACGTTCCCGTTAATTCGGCTAGGCATAAGGGGAGCACCTCTGCGATTGTTACTGCCGGGTCAGCCGGATGTGTACCTCAGACTGGGTGAAGCCGAAAGCTAGCGTTCTTAAGGGAATATTCGGTCGGTGAACAAAAGATGACTTTTATTTATTGTAATACATGCCCCCAGATGTTTATATCCTGCGTCTCTTTTTGCAGTTCGGACATGCACATTAATGCATGCGTACCCAGGGAAAGGAACCGTTAACGGAACTATTCTCCCTGGAAGATGTTTCTTACTATCCATGTAATATAACATAGCTAGTTGGGTACTTGTCTGTTCAAGCACTTATGACCCCTACGTCAGGTTTCCACGCGTACCCCGGTTTTTACATAACTGAGCGGGTATTTGGATGCACTCCGGACTGTCGGGTCCAGAGGTCGAAGTGAAAAGGTCCGCCATGACAAATAATTTACAATCCGGCTAGGGACAATACATGTCACTTGAAGTACACAGTCACTCAGACTGACTAAATTCTTCTTCTATACCATCCAACAGGCTGTCTAGCCTACAATCCTGTTGGGAATACTTTGCGGCTAATTTAACTTGGTCATACACCAAACTGACGGGGATCTCTTTCCCATCAGGCCCCACAGGTCCGACTTCGGCCATGTGGTTCGGGTCAGCCTTGGTATATCGCGTCTTGACCATGGCCTAGGCTTCCCTTGCACCTTGTCGGCAGGCTGATATCTTCCATAACCGGAAGCGCCACCGCGGTCCCCTGAGCATCTCTACGAGCTCCCCCATGCCTCCTGGCAGGGAGGCGGATGGCCACAAGGCTTGGGCAATCCCCTGCATCACCTGCCGTACTTGTTCATGCAGTTGTGAGAGCTCTGGCAGAAGATCACCCGTAGACCCGGGCATCTCCTCCGCGGGACGACCCGTCAGCATACCTACAGATATAACTCTGTTAGCTGGTTTCTTCGCCGAACTCTATAAAAGTTCGTTCAAGCACTTACTAAAAATGCCGCGTCGAAGCCGCTTATTCTCCTTTACAGAGTCAGCAAGCTGGGCTCGAACATATTTCAGTTCAACGCCCAGCAGAATATAATGTGTCAACTGTTTCAAGTCTCAGGGGCTACTGATATATATAATTATCAAATTTTCTTACCCGTATATCCTTTACATACTGGTTCGTGGCTTTGGCAAGACCATTTTGAGCAGCTCGGATGTACGCGTCTCCTGAGTTGAAGGCATCGAACGCCTCTTGGGAGAAACAAGCGTCGCGGAGTACGGCCCGACGACGCCTGTGATTCATGGCACTCTCCACTTCGGAATTCGTAGCAGACAGCCTATCCGCATCCTCTGTAGGAGAAACATCCGGTGTTGGCCCCGTGTTAGCATCCTCCTCTAAGTTCGGCTCTGGAGCCCGGCTGGTGGAGGCGTGGCCGACAGGCTCTCCGGATATAGTCCGGCGAGCGTTTTTTCTGCTAAAGAAGCATGGATGTTATTATATTTTAAAAGACGACAACCACTGAGCGGGGTTCTTTTTCATACCTCTACGACGGCGTCTCGGTCCTGACCGCCTTCCTTTTAAGCCTACCCAGCTTCGATGCCCCTTGTTGGTGAGCCACTGCGGGTTCAGCATGGCGTCCCGAGGGCCTTCCCTGTAAGACACCATATGTGTGCGGTAGGTGAAGTGTAGAAAAAGGGATCCTTCTCGGAAGTTGGGACTCCGGTTTTACTTACATGCGATGCAGGGAGTAGTCCAGGATAGTCGGCTATGATGGCCACCATGGCACCGTCGCAGCTTAATTGATAGAACGTCCTGTCAATAAGCTCCACAAATGTGTCCGGATCTTCTTCGAGTCTGGGGTCGAGGGCCCGGTCAGGGTCCTCTGTTTGTGGAGGCGGGCTGTGGACCTCCCTCACAGCTTTTCACAGTTCCTGCTATGAAATGGCAAGGTAAATACTTTTGACGAAGAATGCGGGAAGGTTTGGAGTAAAAAGTAGCAGCTCACCCAGCTTGGGGGGTTGTACATGGAGAATCCATCCCGTTGCTTAATGCGTATGAACTCCTCTTCCTCTCCTTTATATAAATCGGACAGTATCTTCGCTAGAGCAGCGATGGAGTCCGGTCCCTTACGACCGCAGCGGGTAGCATCGTCTTCTCCATTGAAGTGCCACATGGGTTGCCCCCGATATTGAAGTGGCTGCACCCCCCGCATTATACATATTGACATAACCTCGATTATTGTCAATCCTGATTTGGCCAGCATTTGTATCCGGCCCATCAGGTATAGGACCTCCCTGTTATCTTCCTCCTAGGGGCTCCGAGGGCGCCAGCTGCGGTGTTTCCTCAAAGGGGCGTTATCAAACTCAGGAAGGCCCCTCCGAATAGGGTCTGGAAGGGGGACGTCCACCATATAAAACCACTTCGAAGGCTGGTCTTCGGAGTATCGGACAGATATCCGGTCCCGGCAATGCGCCATATTTTGGCTCCGCCTACTTGATAAATTGACCCCTCCTGTGTACAGGGTACGAGGCAGAATAGCCTCTTCCATAGCTCGAAATGAGCCTCGCAGCCCAAAAAGAGCTCGCAAAGGGCGACGTAACCAGCGATGTATAATATGGAGGCGGGAATGAAATTATGCAGCTGGAGGCCATAGAACTCCAGGAGCCCACGGAGGAACGGATGGATTGGAAATCCAAGCCCCCTTAATAAGTAAGGGGCGAGGCATAACCGCTCCCCCATGTATGGGTTGGGAAAGCTCTCCGCTTGCTCCCCGCCATTGTAGGTGGCGAGTCCGGCTCGAATGGGGACCATATACGCTGGGGGGAGAAATCCCTGGGTTTGTAACTCTACTAATTGGCTGTGAGGGACGAAACACTTCTTCCAATTGCCTGGCTTAGGGCTACGGGAGTGAGAGGAGGAGCTGCGATGGCCGGCCATGATGGGATGGACTTTTCCGGGCACGCTCCGTTGGATACTCGCTGTGGGAGGATGGTGTGATCTGGATCTGAGGATCCCCGTCTCGTAAAATAGACGATTTACTTACATGGTTAGGGTGGCAAATGTAAAAATGCCCCAACTTCTCGCATTTGCTCGACACGTGGAGGATAGCCATTATTAGGCACAGAAGCCGAGGAGTGCAACATTCATGGGAAGCCGGACACTACTTAACAGGTACTCGGAATTTGGAGAAGAACCCGCCTTGCAATGCCGAAGACAATCTGCGTGCCAGACTCATCGTCATTGAAGCCTGGTTCGGGGGCTACTGAGGAAGTCCCAGATTAGGGGGTCCTCGGACAGCCGGACTATATCCTTTGGCCGGACTGTTGGACTATGAAGATACAAGATTGAAGACTTCTTCTCATGTCCGAATGGGACTCTCCTTGGCGTGGAAGGCAAGCTTGGCAATACGGATCTGTAGATCTCCTCCCTTTTAACCGACCCTGTCTAACCCTAGCCCCCTCCGGTGTCTATATAAACCGGAGGGTTTAGTCCGTAGGACAAGAACAATCATAATCATAGGCTAGCTTCTAGGGTTTAGCCTCTGCGATCTCGTGGTAGATCAACTCTTGTAATACTCATATCATCAAGATCAGTCAAGTAGGAAGTAGGTTATTACCTCCATCGAGAGGGCCCGAACCTGGGTAAACATTGTGTCCCCCGCCTCCTGTTACCATCCACCTTAGACGCACAGTTCGGGACCCCCTACACAAGATCCACCGATTTTGACACCGACACTAGGCAAGCCATAGTCAAGTATTCAATGAAGTGAAAGCACGAAGACTAATAGCACCTAGGTAGTAAAGATCGGGATGGAAGATAGTATGAAGACAAACAACAATAGTAGTCACACAGTGAAGTCAAACAGGTAATGCAAGCAGGCAATGACTTCACGAAGACAAACTGTAAGTAAAGAGAGGGAGAAGATAGAACCAGTCACTTGGTGAGGATAAGGATTTGTTGGACCAGTTCCAGTTGCTGTGACAACTGTACGTCTGGTTAGGGAGGCTGAGATTCAACTCAGAAGACCACGTCTTCACCTTATTCCCCTTGAGCTAAGGACACCCAGTCCTCGCCCAATCACTCTGGTAAGTCTTCAAGGTAGACTTCCGAACCTTCACAGACTTCGTTCACCGGCAATCCACAATGACTCTTGGATGCTAAGAACGTGACGCCTAACCGGCTGGAGGATTCACAGTCCTCAAGTGTAACAAGTCTTCAGATCACGCGGACAGAAAGACTTCAGTGATGCCAAACACTCTTTGGGCTCTAGGTGTTTTGGGCTTTGTCCTTGCAAGGATCTCTCTCTCAAACGACAAAAGTCGTGCACTAACTCTGAGCAGCCGCCAATTTATGGTGTAGGGGGTAGGCTATTTATAGCCACTAGACAACCTGACCTGATTTGTCCGAAATGACCCTGGGTCACTAAGGAACTGACACGTGTTCCAACGGTCAGATTTCAAACACATGTGGCAGCTTGACTTGGGCTACAACTAAAGCTGACTTGTCCAACTCTGGATAAGATTTGCTCTCATTGTCTTCGCTCGGAGACATAGGATTTGGATGAACATCACTTCAGTCACTCTGAATTTGTTCACTTGGACCCCACTTAACAGTACGGTGGTTCCTATGACTCAACAAAGAAGAAAAGGAAACTACGAAACAACTATGTCTTCGCACTCCATAGTCTTCACATGAATGTCTTCTCGAGTCATAAGCTTCGATGTGATTGTCTTCACATACCACCATTGTCTTCAATGTCTTCATACATTTTTAGGGGTCATCTCCGGTAGGTAAACCGAATCTATGAGGGACTACTACCTGTGTTATCCTGGAATTCTCACAAACACATTAGTCCCTCAACCAGGTTTGTCGTCAATCCTCCAAAACCAACTAGGGGTGGCACTAGATGCACTTACAGTATACTGGGCACCGCTGATGTGACTAAGGAAGCAGGTGTTGTCTCCCATGGTCGCACTCTCCGGACCTATTCCAACATCCGTTGCAGGGTATTCGGGATGGATACTACTGTGCTAGCGCCAATAACTTCTCCCTGGTTTAGTATTGATACTCTTGGAGGAAACTCGCTCTTCCTTGGACAAAACTATCCAATCATGGTGAAAGGCGATCCAGCTGCTGTTGACACAACATTACTACCATTTATGAGAAGCAATTGTATATATACCTCGGACATTGCTATGCTTCCCTACCGTGGCTATCACAATATGGGTCATGAAATAGGCCGCTTCAGCCTGGATGATTAGTCCTGCGTTGGTCTCGAGATTGACAGTAGCTGGCCCTTCCGAGACAAACTCGTGTGGTTCAAAGCAAGCGTTTCCAACGCCGAGGAGTGGTTGAGCTGAAGTTCATTTCATTGCTTGCTATTTGTTGTGTGATGAAAACTTTAGTATTTACTAGAATGTTTTGTTGGAACTAATCTATAATCCAACATGTATCCTCGTTGTCGTTGTGTGTTGATGACTTGTTGTATGTAATGAATGGTACATTTGCATATGTATGTCATAAACTCAATTTATAAATGGTTTTCGAGTCACTTCTTGGAGTGTTGGGGCCGTAGTAGTATAGCCAGCATCCTTAGTAGTATGAAGTTTCCACATCACATAGAGCCAACCAATAGTTAGGTGTCGCACGGAGGCCGAGAAATATGGTGATAGCGTGACTACGTGAGGTGGGCTTGTACATAGTATGATGTACGCACAGGGCTTGCCGTGTTTCCTACTCCTCCGGTCTGCCTCCTTTTGCCGACACGTGGGACATCCAGCATCCAGGTCGTTTCATGCAAGAAAATGGAGTGGTAGTTGAAGCCACGTGATGTGCATCTTGGGTTAAACTGTAAATAGAATCTTACTACTCTTGAGTAACTCCAAAAGAGGCCACTGAAGATCTTTATTGGATTTATTTTTCATCACCAGCACGTCGAGGTGAAAGATGTGCAGGTTTAGTGGGTCCTCTTGCATTTTCACTGACATGTGGGACTGCATGTGAGCAAACAGATGATGGGCTCCGCGCGTCTGCTGGCTGGCTGAGAAGAGATATAGAGGAGGGCTCTGCACGGACTCCAGGAAATTTGTTGTACGTAACCAGCACGTAGATATAGGCTCGATATAGTGGGGTGGCATGGGCCATAACTAGCATTAACGTCTAGCAGTACGACACACGCCACCCACACGAGTCCCATCCGAGACCAATTTTCTTGGAGTCCATGCTACAACCATCTCTTCTCACTCCTGTTTTCTCAGCCATCGCGCGTTGGGCGGGGTGGGGGTTTGCCGATGGTAGGTTTGCTCAGCTATGGTCCCACTTGTAATTGAAAATGCAACACAGCACCCATTCCCCCTTGAGCGGTGTGCTGGACCAACCGTGTGGGCAGCGGGGTGCGACGCGAACACGGAAAGTTTTTCCTTTTGAACTTGTAACTTGTAAAATTTGGTTCTGCTCCATGGCGCGGCCGATAGATAGAAATAACGATTTTCCCTAGAGTAATGAGAAGTTAGGTTCTGGCGAGGTTCATGCATGGAGTACGTACAAAAATTATGAAGTTGATGCGAAAGGTAAGATAATTACTAGTAGTATCATATACTACTACATGGATTTGACGGAAAGATAAAGATACATACGGATCCATCAACGACATCCTCACGCCCTAGTGCGCCGGGTCACCAACCGACGTGGGAGGAGTAGCGGCATTGGCAGCGAGCTCAACATGCTTCTGAACAATGCCGTCCAAGGTTGCCCTGCGGGTCAAGAAGGCCAGCGACCTATCATCCTCCTCTGGCACGTAGTAGTCCTTGTGGATGATTTGTGCGTAGACGTGGGTGATTATGTCAATGGTGTCTTGCTGCGCCAGGCGCTGCACGGCGAGTGTGACCTCGAGGTGGACATTCTCCAGCGCGACGGCGGACAGTCGCAGGGCCACCAGTGCGCCGAAGAGGTTGTCACCATAGAGGCCGTTGAGGGTGGTAGGCATTGTAGAGCCTGGGCGCATGGACTGGAGGCGTACGTCAAGGTCGTCCGCGAGCTTCTTGACGACGGTGAACTTGTCGAGGAAGCCGACGAGGACCTTGTCGAACAAGGAGACGAATCTGTCGTCCAAGCGGCCTCTCACCCTGGCGGCCTCAAGCACGACCTGGAGACGTTCCTCGGTGTCGGGTCGTAGGCCGGCGTCGTGGACCATCTGGCACAGCCGGCTGATGCTCGCGCTCATCGCCTCCATGGGTCTAGCTTCTAGTCAATTAATCTTGCGATTGGAGTGATCACTCTTGCCCTTGGTTAGGGTGCGTAGGTGCGTAGGATTTCGTAGATTGGACTGGCGGGGAGCCTTTATATGAGAAGTGCAGACTGCGTTGAATTCACGTGCGTGTTGGCCATCTACTCCTCGGCCCTCTACTGCACCTGCCTTTGGCTGTATGACTGACAGGCCAGCCACCTGTTGGGCCCACGTGTCATACAACCAAAGGCAGGTGCAGTAAGTCAATGAAGTTGCGCCCCCTCCGTGTCGGTGCAGTATAGTCATCTCACCGGACCTCTAGTTGGGGCCAAACGAGAGAAATTTGATGTTTACTGGTTTATTGGTCCCCTTTGCATTTTGCGCCAAGTTTTGACCTTTGATTTAACTAATAAAATGTTAATGCATGTAACCAAAAATGTTGTGTAATCCCAAAACACTTAGGCACGATACATTAACTCCCTCCTCATTTCTTATTTCGTGACATATCAACCAATGAGAGATGTGGGCCATGCATGCTTTCAATGACTTGAGACTACCAAACATGACATGTAGTGGTTAGTTCATTGCGTGTAATCCTATTAATTAGCAAAAAGGCATTAAGTTCTCTCGCCGATAGGAATAAAACAATGCACCATGTATTTATTTACAGAGCGAGTAGTACATATTTTGTGACATGCATTACTAGATATTGCTAGTCAAATACTAAATCCAGATGGACATGGTAGTACTACTAAATCCAGACGGTGGTGCTAGTACTAGTAGTAGTACTACCAATGTACTAGTAGCACTGTACTACCCGTTGGTCAAATTATTACGTGCTGCTCCTCACAGTGAAGTGACAAGACCCTGCGCCGGAGATGACACCTGAGTATAGGCGCCGTGTTCGGCATGCCATAGTCAGCCTCACCGTCTGCAGTCACTATCATCATGGCTGTAGAGCTAGCCTGCTTACAACTAGCCGTGTTCGACATAATTTCCCGTGCCTAGATGCCCGTGCATTGCACGGAACACAAAGATTGGGGGTGGAGGGCACCGGCAGTGGCCATCGCGCCAGATTTTTCCATGGCCTTCTAGATGTGGTGGGGTGGAGATAAGGCTGATTTTGAGAGACAAGGAGTTGGTTGTAAATAGGGAACAAGTGCGGGCATCTTTTTGCAAATCTAGAGAAGTTTGGTTTGTATGCGTCAGATCTAGATCCGACGGCTATTGGTGAAAGATGGCAAGCACAACATCACCACCAACTCAGGACCTCTTTGATTCGCAGGATTTTGAAAACGCATGAATAGGACACGGCAATATTACAAGTTTCAAACTGATATTACAAATGTTAGGAGTAATGTTGCACCTACGAAGAGGGAATTACTAGGAAGTTTACGTAAGAACTTTCGTTACTTTAGGTGGATTCAGCATTATCGTACAAACCAAAATCCACCACCCTGACAAGTCGCTAATGGGCAAATAATTTTTTAGTCTCTGGCCACTTGATGTTTCAAAAACAAATTCAGCTTCTGCGAAGACTTTGTCATTTAGGCTTAGACGCTTGCGGTGATCAGCACGCCATTCATTGTTGCGCCAGAGAACGCCAAACCTCATTACCTTGAGCACACTTGCCTCCAGAACAAATAACCTGGCCAATTTAATCTCAGATGTGTTGCTTCGGTAGTCGATCAAGTCAATTTCTGTAAGATGGAGATCAAGGCATTCGATGAGATTGTTATAGTGCAGCACATTTTTCACTTTTGGGTCTTTTTTTATCTGCAACAGAAGAGAACATATTAGAGCAGTTGGTTGTATAAGATTGCCGTGTCATCAAGAGGTACCAATATCATTCGCTCATACGATAGGGTTGGCTGGCTAGTGATATTTTTTCACTCTCTCTCTCTCTCTCTCTCTCTCTCTCTCTCCTCTCATTTACCTAGGAGCACGTGAAGCGCTTGGGCATTTGTTGCCTTACACTATGTGGCCGATGCCATATTTCTCAGAAGTATGGCACATAATATGCATCGATGTCAAATCAAAAGATTTTGGCACCACTCTCGCGATGTAAGAGAGTTGGCACCGCTGTGCACACAGACCCACATGTATAAACAAATCAATCAAACCAACTACACCAGCCTCTCACTCTCCCAAACAAGTGTTTTTTTATTGCATCAGTCCTCTCTCTCTCCCACGCAAGTGTTTTTTCATTGCGTGAGTTAATTTGGCACCGGAGCAAAGTAGGTGATCCAGATTGGGGCACCATGTGAGCAATGGAGGGGCATCGATGCCAAATGCATCACAAGTGAATTTGGCACGTGTTTTGGCCTACATAGTGGAGGGCCGTTATAGCCCACTTTTGTACTACCTCGTATTTAGTGTAAAATTTTGACCATAGATTTACCTAAGAAAATGCCAATGCATGTCACCAAAAATTATCCCATTTGAAATTATGTTCAAATACGAATCCAACAATATAATTTTTAGTGACATGCATTAACATTTTTTCAGTTAAATCTATGGTCAAATTTTGATACTACAAAATAGGAAGAGTAAACCAGGACGGAGGTAGTACTTGCTCTTAGGGTAACCATAGAGTTACTAGTCTAAGTTACTTTCCACTATGACTAGCCTAGGCTACTATAGTAGTACAACAAAAAAACGATGCAGGTGATCACATGAGAAAAAATACTAAAAATATTTCTTTCGGTGCAGTGCGTAGATGCAATTTTGAACACTACACTTGTCATTGTAATTTGGGAAAATTACTAAAAATTGAGCTACATTGTAATTACCGTTTACTAATAGGAAAGAAGTTTCACCTCGATGAGTAGCTTCTCCGTGCATGGAAAGCATGTAAGGAATCCAACAACTTGATCCAGATTGGGGCCGATAGATTTTATTGCCAAGATCTTCACTGTGCGCATAGACTGGGTCAAGCTTGTGGGAATCATTTTCTAGAAGACGATCGTAAATACATCAAGAAGAAATTTAAAAATGTGAATTTTAAGAAGACGGAGAAGAAGATGAGTGCTGTACCTGAACGATTACAAATCCAATAAAGAGTTTGGAGAATTTGGCAGACGAGTACACCAACGCCGTACGCTGTCAATTTCGGCGCATCAATGACCCAGATTTTTGTTGGACCTTCTAGATCAGATACAAGCAATCTCTCAAGGAAAGGCGCATTCTCAATGACCATAACGTGGAACAGCTAGAGTGATCTCTTCCCAATTGATGTCTTGTTGCGGGGCCAGCAAGACACAAAAATCCATCAGAGATTCGTTGAGGCGATGTGGAGGCTAATGAACCCGTGGATCTGCTCAAGACAAAGGTACTCGAGCACAGTACAGCTGCGGAGCAGGTGCTCCATAGCCTGCTTCGAGATGCCAACATCGAAGAGGTCGAGCTACTTGATTTGAGGGAGAAGAAGGGCGGGCGCGGCATTAATCTGGGGAAGATAGCAGGAGCTGAAGCTGGTGCGGCGCGGCGTTGGCGTGAGGCGGAGCATGGACAACGGCAAAGAGAGACATCATCCAGCTTCAAAGCTGAGCTCCTCGAGCTGATCTAGGGCGGGGGATAAGAACCACTCGTCGAACTTGGCTTGGACCTTGCAGTTGGTACTGAACATGCGGATGTCAAGGCGTCTGGCTAGCCCAGGGTGCGATGAAAGGATCTTGGAGACTGCGGCCATGCGTTTGCAATCCCCGTTGCAGAGGGAGCTGTCGATGGTGAGGTTGACGGGGACGCGGCGCCAGAGGGGGCGCTACCGCCGGGAGAGCAGGGCGGTCTGCACGGCAGATTTGGTGGGGAGGAGGCCACTGATGACGAGCAGCCTGTCATCGGGGAGGCTGCTGATGAAGTCCTGGCTCGCCGGATGCGGTTTTGGCTCGAGCCGCCTCCGCATGTTGGCTGCCTCGCCGTCCATCTCAACCGGTGGCAACGCCGGTGTACACATGTGCTGGTCTGTGTTGTGTGCTGGCCTGCTGGGTGTGCGCGAGTGCGTCCTTCTATGCATGCCGCCGCGCAATGGTGAATTGTGCGCAAGTGCGTCCTTCACGCGGAAGAAGTGTGTCCTCAATGCGCCCTCAATTTACTAGTGTGCGGGGTGCTACCCCGAGTGGTTTCAACTTTGTTTACTTCACCGCGTGTCAGATGGGCCTCTAGTTTACTTATTTTCACCACTGCCACATGGGCCAGCACACGAAGATAGAGAACACGAGCTGACAAGGCAGCATGTGGACTGGTTGACCGGTCAACTAAACAATATACGGAGCTATACGCTGACACGGTGAGCTTATAATCCATCAGTATAGAGAGTTCGAGTGAGAGGGGAGGCCCGTGAGAGATAGTAGAGAGAGAGAGAGAGAAAGAGCTACTCCCTCCGTTCGATAATGTAGTGCCAACATTTTTTTAAAGTCAAACTTTTGAAATTTTGACCAAGTTTATAAAGAAATTACTTATATCTACAATACCAAAGATAAATGATAGTATGAAGTAAGTACATGTTGTGATGAATCTAATGATCGTTCCAGATGTAAATGTTTTTCTCCACATATACCTGGTCAAACTTTTCTGAGGTTTGAATTTTCAAAACATCCATATGCTTATGGACGTGAGAGAGTCCCTAACTAGAGAGAGAGAGAGAGTGAGAGTGTGTGTGTGTGTGTGAAATAGAAAGAGTGAGTGAAAAAAGTGTGTGTGCGTGTGTGAAAGAGACATGGACAACACACGATAAAAGTAGAGAAAAGGCGTGTGTGTCTTATGCAAACATATCACACATGCATCTTCGACAACAGAAGCAAGGTGAGGAGATAGTGTGTGGTTGTTTGCAACCGAGAGAGAAAGACCCCTAGCACGTGGCCAACAAGGGTCTGACAAGCAAGGGAGAGAGGTCGAGAGAGACATACGGAGAAAATGCAGACATGGGGAGGAGAGAGTGTGTGTTTGTGATAGAGAGATCCCCTGGATATCGTGATGGGACTACATGGGTGGGAGATCGAGTGACAAGGTGTGAGTGCGATAGAAGATACCCCGAGAGATATCGAGATAGACGTATGGATGGAAGGAGACAATATGTGTGTTCCTGATGGCTAGTGAGAGATAATCATACTTAGGGGGGAGTGCGTGCGCCTATGATCGATGGAGTGAGGGATTATGGTACTTAGGGGGGTGCGTGTCACATAGAGAGAGAACAAGGGCGGAGAGTGTTGGATGGGTCTATATGTAGCGCGAGCGAGACATGTGTATGTGTGAACCAGGGAGATATAAAGTTTGAGAGAGATAGAGGAGCCCCAATAAGGTTGAGTGGTGTGTCAGATAGCTGAGAGGGGGAAAGAGATATTCCATCCGCTCGATAATGCAGTGCATGTAATTTTTTTAGAAGTCAAACTTTGGAAACATATCAGGTTTACGCAAATATTATTTATATCTACAATACCAAAGATACATCATATGAAACTACATCTCATAATGAATCTAATGGTATATGTTTCCCGTTCTAGATGTAAATGTTTTTCTCCACGTACATGGTCAAACTTTGTGATGTTTGACTTTTCAATAAATCTATATGATATGGACCGAAGAGAGTGCCTAAGTCGAGAGACATCAAGTGCGTGTGAAGGAGAATGAATGAGTGTGCAAAAAGAGTATGTGTGTGAAAGAGAAAGGGACAACAAACGATAAATTAGAGAGAGAGTGTGTGTTTTTTGTTTCTTATGCAAACATATCATGCATGCATCTCCGAGATAGAAAAGCGAGGTGAGGAGATACACAAAGATAGCTAGTGCGTGATTGTTTGCAACGGAGAGAGACACCCCTATAGAACATGTCCAATAGAGGTCTGGCCAACAAGGAACAAAGGTCGAGAGGGACACATGGAGAACATGGATGCATGGGGAGGGAGAGAGGATGTGTTTGTGATAGAGAGATCCCCTCGAGATCGTGAGGGGACTTATATGGGTGGGAGATCGAGGGAGGTGCGTGTGAGATAGAAAGATGCCCCGAGAGAAATTGAGATAGACCATGCACATGTTTGTGATGGAGACTAAGATTAGCTAGTCATATACATATAGGGGGGACTGCATGTGCCTACATTTGAGTGAGAGACCATCATACTTAGCTAGGCATGAGATTGTGTGTGTGTTCGTGTGAGATGGAGAGAGAACGAGGGAGAGAGATAAAGTTTTAGATGGGTCTATCAAGTGCGAGTGAGATATGCATGTGTATGTGTGACCCAGGTAGATGGAGAGTTTGAGAGAGAAAGGGAAGAGCTCCGAGACGACAGAGTGGTGCGTGAGAGAGTTACAGGCAACGAGCCAAGGAATTTGTGTGCGTATGGTGAGTGCACCCAAGATATTTAGCTTGGACTAGAGAATCATACATAGTCTGCGAGAGAGACCTATAGATGGAGTATATATGCATGCGAACTAGAAATACCCCCCCCCACACACACACAAAGAGAGAGAGAGACGGAGAGAGACGGAGAGAGACGGAGAGAGAGGGAGAGGGACCAACAAGGTTTGTGTGTTGGATGCATGCGACAGAATTGAAGATTTTCGGCGAGAGAGAGAGAGAGAGAGAGAGAGCAGGAGTCCGAGAGAGGGGGAGGTCGCGTTTTATGCATCAAAGACTGATATAAACCATGTTTGATATAAACTTGCATTCAAATATTTAAACTGGAGAACATGTTGTCAGCAATCCACACATGAACAGAGATATGCGTCTATCAAACAAGTTCATTAATTTGACTCTCAACATGTTCATGGAGTACTATAATGCTGTACAGCATGCTACTCGATTGAGGTGTTTAATTTTGGATTTAGTTCACTATTTTGACCTGGTGAACGAGCTATTTCATTGAATCGAGATATTTCATTTTGGGTTTGATTCCCGTTTTTGAGTGGGTCAACTATTTGTCATATAGTAAATCACTAGCAACGAGCATGTAAAAACACATTACTCCCGAGCATCATCTCTCCATCTAAAAAAGAAGTGGCAAGCTAATATTTCAAAATTTGATTCGAATCGACTTGGTAAGGTGGACGTGGATGCTCGTTCTCCCAAAATTTGAATGAACCGTTAAACACCCCCTGCTCGGTGGAATTTGCTCGAGCAAATAAATGGGAGACGCGAAATTACCGGCCTATGTGGGACACGCATCAATTGGCCCATTGTACATCGAGGGTAGGTTCGTACCATCATCCAAGCGCGCCTTCTCCTCGGTCAAAATGACATGTGCCAAATAATTCATAAACCATGGTTGGCAAAACACCCTCTCCTTGCCCGAAATAATTCACGCCCACTATTTCAAAACACGCTCTCCTCGCCCGAAATCGCTCGCTCCCACTATATTTCAAAACACGCCCTCCTCACCCGAAATCGCTCGCGCCCACTATATTTCAAAACACGCCCTCCTCGGCCAAAATCGCTCGCGCCCAGTATATTTCAAAACACGCCCTCCTCGCCCGAAATCGCTCGCGCCCACTATTTGGGAGAATCAAAATTACTCTACTATCCCCGACCCTCAGTACACAGACCCAAGCCGAGAAGCCTAAAGGCAGGGGTAGAACTGTAACTCCCCCCCACATTTCAGACAAATGCGTCCATAAGACATGGTTCCCCCTCCCAATTCCCCATTCTTACCTCGTGGGCGCCAAATCACCTTCTCCCCGGAAGCTCCCTTCTCCCGAGCCGCGAAACCTCCGCCCCTCCTCCATGGTGCCCCCACCGCACAAAATTCACAGCCCCCCTCCTCTCTAATCCCGGAGGCGATGTCCATTTGTCGTCGTGCACTGGGCCATGTGCCTCTTACTCCGTGCTGCCGGAGCTGCCTCGACGACGGCCGCGTGAACCTTACCAGAGCCGACTCACCCCCGCCGTTGTTCACGTTGCCAGAGCGGCTCCAACTTTGGACCCGTCCAGAGCCCCGGCGCTGCTTCCCCATAGCCATCAACCATCGCGACATCTCTACTTCCCTGCCGCCGGTAGCCACCGCAACCGCGCCGGCCTCACCGACTAGGCAGCTGGAGCTGCCTACTTCACCAGGCTCCCAGATAGGTCACACCCTCATCTCAAATAACTTTATTTAGGTGTCAGATGTCTGAATTTTTATTCTGGGCCAATCGATTCCCAATGGCAAGCAGCACCCCTTGAGCCGGCGGAGCTCCTAGGTTGCCGATTGGCTGGTGTGTAACGTAAGGGTACGGGGGCGCAAGTTCGCCGCGGAAGCAGCGCTTAGTGTTGG
Organism: Triticum aestivum; assembly: GCF_018294505.1. Lineage (NCBI taxonomy): Eukaryota > Viridiplantae > Streptophyta > Magnoliopsida > Poales > Poaceae > Triticum > Triticum aestivum. Next base: position 88,117,064 of record NC_057796.1, on the reverse strand, counting down.
AAATATGCCCTAGAGGCAATAATAAATGGTTATTATTATATTTCTTTGTTCATGATAATTATCTATTGTTCATGCTATAATTGTGTTATCCGGAAATCGTAATACATGTGGGAATACATAGACCACAATGTGTCCCTAGTAAGCCTCTAGTTGACTAGCTCGTTGATCAACAGATAGTCATGGTTTCCTGACTATGGACATTGGATGTCATTGATAATGGGATTACATCATTAGGAGAATGATGTGATGGACAAGACCCAATCCTAAGCATAGCATAAAAGATCGTGTAGTTCGTTTGCTAGAGCTTTTCCAATGTCAAGTATCATTTCCTTCGACCATGAGATCGTGCAACTCCTGGATACCGTAGGAGTGCTTTGGGTGTGCCAAACGTCACAACGTAACTAGGTGACTATAAAGGTGCACTACGGGTATCTCCGAAAGTGTCTGTTGGGTTGGCATGGATCGAGACTGGGATTTGTCACTCCGTATAACGGAGAGGTATCTCTGGGCCCACTCGGTGATGCATCATCATAATGAGCTCAATGTGACTAAGGAGTTAGCCACGGGATCATGCATTACGGTACGAGTAAAGTGACTTGCCGGTAACGAGATTGAACAAGGTATTGGGATACCGACGAGCGAATCTCGGGCAAGTAACATACCGGTTGACAAAGGGAATTGTATACGGGATTGATTGAATCCTTGACATCGTGGTTCATCCGATGAGATCATCGTGGAACATGTGGGAGCCAACATGGGTATCCATATCCCGCTGTTGGTTATTGACCGGAGAGGCGTCTCGCTCATGTCTGCATGTCTCCCGAACCCGTAGGGTCTACACACTTAAGGTTCGATGACGCTAGGGTTGTAGAGATATTAGTATGCGGAAACCCGAAAGTTGTTCGGAGTCCCGGATGAGATCCCGGACGTCACGAGGAGTTCCGGAATGGTCCGGAGGTGAAGAATTATATATGGGAAGTCCAGTTTCGGCCACCGGGAAAGTTTCGGGGGTTATCGGTATTGTACCGGGACCACCGGAAGGGTCCCGGGGGTCCACCGGGTGGGGCCACCTATCCCGGAGGGCCCCGTGGGCTGAAGTGGGAAGGAACCAGCCCTTAGTGGGCTGGGGCGCCCCCCCTTGGGCCTCCCCCTGCGCCTAGGGTTGGAAACCCTAGGGGTGGGGGGCGCCCCACTTGGCCTGGGGGGGGGGAGCCACCCCCCTTCCCCCTTGGCCGCCGCCCCCCCCTCCAGGGGGCCTATGAATAGTGGGGGGAGGGAGGGCAGCAGCAACACAGCCCTTGGCGCCTCCCTCTCCCCCTGCAACACATCTCCATCTCGCAGAAGCTTGGCGAAGCCCTGCCGAGATCCCGCTACTTCCACCACCACGCCGTCGTGCTGCTGGATCTCCATCAACCTCTCCTTCCCCCTTGCTGGATCAAGAAGGAGGAGACGTCGCTGCTCCGTACGTGTGTTGAACGCGGAGGTGCCGTCTGTTCGGCACTCGGTCATCGGTGATTTGGATCACGGCGAGTACGACTCCATCAACCCCATTCATTGGAACGCTTAGGCTCGCGATCTACAAGGGTATGTAGATGCACTCCTTTCCCCTCGTTGCTAGTATACTCCATAGATGGATCTTGGTGATGCGTAGGAAATTTTAAAATTCTGCAACGATCCCCCAACAGTGGTATCAGAGCCAGGCCTATGCGTAGTTACTATGCACGAGTAGAACACAAAGCAGTTGTGGGCGTAGATGTTGCCAATTCTTCTTGCCGCTACTAGTCTTATCTTGTTTCGGCGGTATTGTGGGATGAAGCGGCCTGGACCGACCTTACACGTACGCTTACGTGAGACAGGTTCCACCGACTGACATGCACTAGTTGCATAAGGTGGCTAGCGGGTGTCTGTCTCTCCCACTTTAGTCGGAACGGATTCGATGAAAAGGGTCCTTATGAAGGGTAAATAGAAATTGGCATATCACGTTGTGGTTTTACGTAGGTAAGAAACGTTCTTGCTAGAAACCTATACAAGCCACGTAAAAACTTGCAACAACAATTAGAGGACGTCTAACTTGTTTTTGCAGCATGTGCTATGTGATGTGATATGGCCAGAAGATGTGATGAATGATATATGTGATGTATGAGATTGATCATATTCTTGTAATAGGAATCACGACTTGCATGTCGATGAGTATGACAACCGGCAGGAGCCATAGGAGTTGTCTTTATTTTTTGTATGACCTGCGTGTCATTGAATAACGCCATGTAAATTACTTTACTTTGTTGCTAAACGCGTTAGCCATAGAAGTAGAAGTAATCGTTGGCGTGACAACTTCATGAAGACACAATGATGGAGATCATGATGATGGAGATCATGGTGTCATGCCGGTGACGAAGATGATCATGGTGCCCCGAAGATGGAGATCAAAGGAGCAAAATGATATTGGCCATATCATGTCACTATTTGATTGCATGTGATGTTTATCATGTTTTGCATCTTATTTGCTTAGAACGACGGTAGTAAGTAAGATGATCCCTTATAATAATTTCAAGAAAGTGTTCCCCCTAACTGTGCACCGTTGCGAAGGTTCGTTGTTTCGAAGCACCACGTGATGATCGGGTGTGATAGATTCTAACGTTCGCATACAACGGGTGTTGACGAGCCTAGCATGTACAGACATGGCCTCGGAACACACGCAATACACTTAGGTTGACTTGACGAGCCTAGCATGTACAGACATGGCCTCGGAACACGGAGGACCGAAAGGTCGAGCATGAGTCGTATAGAAGATACGATCAACATGGAGATGTTCACCGATCTTGACTAGTCCGTCTCACGTGATGATCGGACACGGCCTAGTTAACTCGGATCATGTTTCACTTAGATGACTAGAGGGATGTCTATCTGAGTGGGAGTTCATTGAATAATTTGATTATATGAACTTAATTATCATGAACTTAGTCTAAAATCTTTACAATATGTCTTGTAGATCAAATGGCCCACGTTGTCCTCAACTTCAACGCGTTCCTAGAGAAAACCAAGCTGAAAGATGATGGCAGCAACTATACGGACTGGGTCCGGAACCTGAGGATCATCCTCATAGCTGCCAAGAAAGATTATGTCCTAGAAGCACCGCTAGGTGAAGCACCAATCCCAGAGAACCAAGACGTTATGAACGCTTGGCAATCACGTGCTGATGATTACTCCCTCGTTCAGTGCGGCATGCTTTACAGCTTAGAACCGGGTCTCCAAAAGCGTTTTGAGAAACATGGAGCATATGAGATGTTCGAAGAGCTGAAAATGGTTTTCCAAGCTCATGCCCGGGTCGAGAGATATGAAGTCTCCGACAAGTTCTTCAGCTGTAAAATGGAGGAAAATAGTTCTGTTAGTGAGCACATACTCAGAATGTCTGGGTTACACAACCGCTTGTCTCAGCTGGGAGTTAATCTCCCGGATGACGCGGTCATTGACAGAATCCTTCAGTCGCTTCCACCAAGCTACAAGAGCTTTGTGATGAACTTCAATATGCAGGGGATGGAAAAGACCATTCCTGAGGTATATTCAATGCTGAAATCAGCGGAGGTGGAGATCAGAAAGGAACATCAAGTGTTGATGGTGAATAAAACCACTAAGTTCAAGAAAGGCAAGGGTAAGAAGAACTTCAAGAAGGACGGCAAGGGAGTTGCCGCGCCCGGTAAGCCAGTTGCCGGGAAGAAGTCGAAGAATGGACCCAAGCCTGAGACTGAGTGCTTTTATTGCAAGGGAAGTGGTCACTGGAAGCGGAACTGCCCCAAATACTTAGCGGACAAGAAGGCCGGCAACACCAAAGGTATATGTGATATACATGTAATTGATGTGTACCTTACCAGTACTCGTAGTAGCTCCTGGGTATTTGATACCGGTGCGGTTGCTCATATTTGTAACTCAAAACAGGAACTGCGGAATAAGCGGAGACTGGCAAAGGACGAGGTGACGATGCGCGTCGGGAATGGTTCCAAGGTCGATGTGATCGCCGTCGGCACGCTACCTCTGCATTTACCTACGGGATTAGTTTTAAACCTCAATAATTGTTATTTAGTGCCAGCTTTGAGCATGAACATTGTATCTGGATCTCGTTTAATTCGAGATGGCTACTCATTTAAATCCGAGAATAATGGTTGTTCTATTTATATGAGAGATATGTTTTATGGTCATGCCCCGCTGGTCAATGGTTTATTCTTGATGAATCTCGAACGTGATGTTACACATATTCATAGTGTGAATACCAAAAGATGTAAAGTTGATAACGATAGTCCCACATACTTGTGGCACTGCCGCCTTGGTCACATTGGTGTCAAGCGCATGAAGAAGCTCCATGCAGATGGACTTTTGGAGTCTCTTGATTACGAATCATTTGACACGTGCGAACCATGCCTCATGGGTAAGATGACCAAGACTCCGTTCTCCGGAACAATGGAGCGAGCAACCAATTTATTGGAAATCATACATACCGATGTGTGCGGTCCAATGAGTGTTGAGGCTCGCGGAGGATATCGTTATGTTCTCACTCTCACTGATGACTTAAGTAGATATGGGTATGTCTACCTAATGAAACACAAGTCTGAAACCTTTGAAAAGTTCAAGGAATTTCAGAGTGAGGTTGAGAATCAACGTGACAGGAAAATAAAGTTCTTACGATCAGATCGTGGTGGAGAATATTTAAGTCACGAATTTGGTACGCACTTAAGGAAATGTGGAATCGTTTCACAACTCACGCCGCCTGGAACACCTCAGCGAAACGGTGTGTCCGAACGTCGTAATCGCACTCTATTGGATATGGTGCGATCTATGATGTCTCTTACCGATCTACCGCTCTCATTTTGGGGCTATGCTTTAGAGACTGCCGCATTCACTTTAAATAGGGCTCCGTCGAAATCCGTTGAGACGACACCGTATGAATTATGGTTTGGGAAGAAACCTAAGCTGTCGTTTCTAAAAGTTTGGGGATGCGATGCTTATGTCAAGAAACTTCAACCTGAAAAGCTCGAACCCAAGTCGGAAAAATGCGTCTTCATAGGATACCCTAAGGAAACTATTGGGTATACCTTCTACCTCAGATCCGAAGGCAAGATCTTTGTTGCCAAGAATGGGTCCTTTCTGGAGAAAGAGTTTCTCTCGAAAGAATTGAGTGGGAGGAAAGTGGAACTTGATGAGGTGATAGTCACCCCTTCCGAACCGGAAAGTAGCGCAGCGCGGGAAGATGTTCCTGTGGTGCCTACACCGACTGGGGAGGAAGTTAATGATGATGATCATGAAGCTTCGGATCAAGTTACTGCTGAACTTCGTAGGTCCACAAGGACACGTTCCGCACCAGAGTGGTACGGCAACCCTGTCCTGGAAATCATGTTGTTGGACAACGGTGAACCTTCGAACTATGAAGAAGCGATGGCGGGCCCGGATTCCGACAAATGGCTAGAAGCCATGAAATCCGAGATAGGATCCATGTATGAAAACGAAGTATGGACTTTGACTGACTTGCCCGATGATCGGCGAGCCATAGAAAATAAATGGATCTTTAAGAAGAAGACAGACGCGGATGGTAATGTGACCATCTATAAGGCTCGACTTGTCGCTAAGGGTTATCGACAAGTTCAAGGGGTTGACTACGATGAGACTTTCTCACCCGTAGCGAAGCTGAAGTCCGTCCGAATCATGTTAGCAATTGCCGCATACTATGATTATGAGATATGGCAGATGGACGTCAAAACGGCATTCCTTAACGGCTTCCTTAAGGAAGAATTGTATATGATGCAGCCGGAAGGTTTTGTCGATCCTAAGAATGCTAACAAAGTATGCAAGCTCCAGCGCTCCATCTATGGGCTGGTGCAAGCATCTCGGAGTTGGAACATTCGTTTTGATGAGATGATCAAAGCGTTTGGGTTTACACAGACTTATGGAGAAGCCTGTGTTTACAAGAAAGTGAGTGGGAGCTCTGTAGCATTTCTCTTATTATATGTGGATGACATACTATTGATGGGAAATGATATAGAATTCTTGGAAAGTATAAAGGCCTATTTGAATAAGTGTTTTTCAATGAAGGACCTTGGAGAAGCTGCTTATATATTAGGCATCAAGATCTATAGAGATAGATCAAGACGCCTCATTGGTCTTTCACAGAGTACGTACCTTGACAAGATATTGAAGAAGTTCAATATGGATCAGTCCAAGAAGGGGTTCTTGCCTGTATTGCAAGGTGTGCAATTGAGCACGGCTCAATGCCCGACCACGGCAGAAGATAGAGAAAAGATGAGTGTCATCCCCTATGCCTCGGCCATAGGGTCTATTATGTATGCCATGCTGTGTACCAGACCTGATGTAAACCTTGCCGTAAGTTTGGTAGGAAGGTACCAAAGTAATCCCGGCATGGAACACTGGACAGCGGTCAAGAATATCCTGAAGTACCTGAAGAGGACTAAGGATATGTTTCTCGTTTATGGAGGTGACGAAGAGCTCGTCGTAAAGGGTTACGTCGACGCTAGCTTCGACACAGATCTGGATGACTCGAAGTCACAAACCGGATACGTGTATATTTTGAATGGAGGAGCAGTAAGCTGGTGCAGTTGCAAGCAAAGCGTCGTGGCGGGATCTACATGTGAAGCGGAGTACATGGCGGCCTCAGAGGCAGCACAGGAAGCAGTCTGGATGAAGGAGTTCATTACCGACCTAGGGGTGATTCCCAATGCGTCGGGCCCGATGACTCTCTTCTGTGACAACACTGGAGCTATTGCCCTTGCCAAGGAGCCCAGGTTTCACAGGAAGACCAGGCATATCAAGCGTCGCTTCAACTCCATTCGTGAAAGTGTTCAAAATGGAGACATAGATATTTGTAAAGTACATACGGACCTGAATGTAGCAGATCCGTTGACTAAACCTCTCCCTAGAGCAAAACATGATCAACACCAGGACGCTATGGGTGTTCGATTCATCACAATGTAACTAGATTATTGACTCTAGTGCAAGTGGGAGACTGTTGGAAATATGCCCTAGAGGCAATAATAAATGGTTATTATTATATTTCTTTGTTCATGATAATTGTCTATTGTTCATGCTATAATTGTGTTATCCGGAAATCGTAATACATGTGTGAATACATAGACCACAACGTGTCCCTAGTAAGCCTCTAGTTGACTAGCTCGTTGATCAACAGATAGTCATGGTTTCCTGACTATGGACATTGGATGTCATTGATAACGGGATCACATCATTAGGAGAATGATGTGATGGACAAGACCCAATCCTAAGCATAGCATAAAAGATCGTGTAGTTCGTTTGCTAGAGCTTTTCCAATGTCAAGTATCATTTCCTTAGACCATGAGATCGTGCAACTCCCGGATACCGTAGGAGTGCTTTGGGTGTGCCAAACGTCACAACGTAACTGGGTGACTATAAAGGTGCACTACGGGTATCTCCGAAAGTGTCTGTTGGGTTGGCACGGATCGAGACTGGGATTTGTCACTCCGTATGACGGAGAGGTATCTCTGGGCCCACTCGGTGATGCATCATCATAATGAGCTCAATGTGACTAAGGAGTTAGCCACGGGATCATGCATTACGGTACGAGTAAAGAGACTTGCCGGTAACGAGATTGAACAAGGTATTGGGATACCGACGATCGAATATCGGGCAAGTAACATACCGGTTGACAAAGGGAATTGTATACGGGATTGATTGAATCCTTGACATCGTGGTTCATCCGATGAGATCATCGTGGAACATGTGGGAGCCAACATGGGTATCCAGATCCCGCTGTTGGTTATTGACCAGAGAGGTGTCTCGGTCATGTCTGCATGTCTCCCGAACCCGTAGGGTCTACACACTTAAGGTTCGGTGACGCTAGGGTTGTAGAGATATTAGTATGCGGAAACCCGAAAGTTGTTCGGAGTCCCGGATGAGATCCCGGACGTCACGAGGAGTTCCGGAATGGTCTGGAGGTGAAGAATTATATATGGGAAGTCCAGTTTCGGCCACCGGGAAAGTTTCGGGGGTTATCGGTATTGTACCGGGACCACCGGAAGGGTCCCGGGGGTCCACCGGGTGGGGCCACCTATCTCGGAGGGCCCCGTGGGCTGAAGTGGGAAGGGAACCAGCCCTTAGTGGGCTGGGGCGCCCCCCTTGGGCTTCCCCCTGCGCCTAGGGTTGGAAACCATAGGGGTGGGGGGCGCCCCACTTGGGTTGGGGGGAAGCCACCCCCCCTTCCCCCTTGGCCACCGCCCCCCCATGCAGATGGGTTCCAGGGCCGGCGCCCCCCCTCCAGGGGGACTATAAATAGTGCGGGGGAGGGAGGGCAGCAGCAACACAGCCCCTGGCGCCTCCCTCTCCCCCTGCAACACCTCTCCCTCTCGCAGAAGCTTGGCGAAGCCCTGCCGAGATCCCGCTACTTCCACCACCACGCCGTCGTGCTGCTGGATCTCCATCAACCTCTCCTTCCCCCTTGCTGGATCAAGAAGGAGGAGGCATCGCTGCTCCGTATGTGTGTTGAACGCGGAGGTGCCGTCCGTTCAGCACTCGGTCATCGGTGATTTGGATCACGGCGAGTACGACTCCATCAACCCCGTTCATTGGAACGCTTCCGCTTGCGATCTACAAGGGTATGTAGATGCACTCCTTTCCCCTCGTTGCTAGTATACTCCATAGATGGATCTTGGTGATGCGTAGGAAATTTTAAAATTTTGCTACGATCCCCAACACTTAGATGGCTATCTTAGAGTTGCGTGGGTTGAAGGTACTGCCGCCGCCGGATCTGGATGACGGCGAGTCTTTGTGGATTGGCCCGGGGGCGGCGCAACCATGGTAGTGCGATGGGGCGGGGAGCGGGATTTTGGTCGGGGCCACGGACGGCGGAGGCAGGCTGCTCTGCCGGTGGTCGCTGGCTCTTCGGGGAAGATTCCAAACAGTGTCAGCCGGGAGGCACAAGACGGCCATCAAGCCATCCGGCGTAGATTGGTCAGTACCAAAATAAAATAAAATTGTGTGACCCCAAATTAGTCTTCAGTCAATAGACGTGTGACCACTCTCGTACGTTGCTGTTGATCTCTTAGGGTATTTCTTCAGATCAGAGAAATGTGTCGTTCTTAACATTATGCGTTTTCTGCATCTTCAGCTACACCGTCTTTCGACTCACCGCAGCTGCTCCAACAAGGGAAGCATGCACCAGAAGGGAGCTATAGTCCCCACTCAACAGTTCCCTGCATCGAATGCGCGTGCCCGACATGGACAACCATAACAACTGCAGGTCCATCGACAAGTCATCACATGATGCTGACTCCTATGGATGGTGACCAGATAGGTTGTACCATCATATTACTTGTGTCCAACATTTATGCCTTTGTTAAGCATTGAAAATAGATTATCACATTTCACTGTATATTCATGCTGATCTCTTACGAGTCTTGTTCAGGAGTTAACGTTGTTCCATAGTTCAGCTAAGAGACTTGTTCTTTAGGTAACGATGTTCCATAGTTATCATCCATCAGCCAATGCTATCCCACAGGCTGGTGATTATAGTATTATACCACTTCTAGTATAACCTATGTTGTTCCTTAATACTTTTGTGTGCCATCTAGTTAATCTCGAGTACAAACGATACATATTCCGTAGCTTTCATCTGTGTTCTCCCTTTAGTTTTTGAGACATGTTGCTGCTATTTAACCCAAGTCCTACTATTTATGTCGTCTCCTACAGGCACTCATTACAAAAATCTAACTACTAGTTGTCTTCCATTCATGTCAGATATAATTGCACACACTGATTTATCCACAAGAACCTGACGAAGCATGTAACGGCCAACAAACTTGACGTCAATGATACCCAATATGATGGAACATGTAAAGGCAGTTCTTCACAAGACTTGCAGAAAGATGATGAATCCTATTCACCCCATAAGGTCCTTGCTCTAACTTGGCCCTTGATATGGGTACAACATGCATATAATGTCCTAGAGTGCATATCCTCTGTTGCAATGCCTTGTGCTTCGCCTGCTGATCATGCATGTAAATATGGCATGCTTTCTTGTTTTTCAGTACCTATTCCATTAATGATAACATGTTTTGCAATTCAAGTACTGTCATTCTACTCTATCGCAATGCCATCTGCTTAGTTTGGACATCATGCTTCTCAATATCTTATGCATTGTTATTCATCAGTATTTACTTCATCTGTCTACCATACGATGTTCTTTTTTTACATTGAAGTGTTGTTTTAGTGGTCTCTTGCAATGCCATCTTAGTTTCCCAATCATACACGCATATATTGCCTTAGTGTTTTTCTGTAATGTATTCCGCTAGCATACAGTTTACATTCAAGTAGTGTTTTTTTACACTGTTGTCCTGTCGTATCCCTAGCTCTTACATCATACTCCCTCCGTCCAGATTACATGTCGCAGAAATGGATAAAACTGGATGTATCTAGAACTGAAATACGCCTAGACCCATCCATTTATTTCCGGATGGAGGGAATACATGTCAATATGTCATGCCTTTCTATTCTTTAGTACCTATTCCATCTTTGTTGTAGCACGTTTTATAATTGAAGCACCATTCTTCTATATAAGGCATGCAAGGGGAAGACAGCTATGTTAGAATCTGAAGGGTTACAAACCAGGTCTTTGCAAAAGATCCAAATGCCAGGAGATAATAAACCAACTCCAGTTTTCATAGATACTGCTCCAGCACAGAGAAACCCAACTCCCACTGATAATAAGCAGATTCCAGTGGCCAAAGAACTAGTCCGCTCCAGTCCAGCAAAAATATGTCAACTCCATTCTAAGAAGCGTGTGCGTATCCTCGCATCATAAATTTTATAGCATTCTGATCATATTTTCTACATGTTTCTTACCCATCTCTCTTTTAGAAAATAAGGTTAAACGATAGAAGATTCCCTCCATTGGGATCGTATTCGAGGTAAGTATCTTGCGGGAATTCTCTGTGCTCCAATGCTAATGTAAGTACCTGCTGTATATCACTATATTTTTACATCAGCATGTATTTTGTTAATCGGTGTGAATCCAACCTTTATCTGATCTAAATTCAGTTGTAGCAAAATGTTAAAGGCGACAATGTTGATTTTTGTAAGGAAAACTGCCTGGTAGTTTTGCATACTGAGATGCATGAGTGTACTATCTCATATCATGCACATTACTGAATTGTAGTGCTGCTCTGGTTGCCCATTCATTCATTGTGTCAATGTTGCTTTCGTATTACCTTACCTGGCTGATGATAGATGTGCCATATTGTGTTAATTTGGTGTAGGCTGGTGTGGTCTGGTTGCCCAAACATTCGTTGTGTCAATGTTGCTTTCCTATTATCTGACCTGGCCAATGATAGCAATTCTAGTATGTTAATTTGGTGCAGGCTGCTGAAGATAAGAAGACAAACTCTGAAAACAGCAAGGCAACCCCATTGTTTCTTTCCAATAAATCTAGGCCAGGTAATATGGCAATAACTCATGATTAATCTATTCGGTTACCCACCTAATTTATGTTATGATGCAGTGGTCGAGACACTCTCCACTATCAGTTTCCTCTATCTCGAATGCAACGGAAAAAATGTATGTTTGTGAACCAATTAATGGCTGAAGCAATGATGGAAATGGTGGAGGAATCAGAGCTGCACATTCATACGCAACAACAACTGATCAATGTTTTCAGAGACAGTGTAGCAAAGCAGCAAGAACTTGCCCACATGCTTATGGGCGTCATCCACGCTGAGGTTGCAGATTGTGACGTTGTAGATCGTTAGGTTCTGTTCATTTATTTGCACTGGCATCAATCTTTGGTTGCCCAGTGGATGTAATTTCCTGTAATATATGCTGGATGTGCAACGTTTTTCCCCGTATGCCGTACCTTTGCTTTATCGGTTTTGGTCCTGTGCATAATTGGTCGTCGTAATGGGCTCAAATTATCTAATTGGGCCTAAAGACATGTACGAACTTTAGTGGGCCCATTAAGTTAATGGGCCGTTACCAGGCCGAAAGTTAATGGTCGGCCTTCTAACCTCCCAGGTCGTTAACAGGCCGACATCGAAGCGGGCAACAGGTGGGCCCATTTGATTTCACGGGCCGTTAACATGCCGTTACTAAGGTTGGGCTACATATGGCCCAACTATACTGTGGGCGTTTAGCAGGCCGAAAGAGATAGCAGGCTCGTACTGGACCATGAAGAGCATGGGCCGCTAAGAGGTCGAAAGTCAGGTCGTACTGTAATGGCCCAACTGTGTTGTGGGCCTTTAGCAGGCCGAAAGAGAAACCGGGCTGGTATTGGACCATGAGAGCATGGGCCATTAAAAGGCCAAAACTCAGGTCCGACTACAAATGGTCAAAATCATTTATGGGTCGTCAACAGGCTGAAAGACACACCGGGTCGGGAATTGGCCCAACACTTAAATGGGTCGCTAAAAGGCCAAAAGTAAGGTCCGACTACAAATGGCCCAGCTCATTTATGGGCCGTCAACAGGCTGAAAGACACACCGGGCTAGAAATTGGCCCAACACTTAAATGGGTCGCTAAAAGGCCGAAAGATGTACATCCTGAAAATTGGCCCATCCCTTGAATGGGCCGTTAATAGGACGAAATCACATCGGGCCGATATCGAGCCCAAATATATAGCGGGCTGTTAATGGGCTCGAACTGACGATGGGCTGCAATGGTGTCAAATCTTTAACGGGCCGTTGACGGGCCGAATTGGCACACCTCGTATGGGCCGTGGGCTTAAATGGACTGACACAAGTACGCCCTATATGGGCCGGCCTGCTAATTTTTACTGGGCCGACCTTCTTCACCGGAATGGGCCACTGTTGGGCCGTGCCACGTGTCGACCTATCATAGGCGCCTCCTGTCCAATGAATGGATGACATCTGTCCCAACGGTGAGCCAAGACGTGTTTCCTCCGGCCAATGAGAATTTTACACGTGGAAAATCCTCATTGGTTCGGGCTGTTAGCGGGTTATCGGCTCCAAAACCGGACCCGATAGCTTAACGGCGTTCCGTTACGGTGGATGCCACGTGTCGGTCACCCTTGACGAAAGCACTTCCATGACGCACGATTTATCGTCATGGAAGTGGACACTTCCGTGATGATAATTTTGGTAATGTCATGGAATACTTCTATGACAGCACAGGTATGACTATCTTGATTTTGTCATAAAATCGTCATGGATGTACATGCATGACAAAAAACGTGACATACTGGGAGAAACACGTATCATCACGGAAGTGTCTTTTTTTGTTGTGATGTGGCCAAAACATGTATGTATGAAAGGGTTGTGTAATGTTTTAAATAACGATTTCACGACTCTGATGTGGCACCGGCCTGCCTAACAAAACAGCCAACCCACACGGTGGCTCACAACTCGTAGTGTACTGCAAGCCACCCGCCACCCCGAGATGCACACACCCACACACACACACCGCGAATCCACCACAACTACGATGCATGTTAAATTAATTATCCCGCGTTGAACATATGTTACCAAAGGAGGGACGTTTTAATTTCAAAAAAATCACACAGATCATTAAGATGTTTTATTACATTAATTGATTGATTTTCTATGGGTATAATGTGTAAAAATCAAATTTGAGCTACATGCACACGTGACAGTGCACCTAAATGGATTGCAAAAACACATGTGTCTCACTGGGTGCATGTTTACTCCCCGTGACACAAATTTCAAACATTGAGAATCTTGATTTTTAAATTCTAGTATGTCCAAAACTTATTTGAAGTTCATGAAACTTATCGTGTTGTCATATTGACACCAATACAAAGTGGCATTGTACTTTTTTTGGTCAAATTTGAGACCAGTTTTGATGTAATCTTTATCTAATTACAAACAGGAGATTATTAATAATTGGGAACCAATATCCCAAACGGATTATTTATTTGAACCGTGAGCGTTAGACCAACAATGGATACGTGCCATGCTTCGGTTAAGCAATGAAGCGGCAACATTAATCATCCAAATAGAAAAACAATATACGTGCTGCCGCGCGACCCGTGTGCCGTGCGAGCAGGCGTGAGTTGACGGGACGCATGCGAGCAGTCCGCCGCGCAGGCAGATGGGGAGGCGTGCGTGCAGGTGTGTGAATTGACGGAGGCATGCTCGTTGCGAGTGTCATCAGGAGGCGTGCGAGTAGCTGTGTGAAACTTTGGTAGGCATGCCAGCAGTCCGGTGCACAGGTTCACCGGGAGGCGAGCCATCAGTTTGACCACCGCCCGCCTCTCTCCCACAACTCCCACTACTCCATATTAATGGTGCACCCGAGCGGCTGCACCCCCATCCTCGCCACACACACACACACAATCCTCTCTCTCCGATTGCATCCCCGATGCCGCTCTCAGTCCTCAAAGCCGTCAGTGTATGAGGATGCCGCCGAAGCGCCCCATCGGACGGAGTGGCGACGCTGGGGCTGCTAAAGCACCGGAGCACGGCGTGGATATGGAGATAGAGGTTGTCGTCACATCAAGTGAGTTATCGCTGCACCCTGACATCGTCGACAGCGTCGAGCTTCCACAGCCGGAGGCGGAGTTCCATAGCGACTCTGGTGACGACCCCGGCAACGACTACGACGACCACTCCGGCAACGACTCCGATGACGACGGACATCTGGTTAGTCATCTATACCCATTTATGTGTCAAATAGATCATAGGGTTTCTCTGGTTACTCCTGCCTCCCTCTTTTTAGAATATAAATCCTATGGTTATGTTCTCCCAATCCATGAAATCTGAGTAAGTTTCATTAGATCCGTGTAGTGTATTGATTGTTTGAATGGTACAAGTGATAAGTGATTAGTTGTTTCATCTGTGCAAATGATTTCTGCTAGTAATCCGACTAGGGTTAGTGTTCGTGCTAATAATTCCTAGCCAGGACTTGACAATTGATTTTGAATGACCTACATATGTTTGTGCCATTATTTTCTTCAACATTGGTCTATACATAGATGACTGTGCTTAAAAATCGAACCATAATATCTGGATATGTATAAATAAATAGCCATAAATTCCTAATCCTACTTCACGGCATGTAATCATTGATTTGATGCCAAATTTGTTTTACTATTTGTATAGGTGCTGTCTGACGATGTGGACAACGAGGATGAAGATGGCCAGAGGAGGTACAAGAGGCAAATCCTTAGGGAGCTTTATTCGGGAATGCATAACATGCGTATTAGGACCTGGAACGGCGGCTATGGATGCCCATTTTGCAACAAGAAGCTTCATGACGCGTATCTAAGTGTTCTGGAGCATGCAAGAGGACGGGCCATTGGCTCCTTCAAGCAGAAGTATTCTCACAGGGTGGCGCACGGCGCGTACGCCGAGTACCTCGAGAAGCTTCAGGATCGTGCCGACATGTGAGATGAGATGTGGGATGGATCGAACTATGTATGCTTGAGTATGCTTAATGATGGTTGGACTATGTACTTATGGTTGAACTATGCTTATGTACGTGTACGCTTATTATCTATGTCTGAGTATGTTAAATATTTGGTCAAAGTTTGGTAAAAAATACAAAAGGGGACCAATAAACCAGGACGGAGGTAGTACGTCAATCACACACGGTTCCCAAAATTGGAACCGTGTGCAATGACTTTCATTTTGCCTATTGCGTCAATCACACACGGTTCGCTCTAGCAAACTGTCGCCCCCAAAATTCTTTGTGGGACAGAAAACCCTCACTACCCAATTCAAAAAAAAAGAAAACCCTCACCATCCCCATGTCACAAAAACCCTCACCCCGCCCGCCACCCCCTCCGGTACGTTCCCCATTCACACCTGCACAAGCTCCTCCGCGTCTATGCCATGGCACCGCCTATCGCGACGGTAAACACTTTGCTCGACGCCTGCCGCCGCCAGGCTGCCGGCAAAGCCCACCGCATTTCGCCACTTCCGCTTGCCGCCGCCTGGCGCCATCGACTTTCTCGACGCTGCTCGCGGTCGACCCAGCTCTGCTCGGTTGGGGAATCTGTCGTGCTGAGGGTTCTTTCTCATGGACGACAAGGTAACTAATTTAATGAGATATTATCTCATCTCTTATCCCAGTTCATCTGCCTCCTTTAATCACCCAACGAAAATCGCCGTGAATTCATTTTTATTCGAGCTGCTTTGAGGGTTTTCTTTCATTCATAGAATGTACACTGCGCCGACACTTCAGGACTTTGCGACCTCCGCCAGAGATCCCATCTCACCGTACCAGATAACTTGAGGACGCGCGCGGTATGTTCAATCTCACCCTAAATCGGTTGCATGGCCTACTTTCCTGAACATATTCTAAATATTGCTACATTTGGATAAAAGGTGCCACATGCAATATATACGTCAAAGGGGATTTCCCCCCTCTTCTTTCTATATTAGGCAAATTAATAATATATTGTTCTTTCGATTACTCTCATATTTCCATGACACCATGTTTACCCTATCTGTTTAATTATAGATTTTTGTCCTTCGATTTCAACTGATGTACAGTTCTTTCAATTTGGGCCCATATTTGCATGTTACCATATTTTCTTTAACAATCCTACCATTTTCTGCAGCACATCCCTTGCTATGCAACAGATTATGTAGTGCACAATTTTTCCCTTTACATAGATCATGGCTGCACGGATGTCAGACTGCACACAAACCATGGATTTACAATCGTTGCTACTGTAAGACTTGATGAACGTGGTGACTCCTATTTTGGGACTGGCATTTGGAAATAAATTCCTAAGTTTTATATACTGAAAGCTGGCACTAAAATTGCACTGCACATAAAAGGGCCTGGTCATCAGATATATGCTAACTTCCCCGACAAAATCATCCGTCTAGACTTTGTTCGAAGTAAGTTTTCTTTTCAACTATCTGCATGTTGACTTACCCAGCAATGTCAAATGAATTGTGTAGTATTTAAGCAACCAATTGTTATTCCCTTTTCTTACTATATTGCTACCTAATAACTTCTAGTTACCAATACACTTTTCTATTCCCTGTTTTAACTAAATATTCCTTGTACTCCCATTTCTATCAGAAAGCACCGCTGACAAGGAGACTTCGGATGTGGAGAATGCGGCTGCCAAAAAGCGGAGGCGGGAGAGCTAGAACCGCAAGCGACTCCAGCAGGCCTAGACTTCATCAGCAGCCTCCCCGATGATATGTTGAGAGTCATCATCTCCCTCCCCCCAATCAAATATGGGGCACGGACAACCGTCCTTTACCGGCAGTGGCGCCCCCTATGGAACTCCGGCCCTCTTGACCTCATCGACACCCACGAGCTCTGCCAACGCTATCGCAAAAGCTTGGATGCCTTCTCCAAGATCCCCGACAGTCACCTTGGCCCAACCAAAGGCCTTAGAATGGGCAAGTTCTGTTCCAACGGCAAGGACCGAGCCAAGCTTGACGACTGGTTCTGATCTCCCGCCCTAGATCAGCTCGAGGAGCTCACTTTTGATGATGGGCATATGCGGTCGCTGCCAACGTCCGCACTCCGCCTCGCGCACACACTGCGTGTCGCCAAGTTCAGGAACTGCCATCCCCCCCTTAATGACGCACCCGCTCTTATTCTACCATGACTGAAGCACCTCGAGATCATCGTCGTCTGCCTCTCAAACGGTGACATGAAGCACCTGCTCCGTGGCTGTACTGCACTCGAGTACCTTCGTCTTTAGGAGATCAATGGGTTGAGTACCTTCCACATCACCTCCATGACTCTCCGGACTATTTATGTGTGTTGCTGGTGTGGCAGGAAGACATCACATGATGTGTACCACGGTATGGTCAATGAGGACACACCTACACTTGAGAGATTACTTGTAGTTTATCAAGAATTTCCAACAAGAATCAATGTCATTTCTGCGCCAAAATTGACAGTGGTGGGATACTCTTCTCACAAATACTCCGAACTTGTTATTGGATCCACACCCGTTCACGTACAACTGCCGCCTTCTACCTCTCCTTCTACAAATTAACATTATTTCTAATTTTGAAGATGCTTGTTCGTCTGTCATTCATAAAATGATTCCGACAAGCTTGACCCCGAAACTGCGCACAGTGAAGTTCTTGGCACTAGAATCTATTGGCCCCAACCCAGAGCAAGTTGTCAGTTTCCTGAGATGCTTTCCATGCCTAGAGAAGCTATATATCGAGGTGATGTTCCTTTCCTATTAAATGTTAAACATAAGGGAGTTCAATTTGTGACACCTTTTTCCAAGTTTACAATGACAATGTACTACGATTTCTGAAGGTTCTTTTCGAGGATTTCAGTACATACATGCCCCCCCGGCTATTGGTTGCTTATCCATATGGTTACAATCAATAAGCATTTCTCCTTTGGATTCATTTGTACTAGTTTTCTTAGAGAACTTTTCATCCACTCCAACCTCTTGTGAAGAAGAATACATTTTTCTAGAATGTAATCAAATGCCCATGTTAATCATGTCAGATTGAAGATGGCATGTTAGTGCATTTTACAAATCCTGCAAACCAAATAGGCCTGTAGTAATGTTCAAAACTGCATGTAGGCACTAACACGTGATGGATAATGTGATACAATATAACAATCACATCGAATGCCTAGATCTGCATCTCTCAGAAATTACTTTGAACTCCTACCAAGGGACCTTACCAGAGATTATATTCGCCAGGTTCTTTGTTCTCAGAGCAAGGGTGCTGAAGGAAATGAGGTTTGCCCTACATTTATTTCACAAAAATGAATGTTTTGTTGATCAGCTCCGGCGCCTGCGGAAGTATGGAGTAGGCTCCAAAAATGCTAAATTTCATTTTGGAACTTCAGATGACAGAGTAATCGGAAGTCATCGTGTCAACCCCATACATGACTTCTCAGTGGCTGACCCCTTTGCAAAAATTGTGAGGTTTCGAAACCAGACTTAGAAGCGGTGATATTAGTTCGAAACTCTCTGATATCCATGTTCAGCGGATCAGCGCGAGCGTTTGCAGCTGATGAGCTGAATTTCATTTCTAATATCAGTTTGAACCTAGTAATCTTCGAATTTGAGCCATATAACTCTGGAATTCAAACCTTGTAACATTGGAGCTTTTGTGGTACAATCATTGAAATGGCATCGTATGAGACTCGTATATTGCTAGCACTATTTTGACCTTAATATGCAATGGTCTTAGATTTTATTAACCATTCTCGAATCTGTTTACCTTGTCGATCTCACATCACACATCTGTATAGCTAACTCGACTGCGATCTTCGACATTATTGCACATCGTTGGTTTCTTCCACCGTGTGCACTGTAGAGCGCAAAATTAATTATCGCACTCGAGTGTCCATCATCACCCTTCTGTGTAACTTTGACCTCATCACCCATGGGTAAACTTATGACCGAAGTCATTCCACACGCACTTCATTTTACAAAGATTTTTGCCAATAAATGCCCATGATTTGTCCCTCTTCTAGCCTACGCGTGGCCAAACTAGCCGGGCGGGAAGCTTGCGTGGTAAACAGCGCGGTAGCGAGGGAACAGGCTCACCGACGATACATTTGGTGCCTCTTCGAGCCCACGCGTGCGGTGCGGTGTTGTCAAGCGTGCACTGGAATCCTCGTCTATGAACACCGTGATAAGACGTGACGATTACAGGCCAGCCGGCCACCATTTATTACGGCGACCATTTAACCCTTCTGTCTCTTCAACCTTTCGATTGTGCCCCAACATTGCAAGAAGCACACCCACCACGAGAAATTCTTAGAGGGTATCCTGCGCGGCTCCAATGGCGCTCCGAGCGGCTCCCAACAACGAGCAGCAGTTCACCATGCGTGCCATGGTGGACACCCACAGAAGGTTCATGGACCTCTCGTTGGTGTACACCAACGACCCCGTCTGGGTGGAGCACGCCATCCACATCATGGAGCTATTGCTTGCCGAGGAGAAGTACAAGGTGGTTGGGTTCGACCTCGAGTACACCCGCGCTCGTGCCGGGTCTCGTCCCAAGGTCGTCGTCGCCCATATGTGTGTTCGCCACCATGTCCTCGTCTACCACTACTGCCTGGCCAGAAGTCCTTGCGAGCGTTTCACCAGGTTTGTCAACAACCCCTACTACATGTTTGCTACGGTGGACATCACCAACAATGTAAAGGCGCTCGAGAATTCGGGCATCGCCTGCTAGAATCTTGTCGACATCCAGGGCCAATACAAGATATGGCGCAGCAAGGAGCATGAGAAGGACTCACCGGTTCACCTCGCCGAGGCCATCATCGACCCCTACTACAGATACATGAAGGATTCGTGCAACAAGGACAAGCGTGCCTGACACTCGGCCTAGATGGAAAAACTCGACAAAGCTCATGTCGTGTATGCGGCCAAGGAGGCGTACACGAACTACGACATGTACAGGCAGATCGTTGACATGAGGAAGTGCCTCCTTCCCCAAAACGGCCAGGGATCCAACCGGAAGGAGAGCAATGGCAAGCATCATCGCATAAGTAGATGAACGACAGTCTCACAACTATGGCATGCGTCAGGCCTCAGCTGAAGTCTCTGTGCGTGTGGACTCCTCCTCATCGGGTTTACACTTTACCCAGTTGGCTGTTCCTGCCACTTCTGCTCATTCAGTTACCATATCTGAACTGTCTGATGATGATGATGCACCTCAAGCTCCTGCTCGCTCTGTGGATGTTGCTCCTATTCAGCCAGTCCCTTCTGCTGTGGCCGATCCTGTGGTTGATGCATTGGTTGCTCCTATTGATCTGCCCACTAATAAAAATGTTGTGGTTATGGCTCTCTCTGCTCCTGCTGATGATTTGGTGGCTTCTTCTGACACTTTGTTGGTTGGTCTGACCTCTTCTGCTTCGAGACCTGCTGAATGACTGGGCCTGGCTTCAGTCCTAGCCCCCATCGGTCCTTTGCTAACCCGTGGCCGTCGCCCTAGGGCCCCAGTTCCAATTTCCATTACTGAAGTTCGCTGGAGCAACCGCAGTAAGAAGTACAATGGTTTTTGTGTGCCACCTCCCTCTGACAACCGGGTGGTGATCTCCAAAGTTAAGCCTAGAGTGATCCCCTCTATTGCTTCCTCTTCTGCTGTCACAGAGGGGGATGACTCTGCAATCCCACCGCCAACTTCCATTGCTACCATTCAGGCCATTGGTGCTCATCGTTGTGCTGTCCCTGCGGAGGAACTCACTTCTGAAGCTCTCCTTGCCACTCCAGCCAATGATGCAGATTCTTCCCAGGCAGGTACTGCAATTGCTGACAAAGAGGGGGCAACTGCTGCTCCCAACTCTGCGTGAACAGGTTCTTTCTTATGCCGCTTTTGCTTTGCTGGAATGTGCTCTCCTGGAATATTAGGGGTTTAAACTCTGACGACAAACAACTAGCTATTAATAACGTAATCAAGGCTAGTGGTTGTTCTATCGTTTGTCTACAAGAAACAAAAAAGACTTCTTTCGATCTTGCGTTTATCAAATCTTGTTGTCTGCGCCAGTTTGACCAATTTGCTTATGTTCCCTCTCGTGGTTCGTCGGGCGGCCTAATTACAATTTGGAAAAGCGCTATGTTTACAGGTACGGTCATGGTCTCTGAATCGTTCGCTTTGGTTATTAATTTCGTCAGCACGCAGAGCTCACAGTCCTGGATGTTGGCAAACATTTATGGCCCTTGTTCAGGTGATGAACATGCTATTTATACCAACTGGTTGTATGATCTTGATATCCCGAGCACGAGTGCCTGGCTGTCCCAGATAATCGTAATAAGCCTGGCGGTAGCATAGCAGATATGACCACGTTCAATGATATTATTCGCTTACAAAACATTATTGAACTACACATTAAAGGTCGGCCTTACACCTGGAGTAATATGCAGCAAGATCCTTTGTTAGAACAACTTGACTGGTTCTTTACCTCCTTGCACTGGACAAATATATACCCCAAGACGCTTGTTAAACCACTCGGCAAGCCGGTCTCTGATCATATCCCATGCATTGTCTCCATTGAAACTAAGATTCCCAGAAACAAACTCTTCTGCTTTGAACCGTTTTGGATATTACACCCGGGGTTCATGGATCTAGTGAGGGAGGTGTGGTCCAAACCTTTCCATTCTATGAATGCTACTACCACTCTCTGCCGCAAATTCAAAGCGCTTCGACATGCGTTAAAATATTGGAGCAAAAACGTCTCCCATCTCTCAGTTGCTATTGAGAACAGTAATAAATCCCTAGCCGATTTGGATGAACTGGAGAATAAACAGGTTCTGACTGTTCCTGAGGCCAACTTTCGCCGAATTCTAAAGAAACATTTGCTTCGTCTACTACATTATCAGAACCAATACCGGAAAAAGCGTTGCACAATTTGCTGGATAAAATTTGGTGATGAAACCACAAAATTCTTTCAAGCTGTGGCCACCGAGCGCTATCGTAAAAACAATATCGCCTGCTTTCGAAATGAAGATGGAAACCAAATTGATGACCACCCTGTGAAAGAGGCTCTCTTGTTTCAAACCTATAAAGAAAGGCTAGGCTCGACATCCACCTCTGAAATGAGATTTGATCTCCCTTCGCTCATCCAAAGATCTATTGGCCTTGATCATCTCATAGCTCCTTTCACTCACGATGAGATTGATGGTGTGGTTAAAGAAATGCCTGCCGACAGAGCCCCAGGCCCTAACGGTTTCAGTGGTGCTTTCCTCAAAGCGTGTTGGCCGATCATAAAATTTGAATTCTACAACCTTTGTTCGCAATTCCATGAGGGCACACTTGATCTCACTACATCTATTATGGCTTAATCACACTTATTCCTAAGGCCCCCCTCGCCAGAGACAGTCAATGACTACCGCCCGATCACGCTGCTTAACTTATGTCTCAAACTGATTACTAAACTGCTAGCCAACTGCCTCCAACATGCTATCTTGCATTTGATCCACCGTAACCAATATGGTTTCAACAAATGACGTACCATCCAAGACTGCCTGGCCTGGGCGTTTCAATACATACATCAGTGCCCGACGTCAAAAAAGAAAATCATTCTGCTCAAACTGGACTTTGCGAAGGCGTTTGACGACATTAACCATGATGCTATGATTACAATAATGCGCCATATGGGCTTCAATGACAAGTGGCTTGCCTGGATCAAATCCATTTTCTCCTCGGGGCGCTCTTCGGTGTTGCTCAACGGAGTGCCAGGGATGCAATTTCACTACCGCAGCGGAGTACGCCAAGGAGACCCGCTCTCCCCTCTTATTTTTGTCATTGCCGCAGATCTTCTTCATGCGGCTATTAATGATGCTTTCAGACAAGGCAAAATTGACCTACCCTTTCCATGCGTAGGGATGACTAACTATCCAGTTATCCAATACGCTGACGATACCATTCTGGTCCTACCTGCCTGCCCTCGCCAAGTCTCTCTTGTAAAAGAAATCCTCACAGATTATGCTTCCTCGATTGGGCTCAAGATTAACTTTCACAAATCCACTCTAATACCTATCAACTTGGATGAAACGGAGTCCATCTCTCTGGCTAACATCTTTGGCTGCTCTGTGGGACAAATGCCCTTTACCTATTTGGGTTTACCACTTGGGACATCTAAACCCTCCGTCCAAGATCTCATGCCCATTGTGTGTCATGCGGAGCGCCACCTCACTCCAACCATTGCGATGATGTCCTGTGGTGGTAAACTCTCCTGGCTGAACGCTACAGTCACGTCCTTGTTGATCTTTGCCATGTGCACTATGAAAATCCCACCCAAGATTCTTGAAATGCTCGACAAAATCAGACGACGTTGCCTCTGGACAAAGAAAACCGAACAAGGTGACAAATGTAACTCAC
Organism: Triticum aestivum; assembly: GCF_018294505.1. Classification (NCBI taxonomy): domain Eukaryota; kingdom Viridiplantae; phylum Streptophyta; class Magnoliopsida; order Poales; family Poaceae; genus Triticum; species Triticum aestivum. The sequence goes on along the minus strand of NC_057796.1, from coordinate 88,093,281 downwards.
TAGCGGCCTGGGATATGGTTTGCAAGCCTAAGAAATGTGGAGGTTTAGGAGTGATCAACCTGAAAGTTCACAATGAAGCCCTCTTGATGAAATTCTTACACAAATTCTATAACAAAAAAGACGTGCCTTGGGTTCATCTGATCTGGGAAGCTTACTATACCGATCGCATTCCACATGCCACAGATCCTTTGAGCTCTTTCTGGTGGAAGGACATTCTCAAGCTCATGCCTCAATTTCGTGGGGTTTCTAAGGTTATTGTGGTCGATGGGACTACAACACTGTTCTGGAAAGATCTTTGGCTGGATGAATTCTTGCAAGTCTCGCATACTCGGGCTTTCTCATTCGCGTTACATGAGGATGTCTCGGTTAAGCATTTCTTGGAGAGCACGACACTGCATGAGAACTTTCACTTGCCGCTCACGCCCCAGGCTCTCGAGGAATTACGAGATCTCCAGGCTCTCTCTTTACAAACCTCCCCAACCACTTCGGCCTCGGATATATGGCTCTACACTTGGGGGAAATCTGAATTCAAAGCGCCTGACTACTACAAATTCTGCTTCCGCGATGCTCGAGCCCACCCTGTCTTCAACATGCTTTGGAAGTCCAAATGTACAATGAAACTAAAGGTGTTCGGGTGGTTGTTATTCCATGACTGACTCAACACCCACAATATGCTCAGGAGGCGCCATTACAACATTGGAAATAACTATGATTGTCTTCTTTGTGGCCGTCACGTTGAAGAAACGGTTGACCATATGATTTTCACGTGACCTTTCAGCCAAGCCTGCTGGAACAAGCTTAAAATTACATGGCCCACGTTCGGCTCACGTCTGGAGGTGGTTCAACAAGCTAGGTCCAGCTGGCACAATCAGCTCTTTCTAGAAATATTTCTCACCTTAGCCTGGAGCCTGTGGAAGGAGAGGAACAACAAGCATTTCAGAGGAGTGCCCCCCTCGACACGCTCCTGGTTGGACAGATTTAAAAAGGACTTCCTTCCTTTTCAACATAGGGTTAAAGAGGCACATATTGCCTCGTTAGTAAACTTTTGTAACTCTCTCTTGTAAATCACCCCCCCCGCTTTCCTTACTTTAGCTTGCCGCAACCTGTGTTGGGGGGTGGCACCCCCACTCCTCTCCTTTGTACATACCATGTAACACAATCATTTATGTGAGTAAAATACATTAGGAGCCTCTCCTACTGTCAATTTGTCAAAAAAACAATAAGTAGATGATTAGATCCTCGTTTCTCCTACTTTAGTATGCATGTAAATGCTTACTTTGGTGTGTGGAAATGTTATGTGTGTAGTCACTTGTGTAATTGTATGCATAATTTGGTTATGCAATGCTGTCTTTTTAAGTATATATGTTGATGCTCTATAGACAGAGCGTAGATGTTGTGCGGACAAAGAAAATCACATCGCACACGGAATAAACAATGGAACCCATCGGTGATGTTTTCATCAATCACTCACAATTCTATACCAGCAATCGTTTGCTCACAACACACACGACTTGTTAGCAGTAATCGTCTGTGTTGTTATCGGTCTTCGCACACATTTCTGATTACATACCTGTTTGCCGCGTATCACACACATCTTGTTAAGTTGAACCGTTTCTGTTCTCATGTCTCAATGCAAATAGTTCATCTGAGTGAACCGCATGCCGTATATCGCACACACCTTGATCTGGCTGACTGTTTCTTTTGTGTTGCCTAATCACAAATAGTTCATCCGAGTGAACCTATGCTGTACATCGCAGACACCTTCATCTGGCTGCCCATTTCTTTTGTTCCTCCTCATCGCAGATAGTTAATTGAGCTGAACCATATGCCCTGCATCGCACACGCAACTAAAATCTGAACCGTGTTTGATGCATCCTCCATCGCAAACATTTTGCACCTTTTTGACGGTTTTTTACACCATCGTTTGCGATTATGGCCTCACATGCAGTTTCGTCGAAGGATCTCTGATCGTATTGTCGTGTTAGCAGCAACCTGCAGTAGTGTTCCCTTATTTTAATTTGAACTTATTAGTTATTCTTTAGAACGAGAATCTGATGTTTTTATCAACTTTGAACTTCTCTATTATTTTAATTTGAACTTCTTAGTTTTATTCTTTAGTAACGAGGAAAATCGAGTTTTTTGAACCTCGTTGTTTTAAAATTTTGAACTTCTTGGTTTTATTTTTTAATAATGTGAAAAATCTGAATTTTTTATAGACATCGAACTTCACCATTTTTTAAATTTGAACTTATTAGTTTTATTGGTTAGTAACGGGGAAAATGATTTTTCTATATAAACAACGATACTGTGTCGTTATTTTTAATTTGAACTTCTAGTTTTTATAGAATGGGGAAAATCAGTTTTTTTTTAATTTTCCTAGCCATGTGGATATTTTGATGGTGTGTTCCTTTTTTGGGGGAACTAGTTGCAATAAACATTTTTAGGTTTCATTTTATTACCTTTTCCTCATCTGAACTTTTGTGTTGCCATGCACCTACACACACATACACTCACATGGTTTTAACACACATCTAACCATCAAGATGCTCTAAAATTTAAACTTCTAAGTTTTATTCGTTTAATAACGAGAAAATTATGATTTTTATAGGCATTGAACTTCACCCTTTTTAAAATTTGAACTTCTTAGTTTTTGGTTAGTAATGGGAAAATTCTATTTTTATAAACATCGAACCACTCCGTTATTTTAATTTGAACTTCTAGTTTTTAAAAATAGGGAAAATCATTTATATATTATTTGAACTTCACCATTTTTTGTTTATGAGTTGGTTTTGAAAATACAAAAAATGGGGTTGTGTTTTTTATTTTTTGAACAGGTAAATCCTAGGTTTTAATAAACCCTGAACTTCTTTGGTATGTCAATTTGAACTTCATCTTTTTTATTCTTGAGTAAAGTATTGTTTTTGATTTTTAAATAAACATCAAATTTGACTACCTTTTCAGTTTGAACTTCATCATTGATAATTTAACAAAAATGGATATCTGTGTTTTTTTAGAACGAAAAATCCTAGATTTTTTTTAATAAACATCAACACTTTTTAAACCTTTTTTAGTTGTTCCTTTATTTTAATTTGAATTTATTCATTTTATTCTTTAGTAACGAGAAAAAATCTTAGCTTTTTATATACTGTGGAGGGCAGAGCGGCTGGGCGGCAGCGCGCTGGGAGGAACGGAGGCGGTGCGCCAGGGGCGGGGCGGCGGCTCACTGGGAGGCCGGGAGCTGCGCGCCGTGGGGCGGGGCGGCGGTGGTGGCGCGCTTCGGGAGGGAGGCCGCGGTGGTGGCGCGATTCGGGACGCCAGCGTAGGCGGTAGCCTGATTCGGGGAAGGTAGCCGCCGATTGAGGGGGTGGGGGATTAGGGACAGGATCGAGGGGGTGGGCGGTTAGGAACGGGATCGAGGGGATGCGGGTTTGGGAATGGATCATGGGAGTTCGGCTAGTTCGGGAACATCTCATCGGGCCCTCTATATATATATATATATATATATATATATATATATATATATATATATATCCGGTTACTTTCGTGTATAAATGAGTACTCCTTTTTCCATCGTTGCCGACCAACTATTTTCTTAAGAACGCTAGCTTCGCCTTCACCCGTCTGAGGTGTGAATCCGGTTGACCTAGTAGCAACAATTGCAGAGGTAGTCACTTTACCCCTTAGTCGAGCAATCGGGAACATAAGGGGTAATCATAGGAGCCAGGAAACCCAGCTTGTCCAAAACTTAAGGCAAGTTGATGCATATAAAGGCAAAAAAGGACTGTATTCCAGAGGAGGCACCGGCAGTGCTAAAGATACACTTGGGTTTTGAAAAAACCCGTGGCATAGTATATGCCGAACATTTAGTATGTTTCCGATGTGTGTACATCACTTCGGATGGACCGAGCATAACAAAAGAGAGGCGTCTAACCACTAAAAGAAGAGAAATTGGCATTTAAATTGTCGGAGTAGGGCGACGTTCCAAGGATTTGGCTCCAGCTTATTTTTCGTAGGGTCTCGGATGCGAGATGCTCCTCTAGTCAGTACTTGGTATATGATGAATGGTCCGTCCCATTTTGGGTGGAGCTTGTGCTTGTGCTTTTTTGGATGGAATTGCATGACCAGATAGCCTTTATTGAATGCTTTCTTCTGGAATTCCCTGCTCTGGTAATGCCATTTCTATTGTTGGTAAAACGCAGAACATGCCCGAGCCATGTCCCGTTCTTCCTCGAGGGCATCGAGGTCATCCTGCCGATCCAACTCGGCCTCCCTCTTGATACGTCTCCAACGTATCTATAATTTTTTATTGTTCCATGCTGTTATATTATCAATCTTGGATGTTTTATAATCATTTTATAGTCATTTTATATCATTTTTTTGGTACTAACCTATTGACATAGTGCCAAGTGCCAGTTGCTGTTTTCTGCATGTTTTTTACATCGCAGGAAATCAATATCAGATGGAGTCCAAACGCAACGAAACTTTATAGAGATTTTTTTGGACCAGAAGGAACATAATGGGCCCTGGCTGCGCCTGGGGAGGTTCCTCGAGGAGGGCACAACCCACCAGGGCGTGCCAGGAGGCCCAGGCGCGCCCTGGTGGGTTGTGCCCACCTCGGGTGCCCCCCCCGGACAACCTCTTTGCTCTATAAATACCCCAATATTCCAGAAACCCTAAAGGCATCGACGAAATATTCATCCAGCTGCCGCAGAGTCCAGAACCACCAGATCTGTTGGGGATATTACCACTGGGCGTAAACCGGCCAGGAGAGGCCGGGTTAACTTCATAAGTAGTTCATCTGTATCTGAAGCCCATGAAGACAGACGGTGACGCTTCATGAAGGCCCAGGGCCCAAAGCCGGTTTGAGGCCTGTAGACACAAATCGGCATTGATATGTAAACTTGTGTTGTAAGATAGAAGTAGCAGAGACTGAGCCGGACACGATTATGAGCTGGCCTCGGAGTCTGTAAACCGACGGGCGTCAACCCATGTTTCTAAGGGGATGACCCGGCGGCAGTTCAGAGAGAACAGACAACAACTCGAGACCCAGGCAAAGCGTATTCGCTCCCTGGTCATCGAAACCCCATCAATTCCATCACAACTAGACGTAGGCTTTTACCTTCATCGCAAGGGGCCGAACTAGTATAAAACTCTCTTGCGTCCCTTGTCCGCTTTAACCCCTTTAAGCTAACCCGTAGCGATGGCTCCACGACTAAGTCCTTTCTCTAGGACATCTGCCGTGACAAAACCACGACAGTTGGCGCCCACCGTGGGGCTATCGCACGATGGTTTCAAGTTCTTGGAGGGCAACTTCGAAGGACTCAAGGGTTACGCTGTGGGCCGGATGACCAAGAGTCGAAACGGCAAGCTCTACATCGACGATGCAGGCTGGGGCCCCGAGGCCGGCTCAATTGAGTACGGGTACCGGGTCCCCTTTGGTGGCATACACGTTTTCATTGGCAAGATCGGCGAACCGGGCCCTGAGCCGAACATCTGCACCGACCTCATCGAAACGGCTCAGCATGCGAGATCTGCCCGGGTCAAGCCTGTCATGAAGCGTGCCTTCGTGGGAGTTATCCATGGAGGGGAATCTGAGGATAGATCAGAATCTGGTGGTGAGACCGTCGTTTATTCCGGCGACGAGTCATCGACCAGAGAGACCGAGTCGTTATATCAGTTACAAGATGGCCGGATTGGGGGCTGTTCCGATGGCGACAGTATTCCGGACCCCTCTGATCTGCCAAACCGGGTTGCGATCTTTATGGCCGGCACGCAACCGGCGCTCCACTCTTCGACCGCGGCGGCGATGATTTCCGGATCAGCGGCGGCAGCGGCCGGGGCAGGAGGCCATGTGCGACCGCCAGCTCATGTTCTATCTGATTTGTTTGATGTGTTGGCAACGCTGATGGCGGAGGTTAACCCGGCGGATCAGGATGCATACAATGCGGAAATCGAGAAAGTGAAAGATCAGATCACCCAGGCCAAAATTGACTTAGCAGCTGAGGATACCAGGATAGCTGCGGAGCGGGCCGCTTTGGATGCACCAGCTTACCGGATTATGCTGGATCAGAGTGCGTTGAATGAAGTCCTGAAGAGGAGGCATCGATCTCTCTTACCACCGGTTTATGACGCTAGAAATCTCTTTAACACCCCAGGAGCAGTGATCAGTAATCCGCCGGTGGTAAACCGGGCGGAGGCATCGGGGGCAGGGGCGCCGGTTCAGCCACGTTTGGCGGATCCGCCTCGTCAGAACAACATTGTGGCACCACATGTCCCCACGCCACCGGGTCATTATTCTAACCCGATGGACAACATTGTCGCTGCCGCTTCACGGCTGGCGGCCATCCCGATCGAAGGCGATTCTCCAGCAGCGGTCGAGGCGCGTCGGGTTAAGGAGCTTCTTCAGACAGCCTTGGTTCAACAGGAGGCTTATTCATATAGTCGCGATCGGATTCATTCCACTCCCCGTCCAAGCAGGAGTTACAGCAGGCGTATGGATGAACCGACAGTATCAAGCAATGAGCGGAACCGTGATCCGCCCCGTGGCCATAACCCGGCGGGTGGTGCTGGTGATGCTCAGGAGGTGGTGGACCGGGCTCGGGCACGCCGAGAGGCCGAGTTAGCGGCGCAGCACGAAGCCCGCCAGCTTACTCCGGTTCATCCAACCACATCGGTGGAACCATGAGTTAACTCTAGTTCCTTGGGAGTGCCATGTCTTGTCCCAGCGTTGCGCAATGTGCGCCTGCCCAAGGATTTCAAGGGCCCGCGCAAGGTGCCGAATTACACCGCCGATTTATCCCCTGAAACATGGGTCGAAAGCTATGAGATGGCCACGGAGATGCTGGACGTGGATGATGCGGCATGTGCGAAGTACTTCACCATGATGCTAGAAGAAACGGCCCGCACTTGGCTAAAGAGTTTACCGGCTAATTCTATCAGGTCCTGGGCCGAGTTGAGAGCCCGGTTTATTCAGAATTTCAAGGATACATGCAAGCAGCCCTTGTCAATCGTGGACTTAGCTGCCTGTGTCCAGGAGGAAGGAGAGTCAACAACCCATTGGGTGCGCCGGGTTTCGGAGATTTTGCATTCATCAGACCGCATCAACGCTGACACCGCAGTTTTAACATTGCAAGGCAATTGCCGGTTTGAACCCTTGAAGTTGAAGTTGGGACAGCTCAAACGTCATTGTAATGACATGGGAACCCTCATGGCTGCACTGGTGAAGTGTGCCGACTCTGATAGTACCAAGGATCCCGAGTCTGACGATGATAAGACAGGGAAGGGAAAAAAGAGCGGCAACACCAAGGGGCAGCACCACAACCCGGCGGGTCATGGAAATAGCGGCAAGCGTAAAGCGGACCACGGTTTAGACTTTATGGCTAACACCAATGCACATGACAAGGGCCAGCGGCGTAAGGGTAAACCGCCCCGGCGCAGTGGAATGCCAAATCCTAATCCGGACCGTTTGTCGTATCTGTTGAACCAGCCCTGTCCAAAGCATGGGACGAAGGAGGAACCGTCCACACACCTCTGGAAAGACTGTTACATCATGCAAGAGTTCAAAAATTCTGATTCTTTCCGGTATGATCATGGATCAGGAGGCAGTTCGGGCCCCGGTTCCCATGGGCCGGGTTATGGCGGAGGAAATTCTGGTTCAGGCTTTCACGGTAATCAGGGTGGACATAACAATCAAAGTAATCAAGGTAACTAAGGTGGCTATAATCATTAGGGCAATCAGCAACAGCAACAGCAGTCGGGTTACCAGAGCAACCCTAAGCAGTTGAATAGCGGGCAGTATCATGTCTTCACCACTAGCTTGGACAAGCGCAATCAGAAGCTTCATAAAAGGGTGGTGAATGCCGTTGAACCGGCGGTGCCCCGTTATTTGCGCTGGTCTGAGCAGCCGATTGTGTGGAGTAGAGAAGATCATCCCCCCCAGGTTGACAATCCGGGTCATCTGGCTCTGGTGGTGGCACCTCAGGTGGGAGGTTATAAGTTCACTAAGGTACTCATGGATGGAGGGAGTAGTATCAATATCCTTTATTATGAAACTTTCCATCGCATGGGGCTGACAGATAAAAATCTTAAACCGTCCAATACGGTGTTCCATGGTGTGGTGCCTGGTAAGTCGGCATATCTTGTTGGTAAGATAGCCCTGGAGGTGGCTTTTGGAGATGAGCATGACTCGAGATCAGAAACCTTGACCTTTGAAGTGGTGAAAATCAGAAGCCCGTATCATGCCCTATTTGGACGGCCAGCTTATGCTAAGTTTATGGCACGGCCTTGTTATGTCTATCTGCAGCTCAAGATGCCGGGACACAAGGGAACTATAACCGTGCATGGGAGCCGTAAGATTGCTCTGGAGTGTGAAGAAGGTGATGCGGCTTATGCTGAGTCGGTTTGTGCAACAGAAGAGTTGAAGTTCTATAAGGACAATGTTGATCCGGCGGATATGACTTTGTTGAAGAAACCAACTACCGAGCATGATCCGGCCCTGAAGTTTAAATCGGCTGATGAGACTAAGCTTGTCCACTTCGTGGCTGGCGATTCGTCCAAGCAGTTTAGCATCAGCGCTAACTTGGATCCGAAATAGGAAAGCGCGATCATCGAGTTCATCCGTGAGAATCGGGACATCTTTGCATGGAAGCCTTCTGACATGCCAGGTGTACCGAGAGAACTCGCTGAGCACACCCTCAATGTTGATCCTAAGTATAAACCGGTCAAGCAGTTTCTCCGCTGGTTCAATGAAGAAAGACGCAAAGCTATTGGAGAAGAAGTAGTCAGGCTCTAGGCAGCTAGATTTATCGTTGAAGTATTCCATCCTGAGTGGTTGGCTAATCCGGTGCTGGTCCTCAAGAAGAATGGCACTTGGCGTATGTGTGTGGACTACACAGATCTCAACAAAGCTTGTCTAGCAGATCCTTTTGCCCTCCCCCGTATTGATCAAATTATTGATGCTATGGCGGGTTGTGAGCGTTTAAGTTTTTTGGATGCATATTCTGGTTATCATCAGATCAAAATGGCAGTTAAGGACCAGGAGAAGACAGCCTTCATAACTCCCTTTGGAGCCTTCTGCTATGTGTCCATGCCCTTTGGGCTCAAGAGTGCACAAGCGACTTATCAACGGTGTGTGCAGAATTGTCTTCATAAACAGATCGGCCGCAATGTTCATGCCTATGTGGATGATATTATGGTAAAATCAAGGAAGAAGGAGACATTGATTGATGACTTGAAGGAAACCTTTGATAACCTGCGGGTTTATAAAATGATGCTTAATACGGCCAAGTGTGTCTTTGGTGTACCAGCAGGCAAGCTCTTGGGCTTTTTGGTGTCTAACAGGGGCATTGAAGCTAATCCGGAAAAGATCAAGGCCATCACCTCCTTGGCTAAACCGAAGTGTATCAATGATGTTCAACGCCTGGCAGGCCGGATTGCCGCGTTGAGCCGGTTTGTCAGTCGCCTTGGCGAGAAGGCCATCCCTTTGTATCAGATGCTGAAGAAAACGGATAACTTCGTCTGGAGTGACGCTGCTAATGAAGCATTTGAGGACTTAAAGCGGCAGCTAGCTAATCCGCCGGTTCTCGCTGCTCCAGTGGATAAAGAACCATTGTTGCTATATGTGGCAGCTAATGCTTGAGCTGTCAGTGTGGCTATTGTGGTGGAGCGCAAGGAGACAGGAAAGGAATACCCGGTTCAGCGGCCGGTTTACTATATTAGTGAGGTACTCATTGAGTCCAAGCAGAGGTACCCGCATTGGCAAAAATTGGTGTATGGGGTTTTCATGGCAAGCTGGAAGCTTAAGCAGTATTTCCAAGGTCATCCCATCACGGTGGTCAGCTCTACTCCTTTGGGGGATATAATCCAGAACAGGGAGGCAACTGGTCGGATTGCTAAGTGGGCTATCGAGCTCGGGCCTCACGGGTTGAAATACATACCCCGAACGGCGATCAAATCTCAGGCACTTGTGGATTTCATCAATGATTGGACAGAATTACAAGCGCCAGAAGAGAAGCCGGATCACACTTATTGGACTATTCATTTTGATGGGTCCAGGCAATTGGAGGGCTCGGGGGCTGGAGTCGTATTAACTTCCCCACGAGGTGATAAGTTTTGTTATGTTCTCTGTTTAATGTTCCCTTGCACTAACAATGCAGCTGAATATGAGGCCTTACTCCATGGTCTTCGGATGGCTAAGGAGATGAATCCCAGCCGAGTTAAGTGCTTCGGTGACTCGGATCTGGTGGCTCAACAAGTGTCCGGCACTTGGGATTCCAAGGACCCACTAATGGCAGCATATCGTCGTGAGGTAGACATTGTTGCAGGTCACTTCAAAGGTTATCAGGTGGATCATGTGGACCGGCGGAAGAATGAAGCGGCAGACGCTTTAAGCCGCCTAGGTTCCCAACGTAAACCGGTTCCACCTAATATCTTCCTGGATGTTTTGCATAACCCGTCTGTCAAACTCCCTGGTGGAGAGGATTTGGCTGTTCCTGGTCCGGAGGCTCAGTTGGTGGCGGCTCTTCATGTCATCCCGGATTGGACGGTTCCGTATCTAGTGTATATAAACCGGGGCGAGTTACCAGAGGATGAAACTTTGGCAAGGCAGATAACCCGGCGGTCCAAGTCCATGACTATTATCAATGGAGAGTTACATCATTGCAGTGTGACAGGGGCGTTTCAACGCTGTGTGTCTCCTGAGGAAGGCTGTGAAATTTTGCGTGAGATCCACGAAGGAGATTGTGGTCACCACGCCGGTTCAAAATCTTTGGTGGCCAAGGCATTTCCTCACGGTTTCTATTGGTTGACAGCTCATGCTGATGCCGAGGACTTGGTCAAAAGATGTGATGGCTGTCAGAAATTCTCACGGCGTGCTCATGTACCAGCTCAAGAATTGAGGATGATTCTAATCACCTGGCCGTTTGCAACTTGGGGGCTGGATATGGTTGGGCCTTTCAAGAGGTCCAAGGACAAGAAGACCCACCTTTTGGTGGCGGTTGATAAGTTCACGAAGTGGGTGGAGGCAGAGCCAGTTAGTAAGTGTGGCGCAGCCACGGCGGTTCAATTCATCAAAAAGGTGATCTTCTGGTTTGGCTTTCCACACAGCATTATAACAGACAATGGTACCAATCTGTCAAAGGGTGCCATGAAGGAGTTCTGTCAATGTGAGCACATCCGGCTTGACGTGTCATCAGTGGCTCACCCCCAGTCCAATGGTCAAGTGGAGAGGGCCAATCAAGAGATCTTGAGAGGCATCAAACCCCGGCTTATGGTTCCTCTGCAACGGACGCCGGGTTGTTGGGTTGAGGAGTTACCTTCAGTGTTATGGAGCATCAATACCACACCCAACAGATCGACAGGCTACACGCCGTTCTTCATGGTTTATGGAGCGGAAGCGGTTCTTCCTAGTGACATCCGTCATGACTCGCCTCGTGTAGCGGCATATGTTGAAGCGGACAACGAGAAGGCACGGCAGGAAGCTCTTGACCTGTTAGATGAGGAGCGTGACATGGCGGCAGCCCATTCGGCGATTTATCAGCAAGATCTGCGTCGTTATCATAGCCGCCGGGTTAGAACCAGAACCTTTCAAGAAGGAGATTTGGTGCTTCGACTCATCCAGGATCAGACGGATATGCACAAGCTATCCCCCCCTTGGGAAGGACCTTTTGTGGTCAGCAAGGATCTGCACAATGGGTCATACTACCTAATCGATGTTCGAGAGCGCAAAGACTCACGTAAATCAGAGGAGGAGACCAACCGGCCGTGGAATATTGCTCATCTTCGGCCCTACTATACTTGAGCTACAGGCTCTGCTTATGTACCTATTATGACATTGTATATATTATGATCAATATAATAAACCGGAACCTCAGCTAAAGCGGGGTATCTGTTGTTTTCTCACATCATGTGTGGTTACATGGAGCTTACAAAGCGGCGTCCGGTTTACCCCTTGATTTAGCCTATCAAAGCTTGATATTAGATCACTTGGGGGCTTGGTCGTATCCGAACCATAGCTACGCCTCTTGATCGGCGCAATGCCACAGCATCACTTGGAGGCTTGGTCGTATCCGAACCATAGCTACGCCTCCTGATCGGCGCAATGCCACAGCATCACTGGGGGGCTTGGTCGAACCCAAACCATAGCTACGCCTCTTGATCGGCGTAATGCCACCGTATCACTTGGGGGCTTGGTCGTATCCGAACCATAGCTACGCCTCTTGATCGGCGTAATGCCACAGCATCACTTGGGGGCTTGGTCGAACCCGAACCATAGCTACGCCTCTTGATCGGCGTAATGCCACAGCATCACTTGGGGGCTTGGTCGAACTCGAACCATAGCAACACCTCTTGATCGGCGTAATGCCACAGCATCACTTGGGGGCTTGGTCGAACCCGAATCATAGCAACACCTCTTGATCAAATTTGGGGCCTGGCAGCCCGTGAAAAGCCTCGACTACAACGGTTTCATTTGCCTTTTGCTAAGTTTCTTTTTCTTTTGCTAAGATTTGTGATGTTTTCAAATCGGTGTTTATCAACTCGGTTAGGATGTCAACTACAAGTTGTCAGTACATGACCAAGTTATAATCCGGAGACTATCAGCCCGGTCTGGTTTTGACTCATAGTCACCAGTATGGAATAAACCGGTGTTTATCACAACCCGGAATGGTTTTATTGTAAACCGGCATTATATAACAGGAGATACTTTTACTCCAGATTAGGGTTATTACCCTCATTACAAGGTTGGTCCGCCAACACTATGCCTAAAGGTCACAGGTATCATATATTTCCATATTTGGTTATCTTTTACAACCTTGGTTATAAACCTTGGTCATATATATAGTTGGGTATCATGACCCGCCCGGTGGTAAACCGCCAGGGCGCTTTAAGCTTCTTATCTGCAGGAACAGCTTGAATAAATAGCTATGGATTATGAACATCATATCTCAAGCATGGCGGATTAACACGCATCAGTTGCAGATAAATATGCACGAAGGCATAACAGACCAAGTGTTTTAACTAGCCTATTACAAGGCGTTTCAGTGCCCAAAGGAATAATTGTTTCTCAATAAACATTGCAGTATGGAAGATTAAACCGGCCCCCAGGTTATGATCGCTGAGCAGCTTGACTTGATGGCTGCGGATCCTCTTGCGCCGGTTCATCTTCTTCGTCTCTACCCAGCGGCTGGAAGTCAACAGTTGTCCAGTCGATCCCGGTTAAAGCTTGGAACACAGCTTCGTCGCTTATAAGGGTGGACGGTTCAATATCAGGGGCATAAGTGTGCTTACGGATTGGAGGGATCAGGTTTTGAGCCTCAGGAGTTGGTACAGCAACCCACTTGTTATTGGTATCATAGCTCGCCTGGTAAAATGAAAGATCAGCCTCTTCAGCAAGTTGACAAGCCAGTGGACGTACTTCCCGGTTTATGGCGCGGAGATCATCAGTGCCAAACTCTGATCCGTCTTCTTTTAAGCTTGGGTAGCCTTTAGCCACGTCCGTCGGATCAAGATCAGGCACCCATGCTTTTGTCCGGGTTAGTGCGGTCAGAGCGCCAGCCCTTGCAGCAGACCTTTTCAGCTCTTCTATCCGGGTAGGCAGCATAGATAGCCTGTCTAAAGTATCCTTGATCAACGTTGGGGGCGGCTTATTGTGAGAAGCGGTGCAGATAATTCGTTGAGCGCCGGTATACAGTTGTTCTATCAGCGTGTAGGCAGCCTTCAGCTTCTTCTGAACATCAGAGCCCAGATGACTAATGCGAGTTCCTACATCATTGCAAACATCAGTAAACCGGCAACGCATGGCAAGATATGTTAACAGTATTAAGGAAAAGATGCTTACCAAACACAGCAGCGGTCATCGCATGTACTTACCGCTTTACCCCAGTCAGCTCGTCTACCACCGGTTTGAGAGCTGCTTCTGCGTCTTCGGCTCTTTTCCGCAAAGCGGATTTCTCTGTGTTCCAATCCGCACGCTCCTTGGCAAAGCTCTCCTTTAGCTTTTCCATAGCGGCTAAGGCGTTCATCAGCTCATCTTTTGCTTTGGAAGTTTCGGCCTGTTGGGACTTGATATTCTCTTGCAGATCAGCGGTTTGGCTTTCCTTCTTGCTCAGTTCAGCCTATAAAGAGACAGATACATAGTGAGTTGACAGTACATATTTGAAGTACCAAGCACATAACAAGTTATCCCCTTGATACTTGGGGGCTAATGTGTGTTTGCTCAAAAACTGTTGGTATGGGAATTCTTCTACAGTCCCGGTTCATCTTTATAAAGTTAAACCGGCCCTTGGGGGCTATACCGGCGAAAGAGCAGTATGGCAAATTTTAAGGAACCGGATCATCTTAAAAAGGTAATCCAGTCCCTGGAGGCTAAATATGCAAAGTTAAGTTATGACAAAAGTCCCGGTTTAGATTGGTATCATAAACCGTCACTTGGGGGCTACTAGGAGTTGATAAACTGCAATTGGACAAAAGAGAAAAATAGTAGTTACCTCATATTGCTCCTTCATCAAGTTTACCAAACTAGCTTCATAGTCACGACTGGTATACAGACGGTTCAAGAAGCCAGAGTGAATATCTTGAGCATTGAGATGAGCGTAGCTTGATAAATCGACATTCCATTTGCCTTTGCCGATAGCAGAGAGATCATCCTTGGCAGTATGCTTTGACAAAGCTACAGGATTGCCAGGAGTGGTGTGGCCAGTACCAGTAATCATAACGTCATCATCTTGTTCATCAGCAGCCTTCACCGGAGTGGGCGGTTTATCAGTGTCCTTAGCTGGACTGACCGGTTTGTCATCAGTTCAGACAGGGCTGGTTGGCCGGTCTGCATGGCTTGTAGTGTCAACTTGCACTTGTTCAGCAAGGAAATCATGGTCTTGAAGCGGCGGATCATGAAGTATGGCGTCAGCGTCGGTTTCTTCCAGATTTGGAGTTGTCTCCGGTTCAGCAGCTATATTATCATTAGCCGGTTTGTTTAACCGAGCTTTCTTGCTGGGTCTTGGCTTGGTGCCGAGAAAAGATAGACATAAGGACCAAGTACAATATGTAAAAATAACACATCAAGAATAAAGACATGTGCATAGCTCACCCAGGAACTGTTTTAAGGGGGTGGAAGCTGTGTGGCCGATGACTCGCCAGAGGATGAGTGAGAAGTACCCTGATAATTTGAATCAGACGGGTTAAGAGGCTAGCAAAAACAACTTGCTTTTGGGCATGAAGTATCAATGGGATAAGAGACCTCTGATCGGCGTTTCCGAACCGGACTATTCGGTAAACCGGCGGAGGTAACTACCTGGCCGCTGTGCCGGGTTGTACGGCGAGCTTTGTGCTGCTGCGTCTTCAAAAGAAAGTTTGGGTCCAAGTAAGCAAGAGGGTGAGAAAATTTTACTTTCCGGTTTGCTTGACGGATTTTTGATCTTGGCAGAGGATCTGAATCGGAGGAAAGAATGGTTACCTCTACGTCCTCAGCGTGACTGCCTTCAGCGTCGTCCTGATAATAATCATTGTCAATGAGATGTACGAAAAATGAACCAAGAGAGTCAAGTTCTACCTCTGGTTCCGGATTACGCACATCGTCATCAGCTGGTAGATCGGAGGATGCGGTGGTCCTTCTTTTGTCAGGTCTCTTAACAACCTTGGTCTTTGGACGAACTGGCTTGACCGGTTTGTCTTGCGGCTTCGCCGGTTTGTCTTGTGAGGGTTTCTTGTTCCAGAATGGATCATCACCCTATCAGAAAATAATCACACTTTCAGAGAATATTTGGACAGAAGCAAATTCAGATACAAAGGATTATATGATTCTTACAGCTGGTGGTTTGTTGAAGGTGCAGAAAGGGAGTAGTCCGGTTTGGGCACAGACGGCCTCCGGTTCGTTCAGTATTTTCTTCACAGCCTCAGTGACTTCTTCGTCTGTAAGCTGAATGTCAATGTGCCGCTGTGCATCCTTCAAACTCCCCGTGTACTCACACATCAAACCGGGGCGCCGGCTTAAGGGAAGAATGCTCCAGCTTGTCCAGCAACGAGCAAGATCAACTCCTGTCAAACCGTTCGCCATGAAGGCTCTAAGCTTTGATAATTGGGGAGCATAGTTGGCCCGTTCTCTTGCTGTCAACCTCTGAGGAAAAGGATGTGTGTTGCTAAGGCGTTCAGGGCGGTAACCCGGCAAAGGATTTTCATCAGATGGAGATGTATCCATGCAGTAAAACCAAGTCTGGTTCCACTCTTTGGGGTGACTGTGGAGTTTGGGATGAGGGAAGGTGACTTCCTTCCTTTTTTGAACCGCCATTCCGCCCAGTTCCGTATTGGGTCCATCTGAGAACTCTGTGCGACGATTTAAGTGAAAGAAATCCTGAAACAGTTCGACTGAAGGTTCCTCTTGCAGATAAACCTCACAAAAGACTTGGAAGTGGCAGATGTTGGTTACAGAGTTAGGACCAATGTCTTGAGGGCGCAGTTGAAAATTAGCCAGTACATCCCGGAAATTTTTTGAACCGGGAGGGCTAAAACCTCGTCCGAGATGATCAGCGAACACGACTACCTCTCCATCCTTGGGTGTAGGAGGATTTTCTGGGCCAGGGACCCTCCAGTGGATAACATCTTTCTTGGCTAAAGCGCCCGTTTTAACAAGGTTGTTTAACTGCTCCTCGGTTACTCGAGAGGGAGCCCAATTGCACTCATAGACTTGCTTAGCCATGATAAGAAAAATCTGAAACATGATTATTACCGGTTTAAGATTTACAGTGGACAACTATACAGCGGTATGAGGATACAAGCATATTGGTAAACCGGATTTGGTTATTCGTAAACCGGAGTCTCACAATGGAACGGTGTAATGCATTGACGGTTCAACAGGGGACTAATGGTATCTACCGGGTCATCATTTTTTCTATGAAGTTAAACCGGCCAATCTGGTGTTCAAAATGTGTAAGTGAAGGAAGAAACAAGTTTCACATCTTGCTATGGTAATTTCAGATCTACTAAATTGCAGCGTACTAAAAGTTCACCAAGTTGAGATAAGTTGGATATCAAACAGGTGCTGAAACTACTACCGCGCGAGATCTATGTGGTTTTTGGATCTAATCCATGGATATAAATAAGGAAAAACAAGGGCGGCGACGAACACTGATGAACGACAGAAACCCTAAGTGCAAATCTATGGTAAGAGAAAGGGGAGACTTACGGAGGCTGTTGAGCAGCGGCGGCGCGCGGAGGAGCTCTGGTACGTTCAGGTTGATGCAGCGGCCAAGGTTGGTGCAGCAGTCGAAGGTTGACGGCGGCGGCCGAGGTCGAAGGGTCGAGCGTCGCGAGGATGACGATGAAGCGAAGAGGCACGAGGGGGAAAATGGAAAGACCCCCTGGCCCTATTTATAAGGGAGATAAACGACAGACGCGAAAATCGAGGAGCCGAATTTTTTGATATGAGGCGATGTTGTCGCCTCGATTGTCGGAGGCTCGTTAATGACAGGTGACGTCACGGCGGTTTGCCATGATCCTAGAAGATGATGTCATGGCGGTTTACAAGATTGCGTGAAGATGTTGAAGAAGAAATTTTCTTAAGTATTGAGGATTGACATGAACCAGTTCAAATCAATCTGGGGCCTAATGTTGGGGATATTACCATTGGGCGTAAACCGGCCAGGAGAGGCCGGGTTAACTTCATAAGTAGTTCATCTGTATCTGAAGCCCATGAAGACAGACGGTGACACTTCATGAAGGCCCAGGGCCCAAAGCCGGTTTGAGGCCTGTAGACACAAACCGACATTGATATGTAAACTTGTGTTGTAAGATAGAAGTAGCAGAGACTGAGCCAGACACGATTATGAGCTGGCCTCGGAGTCTGTAAACCGACGGGCGTCAACCCATGTATATAAGGGGACGACCCGGCGGCGGTTCAGAGAGAACAGACAACAACTCGAGACCCAGGCAAAGCGTATTCGCTCCCTGGTCATTGAAACCCCATCAATTCCATCACAACTAGACGTAGGATTTTACCTTCATCGTAAGGGGCCGAACTAGTATAAAACTCTCTTGCGTCCCTTGTCCGCTTTAACCCCTTTAAGCTAAACCGTAGCAATGGCTCCACGACTAAGTCCTTTCTCTAGGACATCTGCCGTGACAAAACCATGACAAGATCCAATCTAGACACCATCTCGGATGGGGATCACCACCTCCATTGGTGCCTCTTCGATGATGCGTGAGTAGTTATTTGTAGACCTTCGGGTTCGTAGTTAGTAGCTAGATGGCTTCATCTCTCTCTCTCTCTGAATTCTCCATACAATGGTCTCTTGGAGATCCATATGGTGTAACTCTTTTGCGGTGTGTTTGTTGGGATCGATGAACTTTGAGTTTATGATCAGATCTACCTTTTTATATCCATGAAAGTATTTGAGTTTCTTTGATCTCTTTTATGCATGATCTCTTATAGCCTCGTATTTCTTCTTCGATATTTGGGTTTTGTTTGGCCAACTTGATCTACTTATCTTGCAATGGGAAGAGGTGCTTTGTAGTGTGTTTGATCTTACGGTGCTTGATCCTAGTGACAGAAAGGGAACCGACACGTATGTATCATTTCTACTAAGGATAAAACGATGGGGTCTATCTCTACATAGATAGATCTTGTCTACATCATGTCATCGTTCTTATTGCATTACTCCGTTTTTCCATGAACTTAATACAATAGATGCATGCTGGCTAGCGGTCGATGTGTGGAGTAACAGTAGTAGATGCAGGCAAGAGTCGGTCTACTAATCTTGGATGTGATGCATATGTAATGATCATTGCCTGGATATCATCATGAGTATTTGAAGTTCTATCAATTGCCCAATAGTAATTTGTTCACCCACCGTTTGCTATTTTTCTCGAGAGAAGCCACTAGTGAAACCTACAGCCCCCGGGTCTCTTTCTCATATATTTGCCTTTGCGATCTACTTTTTCCTTGCATTTATTTCCAGATCTATTAAAAAATACAAAAATACCTTGGTGCAATTTATTCTTATTTATTTTATTTGGCGTTTGATCTATCAATTTACTACAAATTTATCTCACGCCCATTTGCCTACTTGAGGCGCCGTACCCCGGAAGGGATTCACAACCCCTTTAACACGTCGGGTTGCGAGGATTTGTTATCTGTGTGTAGGGTTGTTTACGTTGTGTTGCTTGGTTCTCCTACTTGTTCGATAACCTTGGTTTCATATCTCCCTACCTACCGCCACTGTGCTGCATCATCCCTTCCTCTTTGGGAAAATACCGACGTAGCTTCAAGCGACATCAAAAGGAATTTCTGGCGCCATTGCCGGGGAGGATCTTCAAAATATACCATGTTCCTAATCACAAATCTCATCTCCTTGTAATTTACATTATTTGCCATTTGCCTCTCATTTTCCTCTCCCCCACTTCACAAAAATTTGCCATTTTAGTCGCCATCTCTTTTTCTTTCATCGTTTTCTTGCTGGATCTATTTTTGAGTGCAATCTTGTTGTGTAGTCATCATGACTCAAGAGAACACCAAGTTGTGTGATTTCTCAAATACCAATAATAATGATTTTATCGGCACTCCGATTGCTCCTCCCGCCACTAGTGCGGAGTCTTGTGATATTAACACTGCTTTGCTGAATCTTGTTATGAAAGATCAATTTTCCGGTACTCCTAATGAGGATGCCGCGTCCCATCTTAATATCTTCCTGGAATTATGCGATATGCAAAATAAAAAAGATGTGGACAATGATGTGGTGAAGATGAAATTATTTCCATTTTCTTTGCGTGATTCTACAAAATTTTGGTTCTCTTCTTTGCCTCGCAATAGTATCGATTCTTGGAATAAGTGCAAAGATGCTTTTATCACTAAGTATTTTCCTCCTGCAAAAATTATTTCCCTTAGAACCCAGATCATGAATTTCAAGCAACTTGAACATGAGCATGTTGCACAATCTTGGGAAAGGATGAAAATGATGCTAAGGAATTGCCCAACTCATGGGTTAAATCTTTGGATGATCATACAAAATTGTTATGCGGGACTGAATTTTGTTTCTCGTAACCTTTTAGATTCCGCCACGGGTGGGACTTTTATGGAAATTACTTTTGGTGAAGCCACCAAATTGCTTGATAATATTATGGCAAATTATTCACAATGGCATACTGAAAGAGCTCCTATTAGTAAAAAAGTTAATTCGGTTGAAGAAATTTCTTCTTTGAGTGAAAAAGTTGATGCTCTTATGAAATTGGTTGCTAGTAAAAGTGCTCCTATTGATTTTAATGATATGCCTTTGTCTACTTTGATTGAGAAAAATAATGATGCCATAGATGTGAATTTTATCTCTCGAAATAATTTCAATAACAATGCTTATAGAGGTAATTTTAATCCTAGGTCTTTTCCTAGTAATTCCTCTAATAATTATGGTAATTCCTATGGAAATCAATGTTATAATAATAATAGGAACACCTCTGATCTTGAGAACAATATTAAAGAATTTATCAAAACGCAAAAAGTTTTCAACACTTCCATAGAAGAAAAGTTGAGTAAGATTGATGATTTGTCTAGAAGTGTTGATAGAATTGCTCATGACGTGGAAAATCTCAAGATGAAAATTTTTGTGCCTAAAGTAGATGAATCAATTAAAGCTCTTTATGTTTCTATGGATGAAAGTAAGAAAAGAACCACTATGCTTAGAGCTAAGAGAGATTTTTTTAGAAAAAAGCGTTTTCTAGTGATTTCTTTCGCAAAAGTGATGAAGATCTTAAAATGATTGGTGTTTATTCTATTGATTCCTTGTTTAGTAAAGTAAAGATCGATGACAAAGGGACTAGAGAAGAGTCAACTTTAGGTAGAAGGCATCCCAATATTTTGGAGGGTGAAAATCTTGTTGAGAAAATTGACAAAAGTGGGTTTGAAGAGGTCAAAACTTTAACTAGTGATGTGCTCACTCTTTTGGTACAAAGACTTTAATTATGATAGTTGCTCTTTGATTGATTGTATTTCTTTGTTACAATCCATGATAAATTCACCCCATGCTTATGAACAAAATAAAGCTTTTACTAAACATATTGTTGATGCTATGATGAAAGCTTTAAAGAAAAATTGGAATTAGAAGTTTCAATTCCTAAAAAATTGCATGATGAGTGGGAACCTACTATCAAAGTCAAGATTAAAAATTATGAATGTTTTGCTTTGTGTGACTTGGGTGCTAGTGTTTCTACAATTCCGAAATCTTTATGTGATGTGCTTCGTTTTACCGATCTTGAAGATTATTCTTTAAATTTGCATTTGGCGAATTCTACTATTAAAAAGCCTATGGGAAGAATTAATGATGATCTTATTCTTGCAAATAGGAATTATGTGCCCATAGATTTTATTTTTCTTAATATTGATTGCAATCCGTCTTGTCCAATTATTCTTGGTAGACCGTTTTTACGCACTATCGGTGCCGTGATTGATATGAAAGAAGGCAATATTAAGTTCCAATTTCCTTTGAGGAAGGGTATGGAACACTTTCCTAGAACAATAATTAGGCCACGATATGAATCAATCATGAGGGCATCTTATGGATCTCGAACCAAAGATGACAAAACTTAGATCCTTGCTTTATGCCTAGCTAAGGGCGTAAAACTATAGCTCTTGTTGGGAGCTAACCCAATGAATAAAATTTATTTTTGCTTTTTGCTTTATGTTCTTAAGTGTTAGCACAATTATGCTACTGTTATGATTGTATTTTTTGTGTTTTAATTAGTGTTTGTGCCAAGTAAAGCCTTTAGGATCTTCTTGGGTGATAGTTGTTTGATCTTGTTGAAAAACAGAAAATTTTGCGCTCACGAAAAAAATTCTCATTTTTTAACAGAGCGTGATAAAATACCAATTCTTTTTGCGGAAGATTAATATAAAAATTGCTCAGTTCGTCCTAATTTTTCAGAATTTTTGGAGTTCCAGAAGTTTTTGAAATAGTCAGATTGCTACAGACTGTTCTGTTTTAACAGATTCTGTTTTTTTTGGGTTGTGTGCATATTTTGATGGCTCTATAGTTTTCTTTGATGATTTTTTTGCCATAGAAAAGTTGGAATACAGTAGATATAATGCAAAAACAAAATATGAATTGGTTCGGTACAATACTTATAGTAGTGATTTGCTTTCTTTTACTAACGGATCTCACGAAGGTTTTGTTGAGTTTTGTGTGATTGAAGTTTTCAAGTTTTGGGTTATCTTACGATGTATAAAGGAATAAAGGATAGAAGAGCCTACGCTTGGGGATGCCTCCGAGTGGCATCCCCTCTTTCTTCTAACGACCATCGGTATTTTACTCGGAGCTATATTTTTATTCATCACATACTATGTGTTTTGCTTGGAGCGTCTTGCATGATATGAGTCTTTGCTTGTTTTATTTTGTGTTTTAAGTCTTGATCCCTTGCTGGACACACCTATTCGAGACAGCCAAAATTATGTCATGACTTGTTAGAATTGCTCTCTATGCTTCACTTACATTTTTATGAGCAATGGACTTGCTCTAGTGCTTCACTTATATCTTTTTGAGCACGGTGTGCTTTATTATTTTTGAAGAAATGCTCGCTTGCTTCACTTAGATTTATTTGAGAGTTAGTAATTTTCAAGCAATTATCTCTTGATTCACTTAAATTAATTTGAGAGAAAGAAATTTTATGCTCATGATCTTCACTTATCTTTGTTTGAGCTTATGAAAAGCAACACATGAAAATTAGTCCCAAACTGATAGATATCCAAGAAGGATATAATAAAAACTTTCATGAAGATCATTGGACAAAATAAACTTGATTCTTAGTAATAGTTTTGAGATATGATGATGTGATATGTGAGTTATGTTGATGAGTAATTATGCTTTAGTAAGAATATTAGTGTTAAGGTTTGTGATTCCCTATGCAAGTACGGAAGTAAATAGTCATGCAATGAAATTATATCCTACTTGTGGTGCATTATTCGATGTTATTTACGCTTAATGCTTGCTTATGATATTATTCGTTTCTTGGTTGGTCGCTTCTCAATCTTTTGCTAGCCTTCATTTTGCACTAAGTATGATCTCTACTTGTGCATCCAAAAACCTTAAACCAGTTTTGCCATATGAGTCCACTATATCTACCTATATGCGGTATTCCTTTGCTGTTCTAAGCAAATTTGCATGTGCCATCTCTAATTTTAAAAATAAACTTCTCTTTTGTGTGTTTGTTTCGCTCGCGGAGCGGTGAGGGGTGCCTAATATTTTCCGTGCTAGATATGTTATTCTCAAGATGAGTGTTTATTCACTTCTCATTGCACGAGAGTAAGGCAAAGGTATTAGGGATGCCCAGTCCCGAAATGAAAAATGAATTTACTTTATGTTGTCAAATAATAAATTCCTTGGAAAGTGTTGGTATGGAAGGCACCCGTGGATACGGTTAGCCATGGAAAGTGAAAGTATGGTGGAAAAAGGAATAAACTTTATTTTCTGTTTGGGAACCGCCTATGATATATCTAGCATGGAAAGTCTTGGGAACTCTAAGCCGTTTTTGTTGGTGGGATGGATACACCTCCCAAAATGTTTTTATCTCTAAGTTTTTCGCTTTGAGCTCTAGCACCTCTACAAATCCCTACTTCCCTGCGAAGGGCCTTTCTTTTACTTTATGAAAAAAATTGAATTTGAGTCTCCACCTTCTCTTACAAAAGCACTAACTAGGAGGCAATATGATCGTACTTAAGTATTGGATGTAACTAATATGCGAGTGTGTATCATGAATGGATCAATGGTTGAGCATGATGGGCTAAGGATAACTTATTTTAGCATTGATATTTTGAAAGACATGGTTGCTTGTTGATATGCTTGAGTATTTAAATTATCATGTCAAAACTAGACTATTGCTTTCAACAATATAAAAGTCCAAATGTCCATGCTATAAAGAAAAGAATATGATATGACATGATAGGCAGCATTCCACATCAAAAATTCTGTTTCTATCACTTCCCTACTCGAGGACGAATAGGAGTTAAGCTTGGGGATGCTGATACGTCTCCAACATATCTATAATTTTTGATTGTTCCATTCTGTTATATTATCAATCTTGGATGTTTTATAATCATTTTATAGTCATTTTATATTATTTTTGGTACTAACCTATTGACATAGTGCCAAGTGTCAGTTGCAGTTTTCTGCATATTTTTTACATCGCAGGAAATCAATACCAGACGGAGTCCAAACACAACGAAACTTTACGGAGATTTTTTTGGACCAGAAGGAACGTAACGGGCCTTGGCTGCGCCTGGGGGTGCCTCGAGGAGGGCACAACCCACATGGGCGCGCCAGGAGGCCCAGGCACGCCCTGGTGGGTTGTGCCCACCTCGGGTGCCCCCCGGACCGCCTCTTTTCTCTATAAATACCCCAATATTCCAGTAACCCTAAAGGCATCGATGAAATATTCATCCAGCCACCGTAGAGTCCAGAACCACTAGATCCAATCTAGACACCATCTCGGATGGGGTTCACCACCTCCATTGGTGCCTCAACGATGCTGCGTGAGTAGTTAAATGTAGACCTTCGGGTTCGTAGTTAGTAGCTAGATGGCTTCATCTCTCTCTCTCTGAATTCTCAATACAATGGTCTCTTGGAGATCCATATGATGTAACTCTTTTGCGGTGTGTTTGTTGGGATCGATGAACTTTGAGTTTATGATCAGGTCTATCTTTTTATATCCATGAAACTATTTGAGTTTCTTTGGTCTCTTTTATGCATGATCTCTTATAGCCTCGTCTTTCTTCTCCAATATTTGGGTTTTGTTTAGCCAACTTGATCTATTTATCTTGCAATGGGAAGAGGTGCTTTGTAGTGGGTTTGATCTTATGGTGCTTGATCCCTGTGACTGAAAGGGAACCGACACATATGTATCGTTGCTACTAAGGATAAAACGATGGGGGTCTATCTCTACATAGATAGATCTTGTCTACATCATGTCATTGTTCTTATTGCATTACTCCATTTTTCCATGAACTTAATACACTAGATGCATGCTGGATAGCGGTCGGTGTGGGGAGTATAGTAGTAGATGCAGGCAGGAGTCGGTCTACTAATCTTGGACGTGATGCCTATATAATGATCATTGCCTGGATATCCTCATGAGTATTTGAAGTTCTATCAATTGCCCAACAGTAATTTCTTCACCCACAGTTTGCTATTTTTCTCGAGAGAAGCCACTAGTGAAACCTACGGCCCCCGGGTCTCTTTCTCATATATTTGCCTTTGCGATCTACTTTTTCCTTGCATTTATTTTGAGATCTATTAAACCAAAAATACAAAAATACCTTGCTGCAATTTATTCTTATTTATTTCATTTGGCGTTCGATCTATCAATTTACTACAAATTTATCTCACGTCCGTTTGCCTACTTGAGGCTCCGTACCCCGGAAGGGATTGACAACCCCTTTGACACGTCGGGTTGCAAGGATTTGTTATCTATGTGCAGGGGTTGTTTACGTTGTGTTGCTTGGTTCTCCTACTGGTTCGATAACCTTGGTTTCATATCTGAGGGAAATACCTACCGCCGCTGTGCTGCATCATCCCTTCCTCTTTGGGGAAATACTGACGTAGCTTCAAGCGACATCACCTCTCTTCATACATGTGCACCCTAGGGGCGTCGTGAATGAGGTCACATGGTAGGACGACCTCGGCTCCGTACACCATGAAAAAGGGTGTATAGCCGGTGGAATTGTTAGGTGTAGTACACAGGCCCCATAGCATGGAGTCAAGCTCCTCCACCCAGTGACAATCGGCCTCCTTTAGGGAGCGGACCAAGTGTGGCTTTATGCCACTTAATACGAGTAAGTCAGCACGTTCAACTTGTCCATTCATTTGGGGGTGGAAACGGAGGCATAGTCGAGCTGAATGCCCATCTTTGCGCACCTCGCGTTGACTTCCTTGGCTGTGAAATTCGTGCCATTGTCCGTGATGATGCTATGGGAAACACCATAGCGGTGTACTACACCTGATGTAAAGTCGAGGACCTGCGATGCTTCGGCTGTTGTTGCCGGCTTTGCCTCGATCCACTTTGTGAATTTATCAATCATGACGAGTAAGTATTTCTTATTGTTCGAACCCCCTTTAGGAGGGCCTACCATGTCGAGCACCCAGACCGCAAAGGCCAGGTAATTGGGATGGTCCAAAGAGTCGTGGGGGCATATGACTTTGGTTGGCAAAGACCTGACAACTAGGACAACGCTGAACCAAGGTTTGTGCGTCCTCTTTGGCAGTAGGCCAATAAATTCCTGCTCGGAAAGCCTTGCTAACTAAAGCTCGAGCTACGGCATGATGGCCACTCATGCTGGAGTGTATTTCAGCAAGGAGTTGGCGTCCTTCCTCTTCGGATATGCACCTCTGGAGGACGCCCGTAACGCTTCTTTTATACAACTCGCCTTCATGGACCTGATAGGCCTTTGATCGGCGAATTATCCTTCTTGCTTCGGTTTGATCGCCGGGCAGCTCGTTGCGGAGTAAATATCCGAGGAAGGGCTCGGTCGATGGTGAGATAACTGCCATTACTTCATGGGCCGAGTATGCTTCTTCGACCGCCAAGCCTCCTATTATGCCTTCGTCATCCTTGGATGCCGAGGAGTTGAGTTTGCCGGCGTCCGCAGGGGTTGTGGCAAAGCTTTCGCCTCGCCAAGTCACGGATGGCTTGAAGAGCCGCTCTAGGAACATATTTTCTGGGACAGGGTCGCATTTGGCTCCCTTCCGCGCGAGTATACCGGAGGCTTGATTGTTGTCTCGTGGCACGTGGTGGAATTCCAGGCCCTCAAATGGGCCAAGATAGCCAAAACAGCGTTTTGATATGCGGTCATTTTTGGATATTTGGCATCGAAATCCCCATTGACTTGTGACTTGACGGCCTCGAATCTTTGGATATCTCGGGAAAAAAAATGTATTGTTATACAAAATACTTGGTTTGGTCAATTGACAAAGGCAACATGCACTTCAGAGCAACAAAACTTGCTATCTTAGCGCGGGGGGGGGGCATAAAACATAGCGATCTCCTCAACAGCTTTTCTAGTCTTTTATCCATCTCCGTTTCCTAGGATGTCATTGCCTTGCTATATAAACCCGGTCATAAACCCAACTTCTTGTACGTTCAAGCAAAGATCTCAACAAAGCAATGTCGAAAGCTGAAGATATGCTGTGCCTTGTTTTACACGGTCACAAAATCTACACATAGAACTGCAAAAATTCATGAAAACTTGCAAATCTGGATTTGGACTCCTTTACTATTTTGTAATTTTCATTCAAGCATCTGTGCTGCAATAGTGTATTGCTTTTGAGTGTCAAATATGGCATAAGTGACTACAACCATTACATTGGTAATCATAAGTTACTGCAACCATTATATTGCTGATCATAACTGACCACAACCATTACATTGATAACCATAAGTGACTACAACCTCACAAGCTGTTGTAGGCTTGTAGCAGACTAGTATCAACTATGACAAACAAGGCGGTTGAGGTCTTCCGTTTCTCGATCCACCATGGCAACGCCAGACTCCAGCCATGCCAGCACGCGTTCGTCGTGGAGCAGCTCCGGGGTGAAGAGGTTCTTCCAGCCGGCGCACCAAGCCGCGGCCTCCCCCGACGACGGCCTCGCGGACTGCAGCCAGTGGCGCAGCGCACTCTCCCATTTGCCGAAAAACTCCTGCTCTAGGATCGACACCACGTCCTCGGTGCGCACGAGAGGCGTCGACGACATCACCTCGCGGAACTTAGTGTCGCGCTGCTTTGGTGGTGTGATCTTGAGCTGTTGCAGCCATCGTGTGAGCTTAGGCAAGATGTGACGCCGGGAGAAGATCTCCCAATGCGTGGGGCCGAAGTAGTCTTTCCATGGGGAGATGATGTCGAGGCTGCCGCCGCTGATCTTGCTCTCCACGGTGCCGTAGAGGCTCTCCGGCAAGTGTCCGATCAAGGGGATCCACGGACGTAGCCAGTGGTCGCAGCCCGGGCTCCACAACGGCTCCCACTCTCGCGCTTTCACGGCGATCCTCGGCTTGAGGACCCGCTCGACGATGTGCTGCACGGCCCGAGAAGGCAGCGCGGCCCTCCACGCCCCCAGCGCACACTTCTTCCCCCGGAAAGCCTCCTCGGACTCCACGATCGCCGCCAGCGCCTCCGCCGTCTCCACGCTATCGTCGCCTTGGAGCTTCACGTCGCGCAGCAGCGCGAGGGTCCTCTCGTAGCACTCCCGTTCGAGGCGCAGGGCTCGTGAGACGGCCGCCGACTCGTGCCACTCGTCTTGGGCTGGCGGCGACGGCGCCGGCGCGCCCTGCAGGCCGTTCTTGTACGTCTTTTCGGAGTGGCCGATGCCGGCGGTTGAGCAATGCCTGATGGCTTTTATAGGGGCGATGATGCCCTGGCCGTGCGCGCCGAGGCCCGAGCCTTGCTTGTAGTTCCACAGCCGCATCATCTTGGCCACCGGTGCGGTGGTGCGCGCGAGGCTGCCCGGCATCTTGAACGGGTACGACGAGTCGTCGTCCTCGTCGAGCAGCGCTGCGGTGAAGCTGCGCTTCAGGAGCGCCATGCCGCCGACGTTGCCAGGCGAGGACCAAACAGGGAACGTCGCTGCTGCTTGGAACCGGCCGGCGTGCTGTTCCTTGTGCTGATCGATGCGTATGCTATGAGAGTCATTATATAACTACTAGGCAGGCTGTTACTAGAAGCTAACCAATCGACTCCGTTTTGGAGACGAGCCCTTGAACGCGTTTCCGTTTCCGACAAAGCATCTTATTTACTGAGATAACTACTTGTCTACTTTGCATAATACACCAACATTTCGGTACATACGCGGAGAGCATTTTTCATAGACGGTGGAACGGGGGCTCACAATTTTTCTTAAAAAAAAAAAAGCATAACCACTGCATCAGGGCTATACATACAGCCATATATATTATTAATAATGCAAAATCCAGCAGCCGAACCCCATAGAATCGGAAATAAAGCGGAAAATAAACCATGGGGCTGTATACCTCGCGATAGTAACTCCTCCAGATAACCACTAATCCCTATGATACAAGACACAACATATAAACAAAAAATACAGAACTCCTAGGCTATGCCTTCAAGAAGGAATCGCCCCACGTGCGCCGATGGTGGCGAGTCCATCACAAGGTTGAACTCCGGATTCTCATCCCCAAAGCCAAGCTTCAATCCACGACCTTCAGCGAGGACATGACACATGCACGCGGCGACATAGTCTGATAAGAAATCTTGTGTTTCCATCGAAGTGCATAAACTCGTCGCTGAAGCCGTCTGTACCATCCGCCTTTATCTGTCTACCGACACCTCGATAGCCGGATATCTCTGGAGGAGACAACAGAAGACAAAGACGTCCCATGCCGCTTGCCTCCCGCTACTGCCGCACCTCCTTCGATCGACAGCAACAGGCTAAACATGACACCTCCGCCAGAGCCACCGTGCATTACCTGCCGGTAGCAGGCATGACTTGACGTCTCCATATAAGACGTCGTGCGTATCATCCGCCGGTAGCACATCCACCAGTGGCTTCACCTCCCTTTGACAGGCTCTGCCCGACAACTCCAAAAGAGACACATGTGTCACCTGTCGAGCCGCATCGAACCCGATCTGTTGATGGAAGGGACGTCCCATACCGCCACCAGCCTCAAATGGCCGTCACCACCTCAAGATCCAGACTCCGAATCGCCCGCACGATCCCGGAAATGTGGTGGAGTCCAAGAAATATGGTGGAGTCCAGACAAGAAACCAGTTTCACATATAAAAGAACTCAACTTTGCACAACCGTTTAGCTTGAAAGCTAACCCTCATTTTAGACAACCAAATTTTGGACTCTTCAAATAGATCTCATGTGTGTGCGATTTAGATTTAGGGAGTTCTTTTTCCTTTTTTACGCGCGAGGGGGGGATTTTGGTTTGGGAACACGTCACTTACCCAAACATTATCCATACTTGTACTACTACATACCAACGATAAACAAAAAAGAACACGTCGAATACATCAGTTATGGATCCCAATGGAACAACACATAGCAATTAATTTGATGGGTTTTGATTGACGGAGTTTAACCATCTAGAACAACTAATGCCATCACCTTCGGACTATCCGGTTCCAACACGATCGTGATACCATTAGACAAAATTTACACCATAGTGTTTAATATCTTTTTCTTTTTAAAACGAGTCAAAAGACTTGCCATTTCATTGATTAAGAATAGAGTGAAAATTGCCGGGTTAATTCAAAGAAAACCGGGCTAAAACCAAGACAACCCAACCCTCATAAAATGGGGCATCACCAGCCAACCTGGCCACCAACATGGATCACGGAGCTACACAGAGAGTGAAATATTCTGGAGATCTTCTATTCCTTATCAGCAACTAACAAAAAACAAATTCTTTTATAGGGAAACATTCGTTGATCTGACTTATATCCATGTCGTAGTTTTTAGTGCGTTTATAAGGGTGAGAGCTGCCTTGATTTGATTGATGTGGCTACATAGAATTGACATGTTTTTTAACTCCAAAACTTCATCACTTATGCATGTTATCAAACGGTCCATGCACTGTGTCGTGGAATTGTCACGGCAGATGTCCTTGGGCTAGGACTTAGTCGTGGAGCCATCGCAACTAGGAAGCTTGAAGGGGTTATGCGGGACAAGGAACACGAGGGTTTATACTGGTTCGGCCCCTTACGGTGAAGGTAAAAGCCTACGTCCAGTTCGAGGTGTTATTGATTAGGGTTACGATCGCCAGGGAACTAAACACTTATCCCGGCTCTCGGAGAGATTGTTGTCGTCAAACCGCTGCCGGGTCGTCCCTTTATATAGGGAGGCTGACGCCCAGCAGCCCTTAGAGTCCCGGCCGGCTCATAAGAGTGTCCGGCTCGGGCTCTAAAACAATACTTGCCTTACACTACAAGTCTACTATAACAATGATTGTAACTACGGGCTTTAAGCCATATCCGGGTCTCAGCCCATCCCTGGCCCATTATTCTGAAACTTAGCTCCGGGCTTCTGGTAATGATCCTTGGAGTAACCCGGCCCTCCTGGCGGGTGACCCCCAGGTCCATATCCTCAACATTAGGCCCCAGATTGACTTGAGCCGGCTCGTGTCAATCTTCAGCTCCGCAGTCAGAAAAAATCTCCGGCTTATCATTCATGTGAAGGTCATAACCCGGAGTGACGTCATCCTCTGGACTCCGGGTAATCCGCCGTGACGTCATCCTCCACTAAATCCGTTTTTTACTCCGCCAGATCCGCAACGGATCTTTGCTTTTACTGACCTTCCGAGAATCGAGGCGCCGTGAGGGGGGAGATAACCACGCCATGGCCTCCTCAAATCCCGCGCCCGCTTATGACTCGGCCTTATAAATAGGCCGGCCCGGCACTCTCTTCTTCACATTCTCCTTCTTCCTCGCACTGCCGTTCCTCTGCCCGAGCTTCTGCCGCCGCCGCCGTCGCACCCCTGGTCTTCCTCAACCCGGCCGCTGCATCAACCTGACTCGGACCAGATAACGTCGGCGACCTCCGCTCTTCTCCAGCTCCGGTGAGTCCCCTCCGCCTTACTAGCATAGATCTAGGACAGAGTTCATCTGTGTTCTTCATGTTCATCACTGTTACCGCAAGTTTTCGGTAACCCCTGTAGCCACTGCCCCCGTTGATCCTTAGGCTTGTGTAGAACCACCGCGGTAGATATCTGAGGTTCATTTCTTCTGCAAGAACACCTCTTTTTACTGCATAAGGACTGGGTTCCATCTCAAGAACCTCCCCTGCTTCTGTTTTTTAGGTCTAGAAAACTTTCTCTGCTCCGACTACTTTGATCCAAAAAAGTTACTGTAATATGCGAAATCTGTTTACCACACTTAGTAAAAACTGCAGTCCTTGAATCTTGGCGGCTTATATTTCCGACTTAGAGAAAACACGCGCCGTAGAACTTTCCGGTTTAAAGAGAATCATGCTCTGTAGTATCTTCCGACTTAACCGCAGTAAACCGTAGACGACCAACTTATCCTGAAAACCCCGACGGCTTAGATAACCCACCGTATCAAGACATACCATTAGTCCCCTTCATAAACCGTCATTGTAACTTGAATGATATACTCCGGCTTATAATTAACCCGGACACTTTTCTCTTCCTCGTAGACCACCAACCGTCACCATGCCTCCCAAGGCTCCCATCACTTGCAACTGGATGAAATCCAGCGTCACCGAAGAGACCCTGGCCAACTTCGTTAAATCCGGATATCTGCCTAAGAAGGAAGTGATGTCCTACCGTGCCCCTGACCCGTCCGAAGAAAGGCCACAGCCGAGAGACGGGGAGGTAGTGATCTTTGCTGACCATATGAGCCGGGGCTTCGCACCGCCCGGCTCAAAATTCTTCCGGGACGTGCTCAACTTCTTTGATCTTCGGCCTCAGGATATAGGACCCAATTCCATATCCAACATCTGCAACTTCCAAGTTTTTTGTGAAGTATATCTTGGAGAAGAGCCGAGTCTGCTGCTCTTCAGAGAGCTGTTCTATTTGAACCGCCAAACCGAGTGCGCAAACGGTCCAAGTCTAGAGTTAGGCGGCATCTCCATCCAACGGCGCAGGGATTGTCTGTTCCCTTATGCAGAACCGCCAAGTCACCCCAAGGACTGGAATATGACTTGGTTCTACTGCCAAGACACGTCCCCGGCTGATGAGAGCCCGCTGCCCGGCTTTCGCCCAACGCGCCTGGAGCCAACTCATCCATTATCCGACAAACTGACTGCCGCAGAACGCCAGCCTCTGCTTCCAACGATCAACAAGATCAAAGCCCTGCTAGGCAATGGTCTGAACGGAATTGACCTGGTCCGGGTCTGGATCTCATGGCGGGTGATCCCATTGAGCCGCCGCCCCGGCTTAATGTGTGAGTACACCGGGCGAAAGGATGACCCGCAGAGGCACAGTCGCAATGATCTTCCAGAAGACGTTGCTGAAGAAGAGACCAAGGCTCTTTTAAACGAGAGCCTGGCAGACTGTGGAAGAATCGGGCTAGCCCCGTTCTGCAAGACCAATCCAGCCCCAGCGGTAAGCCGCTGACTTTAACCTTTCCATTTTGTTTTACCTGTCATCTTACTAAGAGCTCATTACTGTATTTCTCAGGCTGATGATAAATTCTGGCGGGTCAAGTATGACCACGAGGCGGCCAAGAAGGCCAGGAAGGCGAAGAAAGCCGCCAAGAGAGCCGCCCCTCGCAAAAAGGGAAACAGACCCACTGCTTCGGAGCTGCTGCAATTAAGCGATAGCTCCAAATCAGAGGTAACCCTTAAATCTTTTAAATTCTTGTAGTATATGTTGTCTGATGCTGTCCGCCTTATCAACACTTGCTTATTGACAGGATGACACCGGCGCCAGTAACCCGGTGGTCGAAGAGGTAACATCACTTTCCTCCGGCTCGGAGCCTTTACCACAGCTGAAAGTCCGAAGGGTAACCCGGAAAGTAAGCTTTTCCCATCGATTAGCTCACCGAGACCCTCAATTTCTTTTGAAGCAGCAGGTTCACGAGAGCCGGCGTCACACCCGGGCCCGCAAGGACACCGACCTCTCCACTGGGTTACCCGACGCAACGAGGAAACGCCGCACTGAGGTTTTTTCTCACCTGTACCCTTTTCATCCGTTGGCGGGTGTCATCCGTCAGCCACTCAACTCTTCTGACTCCAATTACCAGGAGACCTCCCCCTCCTCGGGTGACTCCATGCAGTCAAGTCTGCCGGCCTTCAAGACTGCCCCCGGGTAATAACAATCTCCTTACATCATCTGTCTGTACTTACCCTTTGTATGCCTAACACTTCTGCCTTTTCAGTGCCCAGGAAAAGCTCACCAAAAGAGTAAAGAAGACCAGGTCAGCCGGAGTGCCCGACTTGCCTGAGCCGGAGACGACGGCTCAAGAGCCGCCAGTCGCCTCCACCCCTGAAGCCACCATTCCCATGGATACGGCGCCTGAAGCCCCACCAGCTAATGACCCGGACGCGGTAATTACCCGGACGGAGTTTGTTGAGCCGGGAAGGCCGACCGCGCTGGCCAAATGCTCCGCAAGGGGGGAGTTGCTACAACCCCACCGGGTGAATCTGGATCTCTCCAGCTACACCGACTTAAGTATTGGAGAACTCGTCTCAGGCTATATCAGCCAGGTTCACAAGAGCCGGGACGCCGAGATCGCCATGGTCAACCAGATCCAACACAAATCTGAGGTAACCTTCTGCTGTTCTCTTACTTTCCGCATAGTGATCCTTGCCATTCTAGCCCCCAAGTCTAGGACTTATACTTGAATATGTTGTAGACTTTAGATTCCGGCTTACTGAACTGAGCCGGCCGTACATAGATAGATACGTTCAATATGCATTAGCCCCCAAGTGCCAAGTGTCTTTGCTTGGAAAGCGCTTGGGACTTTATAGGATGACTGTTAATAACCCGGAAATATATGCAGGCTGTTGGCAAGAAATTAGAGTCCGACCTGGCGGATCTCAAGAGCCGGCTGAAGGCACAAGAGATGGAGACCCGGAAGGCAAATGCCAAGTTTGTCTCCAGCATCGCCGCTCAGGAAAAGTTGAAGACTGAATTCGACGCTGAGCGGAAGGCCTGGGCTGAGGAGAAAACTGCACTGGTGACCCGGGCAGAACAGGCGGAGAAGGCCCTTACTGAGAAGACCGCTGAGCTCTCCGGTCTAAAGCGCCAAGTGTCCCAAATGGTAGCTGCCATCTTCGGTAAGTCGCCTCACCGGCTTTCATTCACATTGGAATGTTTACATCTCTTAACTCATCCTTACCACCGGGTCATCTGATGTTGTTAAACAGGTTCCAGAAGCGCCAACTTGAACCAGAGCGTGGTCACCAAGTTAAAGGCCGTGTACACCCTGGTGGAACAGCTCTACACCGGGTCACAGCGGGCTTTAGCTGTGGTGGCCCTGTCGAATGAAGTGCCGACTCATCTGGCCGAAGTCCTGCGCCGGCTCGCAATTCTGCCGCAGCGGATCCAGGAGCTACGACGAGCATC
This sequence comes from Triticum aestivum, assembly GCF_018294505.1. NCBI lineage: Eukaryota > Viridiplantae > Streptophyta > Magnoliopsida > Poales > Poaceae > Triticum > Triticum aestivum. Next base: position 88,058,280 of record NC_057796.1, on the reverse strand, counting down.
CGCGAGATCCGGAGCAATCGCCGCACTGAGCCGGGCCAAAGCCTTCTTGCCGGAGCTAGACCCGGCAGACATCGCCCTGGGTTATCCCAGCCTGAAAGAAGACGGCTCAGCGTTCGACCAGAAGGACTTCGCGGCTTGTGTGAAAGCTGTGCGCCCGGTGGCCACCATCATCGGGAACGACACCGATTTAACCAAGTATCAGCCGGGATACAACGCGGAGAATCAGAGGATTCCAACCCCTCGCTATGAAGCCATCAATCTGATTCCTCCGGCTCGCCAGCACACCTTTGCCCCGGAGATTAACCCGGACGGGTTAATTGACGAAGAAGCTCAGTTCGAAGCTCTCAGCGGCATCAACTGGAAGTCGTCGACCTTCGAAGCCTTGGGATCAGCCGAAGCAGAAGATGAGCCGGGGACTTCAACTCAGCAGGCGTCATAAACCGGCTAGCGGCTCACCAAACAACGCCCATCCTTGAAACTTTGAAAGATTTTTGTAATAGAGTAGGTGCAACAATTTATCTCTGCCGTGCCATCGTGCACGGAATGAATGCTGAAATCCTTTGAAGTCATTCTTTTGATGCTCCTCCGGGTCGGAATTACCCCTTTGTCCTTCTCAACCTTAAAAAGTGCCTTTAAATATCTGCATAGAAAGGCAAATTACAAGTCGCAAAGCGGCTTACCGCCCTGAGAATCAGGTGTTTGAGATGGATAACCCGGGATACGAACCAAAAAAGATCGGTCCTTAACTATACTCGAACATAGCTGTGATGACACACTTAACAGCCTGTAAGCATACTTCCGGGTTAAATAGCCCGGGTAGCATGGTTGGTACCTTAACTCGAATTTATTTGTCTTGATGACATCCATGATGCTCAACTAACAAGATAAACCAAAATTAAGCCGGCAAGTGAAACCCGGCAGAACATACTTTGACATGATCAAAGCAGGTTTGTGGTAAAATATAAAAACTTAAGGGCTTCCGGTTCGAATACGACCAGAAACTCGGTCCAAAGGGGTTAAGCTAAGATTCGGATACGATCATATAGCCCCCAGTGGGTTTGGCGATGCCAATCAAGAGGGTATCGACAGCTATGTTCTCTTTGGTTCGAATACGACCCATGTGTGAACAGGAAGCCCCCAAGCGACTTTACTGCTTACAGCTAGATTCGAAGATGATCATAAGCCGGATCTTCTGTAAGTCAGCATGTAACAACACACATTTTTGGAAGAGAGCAAAGGACAGAGGTCCTGCTTTATTGCTTTATCATAATATATACATGGCTGAGATAAATATGTACATCACAAGAGTCGGAAGCTCAAGTGTAGTAAAGCCGAAGCTGAGCTATGTTCCACGGCCGACGGGTCTCCTCCTCAGATTTACGTGAGTCCTTATGCTCCCGGATATCAATGAGGTAATATGACCCGTTGTGCAAGTTCTTACTGACCACAAAAGGCCCTTCCCAAGGTGGGGATAACTTGTGTGCATCTGTTTGATCCTGGATGAGCCGGAGCACCAGGTCGCCCTCCTGGAAGACCCGGGATTTGACCCGGCGGCTATGATAACGGCGCAGGTCTTGTTGGTAAATCGCTGAACGGGCGGCTGCCACGTCACGCTGTTCGTCCAGCAAGTCCAGAGCATCTCGGCGCGCCTGTTCATTATCAGTCTCAACATAAGCCGCCACACGAGGTGAATCATGACGGATGTCGCTGGGGAGAACTGCTTCTGCTCCATAAACCATGAAGAAAGGCGTGAAGCCTGTAGACCTGTTAGGAGTAGTGTTGATGCTCCATAAAACGGAGGGCAACTCCTCCACCCAACAACCTGGCGTCCGTTGCAAAGGGACCAAGAGCCGGGGTTTAATGCCCTTCAGAATCTCCTGGTTAGCTCTCTCAGCTTGACCATTGGATTGGGGGTGTGCCACTGAAGAGACATCAAGCCGGATATGCTCTCTTTGACAAAACTCCTCCATAGCGCCTTTGGACAGATTAGTGCCGTTGTCTGTTATGATGCTGTGTGGAAAGCCGAAGCGGAAGATCACCTTTTTCATAAATTGGACCGCCGTGGCTGCATCGCACTTGCTAACTGGCTCAGCTTCCACCCACTTCGTGAATTTGTCCACTGCCACCAAGAGGTGAGTCTTCTTATCCTTGGACCGTTTAAAAGGCCCGACCATATCAAGCCCCCAGACCGCAAAGGGCCAAGTGATCGGGATCATCCTCAATTCCTGAGCCGGCACATGAGCCCGTCGGGAGAACCTTTGGCAGCCATCACATTTACTGACCAAGTTCTCTGCATTAGCGTGAGCCGTCAGCCAATAAAAACCATGACGGAAAGCCTTGGCCACAAGAGATTTTGAACCGGCATGATGGCCACAATCCCCTTCATGGATCTCGCGCAAGATCTCTTGACCTTCCTCAGGGGAGATACAACGCTGGAATGCCCCTGAAACACTGCGATGATGCAACTCGCCATCGATAACAATCATTGACTTAGCCCGCCGGGTTATTTGCCTGGCCAGAATTTCATCCTCAGGCAACTCTCCCCGGGTTATATAAGCCAGATATGGCATTGTCCAGTCTGGTGTGATATGAAGAGCCGCCACCAGTCGTGCCTCCGGGTCAGGGATAGCCAAGTCCTCCTCTGTAGGCAACTTAACCGAAGGGTTATATAGGACATCCAGGAAAGTGTTAGGCGGCACCGGCTTTCGCTGAGAGCCGAGCCGGCTTAAAGCATCAGCCGCCTCATTCTTCCTGCGGTCAATGTGCTCCACTTGATATCCCTGAAAGTGCCCGGCAATGGCATCAACCTTGCGGCGATAAGCCGCCATTAGAGGATCCTTAGAATCCCAGGTGCCTGATACTTGTTGAGCTACCAAGTCTGAGTCACCAAAACACCTCAGCCGGCTTAAGCTCATCTCCTTAGCCACCCGAAGACCGTGGAGCAAAGCCTCGTACTCAGCCGCATTATTAGTGCAAGGAAACATCAACCGTAGCACATAATGGAACTTGTCACCTTTAGGGGAAGCCAAGACCACACCAGCCCCCGAGCCCTCCAGCTGCCTGGACCCATCAAAGTGAATAGTCCAATAAGTGTTATCCGGATTTTGCTCGGGTACTTGTGACTCTGTCCAATCATTGATGAAGTCTATCAAGGCCTGAGACTTAACAGCAGTGCGTGGCACATATTTGAGGTCATGAGGTCCAAGTTCTATAGCCCACTTAGCAATTCTCCCTGTAGCCTCTCTGTTCTGGATAATATCACCGAGAGGGGCGGAACTGACCACAGTGATGGGATGACCTTGAAAGTAATGCTTAAGCTTCCGGCTCGCCATAAATACCCCATACACGAGCTTCTGCCAATGCGGATACCGCTGCTTGGACTCAATGAGCACCTCACTGACATAATAAACCGGCCGCTGAACCGGATGCTCCTTACCTGCCTCCTTGCGCTCCACCACAATAGCCACGCTGACAGCTCGTGCGTTTGCCGCTACATACAGTAGCAAGGGCTCCTTATCAACCGGAGCAGCAAGGACGGGGGGCTCTGCCAGTTGCTTTTTCAAATCCTCGAAGGCGGTATTAGATGCCGGCTGAGCTAGAGAAGTGATAGCTTTGATCTTCTCTGGGTTAGCCTCAATGCCCCTGTCAGAAACCAAGAAGCCCAATAGTTTGCCTGCAGGAACACCAAAAACACATTTGGCCGGGTTAAGCATCATCTTATAGACCCGGAGATTGTCGAAGGTTTCCCTTAAGTCATCTATCAGGGTTTCCTCCTTGATGGATTTAACCACAATGTCGTCCACGTAAGCGTGAACATTGCGCCCGATCTGCTTATGAAGGCAATTCTGCACACAACGCTGGTAAGTCGCCTGTGCACACTTGAGTCCAAAGGGTATAGACACATAGCAGAAGGCTCCAAAGGGAGTGATGAACGCCGTCTTCTCCTGGTCCTTAACTGCCATCTTAATCTGATGATACCCGGAATAAGCATCCAAGAAGCTTAAGCGTGCACAACCTGCCGTGGCGTCAATGATTTGATCGATACGGGGGAGAGCAAAAGGATCAGCCGGACACGCCTTGTTCAAGTCCGTGTAGTCCACACACATCCGCCAGGTGCCGTTCTTTTTAAGTACGAGCACCGGGTTAGCCAACCACTCTGGGTGAAAAACCTCAACAATGAACCCGGCCGCCAAAAGCCGGGCCACTTCTTCACCAATAGCCTTCCGCCTCTCTTCGTTAAACCGTCGAAGGAACTGTCTGACCGGCTTAAATTTTGGATCCACATTGAGAGTGTGCTCAGCGAGTTCTCTAGGTACACCTGGCATGTCAGAAGGTTTCCATGCAAAGATGTCCCTATTCTCACGGATGAACTCGATGAGCGCGCCTTCCTATTTCGGGTCCAGATTTGCACTGATGCTGAACTGCTGAGACGAGTCACCTGGAACAAAATCAACAAGTTTAGTCTCATCGGCTGATTTAAACTTCATTGCTGGTTCATTCTCCGTGGTTGGCTTTTTCAGAGAGGTCATATCTGTTGGGTCGACATTGTCTTTATAAAATTTCAACTCTTCTGTGGCACAAACAGACTCTGCATAAGCCGCGTCACCTTCCTCACACTCCAGAGCCACCTTCCGGCTGCCGTGAACTGTAATGGTCCCATTGTGACCCGGCATCTTGAGCTGTAAGTACACATAACACGGCCGTGCCATGAACTTGGCGTAAGCCGGCCGTCCGAATATAGCATGGTATGGACTTCTTATCTTGACCACCTCAAAGGTCAACTTCTCCACCCTGTAGTTGTTTTCATCACCAAAAGCCACTTCCAATTCGATCTTGCCGACTGGATAAGCCGACTTACCGGGTACCACACCATGGAAGATAGTATTTGACTGGCTGAGGTTCTTATCAACTAGCGCCATACGACGGAAAGTCTCATAATAGAGGATGTTGATACTGCTGCCTCCATCCATGAGTACCTTTGTGAACTTATAGCCTCCCACCTGAGGAGCCACTACTAAGGCCAGGTGGCCCGGGTTATCCACCCGGGGAGGGTGATCCTCCCTACTCCACACTATGGGCTGCTCCGACCACCGTAAGTAGCGTGGAACCGCCGGCTCAACAGAATTAACAGCCCTCTTGTGAAGCTTCTCGTCTCGTTTGCACAAACTAGTGGTGAACACGTGATACTGTCCACCGCTAAGTTGCTTCGGGTTGGTCTGATAACCCCCCTATTGCTGTTGATGACCCTGACCAGACTGTTGATTGAAGCCCCCTTGACCGTTCTGAGGACCGGAATTTGACCCGCCACCCGGGCCATGAGAGCCGCCAGCGCCGGAGCCGCCTGCGCCTGGGCCGCCGCCCGGGCCATTGTAGTTTTTAAAGGCCTTCATGATAGCACAATCTTTCCACAGATGAGTCGCTGGCTTCTCTCTAGAGCCGTGTCTCGGACAAGGTTCATTCAACAGCTGCTCCAGAGAAGGTCCTGACCCGCCGCCTCGGGGAGGGGGCCTCCCCTTGCGTCGCTGGTTGTTGCCTTGGGTGTTGGCTACGAACTCCAGGCTGCCATCGGCCTTGCGCTTGCCTCCTCCTTGATTCCCCGGGTTAAACTGAGGGCTCTTTCCATTGCCGTTCTTCTTTCCCTTCCCTGTCCTTTCATCATCTGAAGGGGGATCCTTGGTACCATCGGAATCAGCGTATTTGACAAGAGCCGCCATTAGTGTACCCATATCCGTGCAGTCACGTTTAAGCCGCCCAAGCTTCATCTTTAGGGGCACAAAACGACAGTTCTGTTCTAACATCAAGACTGCAGAGCCGGCGTCCATCTTATCTGATGAATGTATGATCTCCTTGACCCGGCGAACCCAATGGGTCGTGGACTCGCCCTCCTGCTGCTTACAGTTAGTCAAATCCACAATTGACATAGACTGCCTACAGGTATCCTTGAAATTTTGAATGAACCGGGCCTTCAGCTCAGTCCAAGACCCAATGGAGTTCGGTGGCAGCCCTTTTAACCACGTGCGGGCAGTTCCATCTAACATCATGGTGAAATATTTGGCCATGGCCGCCTCGCTGACCTCTAGCAGTTCCATGGCCATCTCATAACTCTCAATCCAGGCCGCAGGCTGTAAGTCAGCTGTATAGTTAGGCACCTTCCTAGGGCCCTTGAAATCCTTAGGTAAACGTTCATTACGTATGGCCGGCACCAAACAAGGGACACCCCCGGTCCTGGTAGAAATACCCACATCAACGGACGCCGTTGGATAAGCCGGGGGGGTCTGATAAGCCGTCAATTGCGGCACCTGCTCCGCCTCTTGCCGTGCTTGGTCTGCGGCGTAGAAGGTTCCAACATGAGCCGGGCCATGGCGTCGGACATTACTTGAGCCGGTCGCCGAGACCATGTGCCGGCTGTAGCTCGGGCTCTGGCCTGGGCGAGGAGTTGAGTGGATCCTGTCCCGGCTGTAGGAGTACGCCTCTTGCTGCGCTAGGGCCGTCTGCAGGAGTTCCCTGACCCGGCGGGTTTCCACGGCTGCCGGAGAATTGCCGTCAACGGGAAGAGCCACCAGTCGTGCTGCCGCTGCTACCATGTTCTCCAGCGGGTTATCGTAATGACCCGGGGGTATTGGCACATACTGAGGCGGGGCAGGGGGCGCCTGGGGAGGCCCCATTACTAGTGGCTGAATAAGGGGTCCCGACCCGGGCGCAATGACCCCTGGTGGGTTACTGGATCCCGCACCCGGCGTGTTGAATAGATTGCGCGGATCGTAAACCGGCGGGAGTCGAGACTGGGCCTTCTGATGCCTCCTTCTCATGACCTCGTTGGACGCGTTCTGATCCATCGTGAGTTGGAAGGACTGCGCCTGAATCAACTGAGCCCGGGCGTCGAGGGCCGCCCGCTCCGCCGCCAGCCTGATCCCTTCTGCTGCAAGATCCTCTTTTGCTTTCATCAGATCCAATTTTAACTGTGCCACCTCCGCGTCATGCTGGGCTTGATCTGCCGGGTCAACCGTGGCAGTTAACAGGGCCGTCATCTTATCTGTGAGATCCATCAGCACCTGAGCCGGGGAAGGCTCCGGATTTTCTGATCCGGTAGCGGGGTTCTGAACAGGCTGCGCACCAGCCATAAAAACTCCGACCTGACTTGGCGGCTCAAAAAGGTCCGGAATACTGTTGCCATCGGAATAACTCATGAGCCTGCCATCTTGAAGTTGGTACAACGAGTTTGACTCATCAGCGGCCGACTCGCCGTCAGAGCCGGCGGCCGCCTCATCCCCAGACCCAGATGGATCGGAGGGCCTTCCATGGATGCATCCCACAAAAGCGCGTTTTAAGGCAGGCCGGGCCCGGGCGGATCGGGCGCGCTGAGCCGTTTCGATGAGATCGGCGCAGAGACCCGGCTCGGGGCCCGGCTCACCAATCTTGCCAATGAAGACATGAATTCCGCCAAAGGGGACCCGGTACCCGTACTCCACTGAGCCGGCGTCGGGGCCCCAGTCCGCGTCGTCGATGTAGAGCCTGCCGCGACGACTCTTGGTCATCCGGCCCACAGCGTATCCCTTGAGCCCTTCGAAGCTGCCCTTCAAGAACTCAAATCCACCGTGCGCCGGCCCCACGGTGGGCGCCAACTGTCGTGGAATTGTCACGGCAGATGTCCTTGGGTTAGGACTTAGTCGTGGAGCCATCGCAACTAGGAAGCTTGAAGGGGTTATGCGGGACAAGGAACACGAGGGTTTATACTGGTTCGGCCCCTTACGGTGAAGGTAAAAGCCTACGTCCAGTTCGAGGTGTTATTGATTAGGGTTACGATCGCCAGGGAACTAAACACTTATCCCGGCTCTCGGAGAGATTGTTGTCGTCCCCAAACCGCTGCCGGGTCGTCCCTTTATATAGGGAGGCTGACGCCCAGCAGCCCTTAGAGTCCCGGCCGGCTCATAAGAGTGTCCGGCTCGGGCTCTAAAACAATACTTGCCTTACACTACAAGTCTACTATAACAATGATTGTAACTACGGGCTTTAAGCCATATCCGGGTCTCAGCCCATCCCTGGCCCATTATTCTGAAACTTAGCTCCGGGCTTCTGGTAATGATCCTTGAAGTAACCCGGCCCTCCTGGCGGGTGACCCCCAGGTCCATATCCTCAACACCTAGTTTCATTTTACTATGGCTTTGTTGTGGCCAGTGTTTTTCTTATTCTTTCTCATATGCGTTATTGGTGTTGCTTGTATGTTTCTTAATCATCCAGCAACCGGATGTATGCTCATGATGCGTTGTATATCCTTCATGCTACAGTTTCGTTAATTTATAAAGCACCTTGTATCAGAAAGTATTGTTAATCGTTCGCATCGAGACAGTCCTACAGCCTTGTATGGAGGTGAAGTGGCGTCATGATTCGGGACAGTCCAGAGACTTGGACTTTGTTAGATTTACTGTGAGATCTTCATGACTGTTTGTGGAGATGTTCTGTTTCTCGTCAAGAACTACAAAATTTCCTTTTGTAGGGATCCTTTCGTTGATCTGACTTGGTGTAACGATGTTACTAAGGAGAGGAAAAACCACAATCAAATAAGGATATTGTTCTAGTCTAATGACAATTATATTATTATTGACAGATAAATCACAAGTTAATGTATTCGAATATTTATACTCCGTTGTAACGCACGGGCATTGTTCTAGTCTAATGAAAAATCCATACTTCATTTCCTAATTACTCTATTTGACACCGAACCAATCACATTTTTCCCACATCATATTTGCTACGCGTCTGAGTAAACTCCAAAAACACAATTTTTTTTCTTCATTGTAAAACAAAAGCCAGCTAATAGGTAAATAATTTTCGTTTAATCGCCATGATATTAAGCTTAAGCTGCCTTTGGCGCCTTGACGGCCTCGAATCTTGGCTCCTTGGCCTCGAACTTCTGCTTGTTGTACACGTCCATATAATCCCCGAACACGTAGTCCGGGTACGCGGCGGCGGCGCCTTCGCCCACCGCCGGCGAGATGGCCACCTCGAACGCCGGGTTGTAGAAGGACGCGATGGAGCGGCGGTTGCCGTTGCGCATGGGCAGGACGCGGTGCCACGCGCTGCGGTAGCGGCCGTTGCTGAGCACCTCCACCTGGTCGCCGGTGTTGACGACGATGGCGTCGGCGAGCGGCTGCACGTCGAGCCACTCGCCGTCCTTGAGCACCTCAAGGCCGCCGACCTTGTCGTCTTGGAACAGCAGGATGACGCCGCCGGCGTCGGTGTGCGCGCGGAGCCCGGTGATGAGGTCCGGGCGCGGGCACGGCGGGTAGTGGCTGACCTTGGTGCCGAAGAACGGCGCGTGGAGGCCGTCGCCGGTGAAGGCGGCCTTCATGCGTCCCTTGTCCAGGCCGAGGTTCTCGTCCATGGCCTCCATGACGCGCTCCGCGAGCTTCTTGAGCTCGGCGCGGTACTCCCGCATGGTCTCCTTGAAGGCCGGCGGGTCGGAGGGCCACTGGTTGTCGTCGTGGAGGTAGAAGATGTCCTCCCAGTCCATGTCGTCCACGGGCGCCACCGCCTCGCCGCGCCGCTCCGCCTCCGCCAGCCTCTCCAACGTCTGCACGGGTTCGGACGACCGGAACGCCGCCTCCCGGAGGCGGTAGCTCTCGGAGCACACCTTCTTGACGCGGTCAAGGAGCTCCAGCGGGATGCCGTGGTTCACCAGCTGGAAGAAGCCCCAGTTCTCGCAGCCGTCGGCGATCTGGGCCATGGTCTCCGCCCTCTCGGCGCCGTGGAGCTTCGAGAAGTCGATCACCGGAACAACCATGGTGAATTGGTGACGATGAGCTTCTCAGAGTTTCAGACTCGGGTGTGGTGTTGTGTGCAGTCTTGTGGATGTAAGTGCAGGTGCTGGGATGAGGTGGAGAGATGTGGGTGGCCATGGTACTTATAGTGCACCAGGTGGGAGAATCTGGTCAACAAATATATTTTGAGACAAAAATCCGGTCAAGACGAGCGACTGGCAGATGTTCATGTGAAGCTTCTGCGCAGCAGCAACCGTTGGATGCTTGTGGCAAATTGGTACCGGCATCTCCATGTCAGTTCATATCCTTGTCAATGTGAGGAGCCTTGACTGAGGCAGAGGCAGGCATGACCTCTATCCCTCTGGGTTGTTCTTCACCACACATTCAGAATTCACATGTTTTTTGGTCATAAAAACTTGTGAATGTTCCAATATTTCGTGAAGAGATAAGTTGATCTGGAATTCAAAACATAAATATATCTAAACCTGTTCTAATAGAATGTAGGTGAGAAGTACTGAAAAAGGGAAACTGTTAGGCCAATAGTTATGTGGAAAATGATGTGTTGAACTTGACCTATAGGTGCAAATTTTCAACGACCATTAAAATTTAGAATACAACTGTTAGGCCCGCCACGCTAAATCAAGATTTTTCAGCCGATTTGACGGGTAACCGGTTGATCCCAAGTTTATCCAATCCAGTGATATTTTCTTTGGAGAACGAGGGAGCCTTATTGATTACATCATGATATGCTAACAACCGAGCAAAAGCAGCTCATGAACACACACTGAAGCTTCGAGCCATGTTGTGACCCCACCTTGTGTTGTGTCCGATGCCTACGATGATCTTGAGCACTGCGACCATACAAACATCCACTTCCACACAACTCAAGATGCTGATCATGATGGATACACATCGCCAGAGTATCTGCTCCTGAATCCTTCTGAAGACCATGCGATCCGTATGATTCAGAGCCATGGGGGCTCTTGTTCCACAAATCAATGCCGACTGTTTTTCCTCGTACGCCTTCCAAAGGGAACCCGGGCTCCATTACTTTCAGAACAGAACACCAGTTCGAAGTATGCAAACCAAACTCTAAAACTCTGTCCACAAATCAATGCCAGTCGCATGATTCAACTCGTTGTTTTCCTTCCTTGCTCCGGTGACCTAAGAGCATCTCCACTCGTTCGGCCCCCCAGCGCATAGGCCGACGTTCTTTCGGGCGCTCGCCGGCGATTTTTAGGCTCTGGGGCGATCTAGGTCTCAGCCACACCCCCAGGTGCCGCCCCCAAGGCGTCACAAATTCAAACTTGGTCCATTCCCGCTCCAAAAAAACGCCACAAGTTCGGCGATCAGCGCCACAGTTCGGCGATCCACAGTTCGGTGATCAAATGAAAAGTTCGGCGTGCAAAAAGAAAGGACGCGTAGGCAATGCATCAAACGGCGGTGTCGGCCTCCGACGTCGGAGGAGTCGGCGTGCGCGGGCTGGGCGGTGTAGGCGTGGCTTCTGTGCTGGGCGGCGGCGGTGCGACTTCTGTGCTGCTGGGCGTCGTGGAGGCATCATCGCTCGGGCTTGGCGGTAGCGTTGGCGTCGGCGCGGGAGTTGGCGGCGCCGTCGACGGCATCTGGTTTAGGATGAGGCCACGCTTCGCCAGGTACCACGCCTTGACCTGCTCGTCCATCGTCGCCATGTCCTCGCCCCCCATTAGAAAAGCCAGGTCGGTGTTCCTCTTCTTCGCGGCGACGTTGGTCCGGAGCAGGTCGAGCTTGACGACGCTGTTCGTCATCAACGCCGACCACCGCGCCTCGGTTTTCTCTTCCCGCAGGGCAGCCCGGGTCTGGGCGTCGGCGAGGCAATGCTCGATGGACTCTTGCACACGTGCCGTAGCCGACTCGGCGTGTTTCCCCTTCTTGGCCCCTTTGTTGCCTTCCGGGCGACCGTCGGCCGCGCCCGGCGTCGGCGTGTCCGGCTTGTACGTCTCCTTGGCCTTGGCGAGGGTGCGCCGGACATCCGCCCACTTCTCGCACTTCTCGATCCGCTTGAAGACGTGGAGGTACTTGAAATCTTGGTCGCTGACGAACATCCGCACCAGCTGCGCCGAGGAACAACGGTCGGCGGGCGGGTGCGCACACGGCAAAAAGAAAAGGGAGAGACCGGCGTGCCATACGTGATCCTCGATGTTGGTGCCGCTCTCCGGGCGAGCCGTGATCTCCTCGATGATCCCATGCCATTTGTTCCACGCCGTTTGAATTAGCCCCCAATGGTTCGCCATTGCCTTCGACCCGAGTTGCATGTAGACTCCTTTGAAGTAGGGGTCGACGAGCTTGCGCTCATCGAACTCGGCCTTGATGCGCTCCCAATATGTGTCAACGCTCTGGTTCGTGCCGGTGATCGGGTCGAGGCAGACGACTTTCCACGCTTCGGCGAGGCACTCGTCCTCCTTGGACGCCCACTTGATGCGTGGCTTGCCGGTCCTGGCCGCCCGCTTCTTCTTCTTCCCTTTCCTCGCCGGAGTAGGAGCCGGCTCCTCCTCCTCCTCTGGTCCTCCTCGCCGTAGTCGATCTCGCCGTCCATGTCACCGTTGAGGTCCATTGTGTCGTCTTGGGCAGTGAACCCGAGGGAGGCGGCGGCGGCGGCCAAGCCGGTCGTGATGATGTCGTCCATGTCGGCCTCCATCGCATCGGTGTCACCGAGATGCGACGAGGAGGCTTGTGAGAAGAGCAGCGCGCCACAGCGGAGAGGTGGCGTCGGGGAGGCTGCGTAGGTCGGTGGCGAGTAGGTGTACGGAGGGTACTGCACGTCGGCGAAGGCGGGCGAGGGCGTGCGCTGGGCCGGGTAACCATGTGGGAAGGTGATGTTGGGGTTGAACCCGCCGTGCGCGTCGCCGTCGATGTAGCCCGGCGACGGCGTGTAGCCCCAGGGTTGTGGCGACGACGAGAAGCCGGCCGGGGACCCGACGCTTTGCTGGCTCCAGGACGCGTACGGGCCGTGGCCGCCGGGCGGATTCATCATCCCCGCGTGAGCCACCTCATATTGTTCGGCCGAGCGCTCCGCCACCGCCGCAGCCGCGAGCGCGGCCCTGTCCCGGGCCTTCTTGGCGTTTGCCCTGTTCCACCGGTCGGTGGTGATAGCCTCCCGGCGTTGAACTTCTGCCCTCCAGTCGGCCTTAAACATGCCCGGGGGCTTGGACGGCGGCGCCCTCTGCTTCGGCTGGGCGGCGGCGGTGGCAACCGTCGCGGCGCGGGGGGCCGCTGTCGGTGTCAAAACCGGCGGATCTCGGGTAGGGGGTCCCGAAATGTGCGTCTAAGGCGGATGGTAACAGGAGGCGGGGGACACAATGTTTATCCAGGTTCGGGCCCTCTCGATGGAGGTAATACCCTACTTCCTGCTTGATTGATCTTGATGATATGAGTATTACAAGAGTTGATCTACCACGAGATCGTAGAGGCTAAACCCTAGAAGCTAGCCTATGATTATGATTGTTGTTGTCCTACGGACTAAACCCTCCGGTTTATATAGACACCGGAGGGGGCTAGGGTTACATAGAGTCGGTTACAAGGGAGGAGATCTACATATCCGAATTGCCAAGCTTGCCTTCCACGCAAAGGAGAGTCCCACTCGGACACGGGGCGAAGTCTTCAATCTTGTATCTTCATAGTCCAACAGTCCGGCCAAAGTATATAGTCCGGTTGTCCGAGGACCCCCTAATCCAGGACTCCCTCAGTAGCCCCTGAACCAGGCTTCAATGACGATGAGTCCGACGCGCAGATTGTCTTCGGCATTGCAAGGAGGGTTCCTCCTCCGAATACTCCATTGAAGATTATGAACACAAGGATCGTGTCCGGCTCTGCAAAACAAATTCCACATACCACCGTAGAGAGTACAATATCCCACAAATCTAATCTGCTGAAAAATTTCATAGCGTGACATCACGCCACGGCCCGGTCATTATTCGAACCGTTTTTCTCAACCAACTACTGCACATATTGCGAGGCGGTTTTCTTAGCACGTCTTGTCAAAGCAGAGATCGTGTCCCCTTATCACGGGATTCTCATCAATACGGGTGTGGGTAACCCAACCGCGCCATCAATCACGGCGCTTGGGGAATAAGCGAGTTTAAAAGGCAAGTGGGGAGGCGCACAATTTCTGCTACTGCCATGGTATCTTGAGTGCGTAATTATGTACGCGCGGCGCAAATTTCGCCGCTTGACTAGGACTATGACGGAGGCCGAATTGCTAGGCGAGCTCTGAACGTGCCGGGCGATCCTGTTGCAGGGTACCCCGGACTCGCTTGAAGGTGTCCGGGGGTTTTATCGCCGAATTGGCGGTTTGTCTTAGAAGGCTGCTTTGCACTTCTGCTGTGAGGGCCGCAGTGTGCTCCTCCGTACGGAGCGAGCGTTCTGTGTTTCCATTAACTGTTACAACCCCGCGAGGTCTTGGCATTTTGAGCTTGAGGTATGTATAATGCGGTACCACATTGAATCTGGCGAATGCAGTTCGTCCGAGCAGTGCGTGATAGCCACTGCGGAAGGGGACGATATCGAAGATTAACTCCTCGCTTCGGAAGTTGTCTGGAGATCCGAAGACCACTTCCAGTGTGATCGAGCCTGTGCAACAGGCCTCTACACCTGGTATGACACCTTTAAAGGTGGTTTTTGTGGGTTTGATCCTCGAGGGGTCGATACCCATTTTGCGCACTGTATCCTGATAAAGCAGGTTCAGGCTGCTGCCACCGTCCATAAGGACTCGAGTGAGGTGAAATCCGTCAATGATGGGGTCAAGAACCAACACGGCAGAACCGCCGTGACGGATACTGGTGGGGTGGTCCCTGCGATCGAAAGTGATCGGACAAGAAGACCATGGGTTGAACTTTGGGGCGACTGGCTCCATCGCATAAACGTCCCTTAGTGCACGCTTCCGTTCCCGCTTGGGAATATGGGTTGCGTATATCATGTTCACCGTTTTCACTTGGGGAGGAAATTTCTTCTGTCCTCCTGTGTTCGGCGGCCGGGGCTCCTCGTCGTCGTCGCTATGCAGCCCCTTTTCCTTGTTTTCGGCATTCAACTTGCCGGACTGTTTGAACACCCAGCATTCTCTGTTGGTGTGGTTGGCTGGTTTATCGGGGGTACCGTGAATTTGACACGAGCGATCGAGTATGCGGTCCAAACTGGACGGGCCCGGATTGCTTCTTTTGAACGGCTTTTTCCGCTGACCGGATTTAGAGCCCTTGAATCCGGCATTGACTGTCGTGTCTTCGGCGTTGTTGCCATTGTTGCGGCGCTTGTGTCTGTTGCGACGTGGCCTGCCGTTGCTGTCTTTGGCATCTGAATTGCCAGGATTTCTTGATGTGTTGTTGCTGCGAGCCAGCCAGCTGTCCTCGCCCTCACAAAAGCGGGTCATGAGTGTCGTGAGGGCTGCCATGGACTTCGGCTTCTCTTGGCCGAGGTGTCGGGCGAGCCACTCGTCGCGGATGTTATGCTTAAATGCCGCTAAGGCCTCGGTATCCGGACAGTCGACAATTTGGTTCTTTTTAGTTAGGAACCGAGTCCAGAATTTCCTGTCTGATTCCCCTGGCTGTTGGGTTATGTGACTCAAGTCATCAACATCCGGTGGTCGCACATAAGTGCCCTGGAAGTTGTCAAGGAATGCGTCTTCCAAATTCTCCCAACTGCCAATGGAGTTTGCCGGCAGGCTATTCAGCCAATGCCGAGCCAGCCCTTTGGGTTTTAGTGGGAGGTACTTGATGGCATGTAGATCGTCACCATGGGCCATGTGGATGTGGAGGAGGAAATCTTCAATCCATACCGCGGGGTCTGTTGTACCATCATATGATTCAATGTTCATGGGTTTAAAACCTTCTGGGAATTGGTGATCCATTACTTCGTCCGTGAAGCATAGGGGGTGTGAGGCGCCTCTGTGCCGGGCTATGTCACGACACTGTTCATACGAGTCTTGTCTGCTGTATTCGGCCCGGCTGGATTTGCTTTTAGTATATCCGGCGTGACGGTCGTCGTCACGCGTTGGGGCGCGCCCCCGTGATCCGTAGATCGATCTTGTATGTCCTGCTTTGTTTTCCAATACGTCTCGCAGGTCCTGCGTGTTGCCACGTGCCTTGGTGTTTTTGTTTGACTGGCGGCGGGGTGCGGGCTGGGCTTCGGGCTGATATGCCGCTTTGTCTCGGCCACGAGGTGGCCGGTCAGCCGCATCATACGCTGGAGGTGTAGGCTTTAATGCCTCCTCCTCGAGTTGGGGTAGCAACCTGCGCTTTGGGTAACTTTTGGTTGGGCGCTCGAGTTCGTATTCCTCGGCCGCCAGGACCTCGATCCATCTATCCGCTAGCAGATCTTGGTCAGCTTGAAGCTGTTGTTGCTTTTTCTTCAGGCTTTTTGCTGTGGCTATAAGCCGGCGCTTGAAGCACTCCTGCTCGACGGGATCCTCGGGCACGATAAATTCTTCGTCGCCGAGGCTCACCTTGTCTTGGGAGATGGGCATGTAATTGCCATCCTCTGATTCTCCGTCTGCTGCCTGTTCCTTAGGGCTAGCTTGCCCATCCTCCCGCTCAAAACCCGGCTGGAGGGGATTGTCTTCGTCTTCGGCACTATCCGCAACGTTATTGTCTCTTGTGCCGGTATCGCTGCTTTTGCTATGGCGGGGCTTAGAGCGGCGCCAATGACACTGGTGCTTAGATTGCTTCTCGGGGGGATTATCCTCCGTTGCCTTATTGCCATCGCTTTCTTTGGGGGTGTCCACCATGTATATATCATATGATGAGGTGGCAATCCAGCGCCCTGTGGGCGGTGGTTCCTGTTCTTCTCCTGCATCGTTGTCCATACCGTCGATGTCTTCGGAGCTGAAATCGAGCATGTCGGTTAAGTCATCGACAGTGGCTATTAAGTGGGTGGTGGGTGGGGAACGAATTTCTTCGTCGTCCGCTTCCCACTCAAGCCGGACATAGTTCGGCCAAGGGTCTCCTGACAAGGAGAGAGACCTCAATGAATTTAGCACTTCGCCCAAAGGCGAGTGCTGAAAGATATCCGCGGAGGTAATCTCCATGATCGGCGCCCAATCAGATTCGATAGGCACGAACGCGGGCGGTTCGGAGCCCGTGGCCCGGGACGAATCCAAGGGTCCGGAAACACAGGTCTCATAGGAGGTGAAGTTAGTATTCAGCTCTATCGCCGCTGAGTGTGTGGCCTCCGTGGCGGGGTCTATCCACCCGTCCTTGGACGGCACGATCTGCTCCAGATTGAGGGCCGGAGTAGCCACAGGTGTGATCTCCCGAACACCGTTCGACGGCAGAGCTAGGTCATGCTCGTCGTGACTGTGCGGCGCACCTGACATGGGCCCGAATCCGTCGAAGATCAAGTCTCCGCGGATGTCGGCAGTATAGTTCAAGCTTCCAAACCTGACCTGATGGCCAGGGGCGTAGCTCTCGATCTGCTCCAGGTGGCCAAGCGAGTTGGCCCGCAGTACGAAGCCGCTGAATACGAAGATCTGTCCGGCGAGAAAAACCTCACCCTGGATCGCATCGTTGCCGATGATCGAAGGAGCCATCAAGCCTTTATCTTGATGGCACAGTGGAACTCTCAATGAAAGCACCAATGTCGGTGTCAAAACTGGCGGATCTCGGGTAGGGGGTCCCGAACTGTGCGTCTAAGGCGGATGGTAACAGGAGGTGGGGGACACAATGTTTACCCAGGTTCGGGCCCTCTCGATGGAGGTAATACCCTACTTCCTGCTTGATTGATCTTGATGATATGAGTATTACAAGAGTTGATCTACCACGAGATCATAGAGGCTAAACCCTACAAGCTAGCCTATGATTATGATTGTTGTTGTCCTACGGACTAAACCCTCCGGTTTATATAGACACCGGAGGGGGCTAGGGTTGCACAGAGTCGGTTACAAGGGAGGAGATCTACATATCCGAATTGCCAAGCTTGCCTTCCATGCAAAGGAGAGTCCCACCCGGACACGGGGCGAAGTCTTCAATCTTGTATCTTCATAGTCCAACAGTCCGGCCAAAGTATATAGTCCGGCTGTCCGAGGACCCCCTAATCCAGGACTCCCTCAGCCGCGTACTTCTTCGGCGGCATGGCGGCAGGCTGGGAGGGGAGGAGGAGGAGATTGGCGGGAGGAATGGAGTATGAGAGGGAAGCCGAGGGGGGAAAGCGGGAGGAATCGGCGGGAAAAGGGCCTCCTCTCACCGAAAGAGCGGCCCCATGCCCCTTTTTGATTCTGCCGGCGCCCCCAGGCGACCCCTGGGCGCTTGTGTTCGGCTCGGGTTCGCCGGCTGTTATTTCGGCCCAATCTGGCGCTAAATGAGATCCTAGGGGCGCAACTGGGCCAATTTTCAGCCGCCGGCGCTAAAAACGCCTTGGAGGGCCTGTTGGGGGCGCGGCTGGAGATGCTCTAAGAGACAGGCGGCAGCCGATCTACCTCGACTCCAACTACAATTTTCACTTCTCTGGGCAATGATTTGATATGGATGTGTTGGGTTACCTGCGTCGTCTTTTGTCCCTTTGCATACTTGTTCCAATTAGGCCTGGTTGAGTATATACAGAGAAAAATCATCATCTGCATGTTGATTGGTTGCCTACAACCCCTCTCCCTGCATCGTCGCAATGCCTCTACGCACTGTGTTTGGTTGTTCGCATTGACAGTGCTCATACTAGTGCACGTTGTTTGATTGCATACACTGGACATGAGTAAGAGTTAACAAGTACACATAACACACAGTGTCACACTAGTGCCTCGGCGACAGCGGTGGGCGGCGGTCGCGACGCTACGTCCGATACAATGAGCATGGAGTCGCAGGCGAGCGATCCCATCGGCGGATGGTGAACTATTTGCTAGCACCGTCGCCGCAGAGAAAGTCCATGTGGAGTAATAAATAGGAGGCGTTGAGGCAGAGAGTGATGAAGAAAAAATGCAGTGTGCACGCCATGGGGGCGTCAGTGTAGTAGGATGCGAAGCAGGAGGCTGAAAAGAACGACGATGGCGACGACGCCAGTGTAGTAGGACACAAGCGAGGAGGCCGGGAGAAACGACGCCGGCAATGGCTTCAGTGTACCAGGACATTGGAGAGGAGACCCAGTGGAACGACGACCACACGAGTGTAGTAGGACATGGGAGAGGAGGTAGAGGAACGACGTCGGCGGTGGCACTAGTGCAAAACACACGCGGGAGAGAGGGCCGAGAGGAGCGACACCGGTGTAGCAGGAAACGAGAGAGGAGACCGAGATTAAGGAGTGTCATTAACACATACACATATGTGTATATACTTTTCACAAGAAAGAAGTTAGATCTAATGGTTTACGATTGTCAGAACGGAAAATATGCAACACAAAAGTCATGTGAAACTGTAAGATGAAGCTACTGGTAAAATTAAATTTCAAACGGTTAACCGTGCGCGACGAATTTGACAAAATTCGCCCAAAATGGCTCTAAAAATGAGCACAAAGCTAAACATTTACAGTTGACGAAACTACGAACCCATCATAAAAATGGAACCATAACATCGATGTGCATCTTTTTCATCTAGAGCTTATCTCGATTCAAAGCACCGTTGTGTAGATTAGAAGAAGAAAGAGATTACACTAAACACATACAAACTCACCTACATGGTGCATGCAGCGAGCACTAGACTGTACCAGAGCCACCCACGTGCCCTCTGTTGCAACGCTGGAGCTGGCTCGCTGAAAACGGCCAAATCGAGCGTTCCCTGCGATGCAGGCCCAGAGATGCTTTAAATTTCGTGCGGAGCAACTTTTTGATGCGGCCCAACCAACTAAACAGGTTGATTTCTTCCCGCACGGGTGAGGGTAATGCGAGCAACCAAACACCTCATATGCGGATCATGACCGCCCGCTTCTTCTGGTCTAAATCGATGGCTTCTCGGACGCTACAGCTACGAGCTCTTGAGTTTCAATAAGGGTGTGTTTGGTTGCCGTAGGAACCGGGCCTGGCTAGTTCAGCCTGACTCAACCGAGTCTGGTTGAAGAAAAACAGGCAAAAAGTCGGCATCTGCACATTATTTGGTTGCCCGCATTTAGGCCTCTTGCATTAGGGGAGCAATTTTGGCATGTCGTTTGGTTGCCTGCATTGGCTTGGCTCACGCAACTACACCGTGTTTGGTTGTCTGCACGGGATATGATTAAGATTAACAACTATCCATAACAGACACAGTGCCATGGCGGCTGCGGTAACGATGGCGAGTACACAAGCATTAGTTCGCTACGCTGCCGTCGGACTCGGCGTCGAGGCCACCGTCTACGGTCGCGGGTCGACGAGCAAGCATCCCTCCGCTATGGTGAGCAGTATCACCGTCGTTGGCATCAGCGTCCCCGAACCGCCCACTTCGCTCCCCCCAAATCGCCTCCTTCCTTGTCGATCCAGCCGTGGTCACACTACTGCAGGATACTGCTAACGCGACACTATGATCAGAGACCCTTTGACGAAACTGTGTGCGATGCGATAATCGCAAACGGTGGTGTAAAAAACCGTCAAAAGGTGCAAAACGTTTGCGATGGCAGGGCCATCAAACAGAGTTCAGATTTTAGTTGCGTGTGCGATGCAGGGCACACGGTTAATCCATTCAAACTGTTTGCGATGAGGCAGGACAAAAAAAACGGGCATCCATATCAATGTGCGCGCGATGCAGGACACACGGTTAATCCATTCGAACTGTTTGCGATGAGGTAGAACAACAGAAACAGGCAGCCATATCAATGTGTGCGATATACGACATACGGTTCACTCGGACGAACTGTTTTCGATTAGGGAACACGACAGAAATGGTTCAACTTAACAAGATGTGTGTGATACGCGGCATACAGTTCACATGGATAAACTGTTTGCGATGAGCCAAAAGAACACAAACAAGTCGTGTAAACAAGATATGTGTGATACGTGGCAACAGCCGGCTCGAATGAACTGTTTGCGATGAGAAATTACAACACGGACAGTCAATACAGTTACTTCGTGTGCAATTCTGTGTGTACAAAAAACTTTGAAAAATGCAAACTAGTTGCTTGCGGTGGCTAGGAGTATCGCACACGATGCGTCTGCGAGTACTCGTGTGTGATAATTAGTATGTTACACATACGTTTCCTTATGTTAACTTGTGTGTGAATTTGTAATATGGACAGTCAATATGCAAATGCCTTCTGGACATCGGGCACACGCTTAAACTGAATGAACTGTGTACGATACTAATATTTTCCATGAAAATTTATGAACTTGGGTAACAGCATTTGAGTAACATATATATAGTGGTTACACTGTTCGACAAAAGGAGGATCTTCGTAACATGGTTTTGACAACCATATGGTCCATATCTACATACTTAACATAGTAACAACTATCACATTTTAAGAGGCTAAAGGCCAACAACCATATGGTCCATATCTACATACTTAACATATATAGTAACAACTAGCACATTTTAAGAGGCTGAGGGCCAAGTACCACCACTACAGGAATCAGCTACTTTGCCGTCTGCCACGGCAGACGGCAAAGGCAAGGATGGTGGACGGCAAAGGCTTTTGCCGTCTGCCGCGGACGGCAAAAGGCTCCGGCAATGTAGGCTACGGTAAAGAGCTTCTTTGCCGTCTTCTTTCTGAAGCGGACGGCAAAGGGGCCTTTGCCATCAGTGGCGGACGGCAAAGAAAGCCGACGGCAATAAATTCGCTGTTAGTCCGTTAGGCGTCTAACGGCAGCCTTTGCCGTCCGCCGCTGACGGCAAAGAGCATCAAGCCTTTGCGGTCTGCCATTGTAGGCAAACTGACCAAATGGGTCAGCAGCCAGAAAGCACAGATGGTTGCCACGTGGCTTCTTTGCCGTCCGCGGCGGACGGCAAGGAGCCCGTTGCCGTCGGTGGCAGACGGCAAAGAGCCTGCATTGCCTCTTTTTTTCTGTTTTTTCTTATACCCAACCATTTTCACAACAAATAGATGATACATATATATTTTTCACATGGCAAGTCCACAGCAAACATATGAGATATCCAACACATATAATTTCATCATACATGCATAGTTCCATCAACCATACATAGCAAGTTCCACATACATGCATCCAACCATACATATTACAATAGTGTCATCCTACCATACATGCATAGTTCATCGATACAAAAGAAACATAGTTCATCCAAACAAGCACTCCATCTATAAAAGCACAGATGGAAAAGAAGCACTCCATCCATGCAAGCTTCCGTGAATTAAATCAAATCTGCAAAATGATAAACAAGATGTTAGAAAAAGAAGAAGAAAAAGAAGAAGAAGAAGACTATAAGAAGTAAGCATACTTAAGTAAAATGGAGCTAACCTAGAAGAAAATGAAGAAGAAGAAGAAGAAGACTAGAAGAATACTAGAACAAGAAGAAGAAGAAGAAGAAGACTATAATTAAGCTTATTATGTAAACTTGGTCATTTTGTGCTAACATAAGTAATTTTGGAGTTAACCTATAGGAAACTAAGCATATTAGAGATAACTTAGCATATTAGAGCCAACTTAGGTAAAATGGAGCCAACCTAGCTAATTATGCCATCTTTGAGTGAACTAAGCACATTAGAGCTAACTTATAGCTAACTTATGTCATTTTGGAGAAGAAGAAGAAGAAGAAGACTATAATTAAGCTTATTATGTAAACTTGGTCATTTTGTGCTAACATAAGTAATTTTGGAGCTAACCTATAGGAAACTAAGCATAGTAGAGATAACTTAGCATATTAGAGCCAACTTACGTAAAATGGAGCCAACCTAGCTAATTATGCCATCTTTGAGTGAACTAAGCATATTAGAGCTAACTTATGTCATTTTGGAGAAGAAGAAGAAGAAAATGAAGAAGAAGAAGAATATATGACATTTATGAGCTAATTTAGGTGAAATTGATTGTTTGTGAGCTAACCTAGGTGAAATGGATCGTTTATGAGCTAATCTAGGTAAAATTGGTCATTTTAGAGCTAACTTGGGTAAAATGCATCATTTTGGAGCTAACCTAGGTAAGATGGGTTATTTTGGAGCTAACCTCTCTAAAATGGGTCATTTTAGAGCTAACATAGGTAAATTGGATCATTTTGGAGCTAGTCTAGGTAAAATGGGTCATTTTAGAGCTAACTTGGGTAAAATTGATCATTTATGAGCTAACTAAGGTAAAATGGGTCATTTTAGAGCTAACTTGGGTAAAATGGATTGTTTATGAGCTAACTAAGCTAATTATGCTAAGTCTAGGTCATTGTGGTAAGCATATTGGAGGAAATAAGGCTAAGTCTAGGTCTTTATGCATTTGTTAAGCAAAACACTAGAGAAACTTACCATGATCATGGAGGTGTAGGAGCGGGCTGGCTCGTGCCGGTAGCTGGAGAAGGATCGTGCGATGCTTGTCTGGAGTTACTGTAACGCCCACGATGCGGCTATATCTCCCACGTGTCGAGGCACGACTTAGAGGCATAACCGCATTGTGGTTTTGTCGCAAGAAGGGTCATCTTCACACAATCCCATGTAATGAACAATAATGGGATAAAGAGTTGGCTTACAATCGCCACTTCACACAATAAATAAATATAATTCATACATCATCCAAAATACACACATAGACCGACTACGGTCAAGACCCAAATGAAAATAAGATAACCCCAAATGCTAGATCCCCGATCGTCCCAACTGGGCTCCACTACTGATCATCAGGAAAAGACACATAGTAACGACCACGTTCCTCATCGAAGTCCCACTTGAGGTCGATCCCATCATCTGCACTGGCATCGTCGGCACCTGCAACTGTTTTGGTAGAATCTGTGAGTCACGAGGACTCAGCAATCTCACACCCGCGAGATCAAGACTATGTAAGCTTATAGGAAAGGATGGTGTAATGAGGTGGAGCTGCAGCAGGCACTAAGCATATATGGTGGCTAACATACGCAAAAGAGAGCGAGAAGAGAAGCAACGGAACGGTCGTCATCTAGTAATGACCAAGAAGTGATCCTGAACTCCTACTTACGTCATTCATAACTCAACCGTGTTCACTTCCCGGACTCCGCCGAGAAGAGACCATCACGGCTACACACACGGTTGATGTATTTTAATTGGGTCAAGTGACAAGTTCTCTACAACCGGACATTAACAAATTCCCATCTGCCTCATAACCGCGGGCACGGCTTTCGAAAGATAATACCCTGCAGGGGTGTCCCAACTTAGCCCATCATAAGCTCTCACGGTCAAGAAGGATAAACCTTCTCCCAGGAAGACCCGATCAGTCTCGGAATCCCGGTTTACAAGACATTTCGACAATGGTAAAACAAGACCAGCAAAGCCACCCGAATGTGCCGACAAATCCCGATAGGAGCTGCACATATCTCGTTCTCAGGGCACAACGGATGGGCAAGACGTCGGGTTGGCATAGACCCTGGTTGCCCAGGAGGCGCCGGACATCGCCCAGTTTGGGCCAGCACTCGAAGGAGCACTGGTCCGGGGGTTTAAAATAAAGATGACCCTCGGGCTCGCGAAAACCCGGGGGAAAAGGCTTAGGTGGCAAATGGTAAAACCAAGGTTGGGCCTTGCTGGAGGAGTTTTATTCAAGGCGAACTGTCAAGGGGGTCCCGTAAATCACCCAACCGCGTAAGGAACGCAAAACTCAAGGAACATAATACCGGTATGACAGGAACTAGGGCGACAAGAGTGGAACAAAACACCAGGCATAAGGCCGAGCCTTCCACCCCTTTACCAAATATATAGATGCGTTAATATAATAAGAGATATTGTGATATCCTGTTCCAACATGGAATAAACTTCAACTTCACCTGCAACTAGCAACGCTATAAGAAGGGCTGAGCAAAAGCAGTAACTTAGCCAAACAACGGTTTGCTAGGAAAGGATGGTTAGAGGCTGACATGGCAATATGGGAGGCATGATATAGCAAGTGGTAGGTAGCACAGCATGTCAATAGAGCGAACAACTAGCAAAGCAAAGATAGAAGTGATTTCGAGGGTATGGTCATCTTGCCTGCAAGGTTCTCAGAGTTGTCGAAAGCTTGATCCTCGTAAGCGTACTCAACAGGTTCCTCGTTCACTAACTCGTCTCCCGGCTCTACCCAAACAAGAACACAAGCAAACGGAACCACAATCAACCACGAGAAATGCACAAGCAACATGATGCAATATATGAATGATATGCAAGATATGATATGCGATGTATATGCGTGCTCCGGAAGGAAAATGATGAACAAGGCAGTAACTTGGCAAGCCAAGCATGCCACTGGAAAGATGAGATGATTTCGGTTGAAATCGATATAAAGATCACCGGAAACGGATGCACGGTTTGCAAACGGCAAGCAAAACAAGAATGACACGAATTTGCGATTAACAGCATGATAGCACTTAGAATGCAACAAGTAACAATGCTACAGCACTCCAACATAGCAACAAAGCATATGGCAGTAATCTACAGGAGATGATTGACAAAAGATGAACACTGAGCTACGGCTAGATCACAACATAACAGGCTCAAACAAGCATGGCAAAAGTGCAAAAGATAACAGGTTCACAGACTTGGTGAAATTATTGGACATGGCAGAAAACTGCATCTCGTAGCAATGTTCAGAGCACAAAATCAATATGCTACAAGAACTTAACATAGCAAAATAAGGCATGGAAGTATTCTAATAAATGCATATGACAAAAGTCCCTTACTGACCATAAGCCAAAAAGGACCAGAAGATATGATGGCAACCATGCAAACATAGCAAGTTTCGTTAACAGGTTTCAGACTTGGCAGAAAACAGAGCATGGCAGAAACAATAATATGAAGGCATCTTGGTGAGCTTGATGCACTCACCACAAGGCAATTCATGACAAAACAAGCATACCTACAGCAAGATGGCATGTTTATGAAGCTATACATGGCAAGAGAAAGTACATAGCATGAATGGATCAACTACAACAAGCTTGGCAAAATTGAATAACACGTAAACAATCTGCCAGAAATATTTTATAGCAAAAGTAGAGCAATATTGAGTCATGCTATGGCACACCATAATTGCAAATAAGGACAGGAATGGATCAATTACAATAATATCTAACAAACATCCTTACTGAACATCTCCAAAATATGCATGGATCTCTCTGTAGCATCAAGTTTACAGGGCAACAAAATAACAGCAGACAAAGACTTAGAGAAATCACCAAGTCTCTGAAATCAGAAACATTACGGAGCCTAGTTTGCATGCTTGTGCTAGTCACCACAGAGATCACAAAAATACATGGCATACACCACTGTAAAGCTGGTATGGCATACAACAAAACACATGTAGAGCTCATGCCCATAAGATGCGCAGATTAAATGATACAAAAATAACAAATCTCCAAGTTCTGCTAAGTAACAGCAGATAACAGCAACTAGCACTCTTGCACCAGAGATTTGGGCATCAAGATGAACTCTAATGAACATGGTGCAATGGCACAAAATGTAGAGCATCACGAGACGAACATTTCGATATATTAAACGCACGAAACAGAGCTATATGAAGAGAGTTATGTCAAGATGAACTGGACAAGATATTGTACAATAAAAGACTTAGAAGTTTCGGGGGGGAGAGAAAAAGTCAACCCACTGGTTTGGATCGAGATCTGACGCCCGAGCTCGAGCTCGAGGCTGCCAGAGTGGAGGAAGCCGCGGCGGCCGGAGGAGAAGAAGGAGAAGGCACGGGGCACGGCGCCGGCGGGCGGAGGCGACGGCGTGGCGCAGGTGAGGCGGCGGCGTCGAACGGGCGGCGGGG
>NC_057796.1:88016725-88031084 GCF_018294505.1 Triticum aestivum | reverse complement strand
CGCGGGCTCGGCGGCGGCCGGCGTACGGCCCGCCACGTGGCAGCTCCGGAGTGGCTGGGTGCGGCGGCGCCGATGTGTCCGGCCCCGGGCAGACACGTCCGGCGGCGCGGAGGAGCGAGACTAGGGTTTGGACTGCGAATGTTTTCGGGAGGGGATGCATATATATAGCTAGAGGGAGCTAGGAGAGTCCAAATGAGGTGCGGTTTTCGCCCACACGATTATGATCGAACGACCTACAGCATGGAAGAGAGTTTGGTGGGTTTTGGGCTGGTTATGAGGGGGTTTTTCTGCAACACACAAAAGGACTATGCGCATGCCCGGTTAACCGTTGGAGTACCAAACGACCTCCAAATGGAACGAAACTTGACCGGTGGTCTACCGGTGGTATACCAAGGCCACTTGACAAGCCTCGGTCCATTTTGGAGTACCAAACGACCTCCAAATGGAACGAAACTTGACCGGTGGTCTACCGGTGGTATACCAAGGCCACTTGACAAGCCTCGGTCCATTCCGGGTTCAACACCCGCTCACGAAAAGAAACAAGAGGGGTGCACCGGAGGAGGTGGGAGCGCCGGATTGCAAAACGGACAACGGGGAAAATGCTCGGATGCATGAGATGAACACGTATGCAAATGCAATGCACATGATGACATGATAAGGGATGCATGTGTCGGGTGGTAGGTGCGACATATGCCGACGGGTGCCTTTTCATGGTGGGATCCAGTAAGACGTCGCCGGTGCCTGGAAACGGGATAAGGCGAAGACATGCACGCCAGCGAATCGTACCCAGGTTCGGGGCTCTCCGTGGAGATAACACCCCTAGTCCTGCTCGGCGGGGTCTCCGCATGATCACTTGATCAGAAAGTGTAGCTACGAATGCTCCTAGAGCTGTCGGGTTCAAGGGAGAGGAAGAGCAAGGCTAGCTCTCACTTCCCTCTCTATATGGTGTGTGTAACTCTAAGAAGCCAACCCTTTGCATGGGTGCCCCGGGGGGTTTATATAGGCCTACCCCCCGGGGGTACAATTGTAATCCGGCTGGGCGCGGGTCCCAGTCGTCAGTGTCTGCGCTCGCCGGCTTCTCCGCCGGCCGTTGGGGCCCGCCGACTGGTGGGTCCCGCCGGCTGCCGGCCTCTTGGTCGACAGGCCGGCCCCACTGCCTAGGGGTCTTGTCGGCGGCTGCTTACTGTAGCCTCATCCCTGATGACGAGGGCTTCGTCGAGGTAAGCGTGGCTACAGTGTGCCGCCTCGAGGGCTCTCACTGTAGCCTTACCTCGTCTTGTCTCCTTAATGTGGCACATGCTTCGAGGGAGGGGGGTAGCCGGCTTCTGGGGGCCGGCTACGCCCTTGGCCGACTGGGGGAGGCCGGGCCGCCTTCGCGCCTCTCTCTGGCTACAGGGGCCCGCCGCCCGTGGGCTGTACTGACGTCTGTCGCGGATGACGTTGAGGCCAGCATGGCTATAGTGCCGAGTCGGACGGGAGATGGCTGACCCGTACGGCGTCCTATGGCCATGCCTGCCTCGGGCTTCGGGGGTAGTGGGCCGCACTGTGGCCACACCCCGTCTTGTCACCGTTATGTGGGTGTAGTTTTGGTGGGTGCGGTCTTTGGCCGGCTTTGTGGAGTCGGCGTGCTTCATGGCTGGCTCTTGGAAGTCGGTCCTCTTGGCGGCCGGCTTCCTGGAGTCGGCCATCTCGCAACCATCTTGGGGGAGGTCGCCGGGGCCGGGTCGCCTTTGGAGAGCCGGCCCCTGCGGTAGTCGGCCAGCGGAAGTCGGCCCAATGCTTCGAACGCTTGAAGGCTCAATCGGCCTGATAATTTTTGAAGAACCATGGGTAGTCGGTTAGGCTACCCGTGGCTATTTACTCCGACAGTAGTCCCCGAAGCTGATTGGGCTTCGAGGTTGGGTGGGAGTCGAGAAGCTCGATCAGCTTCCTATCTTGACGAGCCGGCAGCTGGAAGCCGACTTTGGTTGGGGGCGCCGTCTCGGCGAAATTTTTTTGAGAGTCAGTGTGCGGGAGCTGGCCAGCGCGCGCACCGGGCCGCGGGCCGGCCACTTGCCGCCTGCGAACCACGTGGCAAAAAGCCTGCCAGCCCACGCGCGTGACGGGACGTCGCCGCAGGTCGGGGGCCCGCCACGCCCACGCCCGGGCCCAGGCGTGGATTCTCTGCGGCCCAAAGCCGCCTGCACGTCTTCCTGCGGCGGTTTCGGCACGCTTTTATGGCGTAATAATCGCGAGGCGTGGGGGGAGTGGGTGCGGTTAATCCCACGTCCCACCCCACGCCCTGCCTCCCCGGCTTCACCTTGCGAAGCTATAAGTAGGGGGAGGGGGAGAGCGGTAGGCTCTCGCACGCTCCTCCTCTTTCCACCATCTTCTTCCTCCTGCCCTTTCTTGCAACAGCGCCTCGCCGCCGCGCTGTTCCACCACTCGCTCCTCCGCCGCCGCGCTCATTCTCGCCAACCTCACGCCACGATGCAGTATGGCGGGGATTGGGACGGCTCCAACGTCCACGAGGATCACGTCGAATTCCTCCGCAAGACGCGGCGGCTGCCTGGCGCGGACAAGGTGGAGGTCCGTCTCGCGCCGGCGAAGGAGATTACGCCGGAGCCGCAGGAAGGCGAGCGGGTAGTCTTCCGCTCGCATTTCTTGCGCGGCATCGGCCTGCCCGTGAGCGCCTTCTGCCGCTCTTGGCTCGAGTTCTACCAACTCCAGCCGCACCACCTCACCCCGAACACGGTGGTGCTGCTGTCCGCCTTCGTCACCTTGTGCGAAGGCTACCTCGGCGTCCTCCCTACCCTCGAGCTCTGGGGGGGGAGTTCTTCCAGTCCAAGCTAGGCACGCGCATGCAAGGCGTGCCGGCTCAGAGTGGCGCCTTCATCGCGATGCGGAGGGTGGTTGCCGACAACCCCTTCCCCGTCATCACGCTGATCCAGTCGGTGAAGCTATGGCAAAAGTCATACTTCGACGTGAAGAACGTCACCCCGCAGGGCGACTACGTCAATCTGCCGGCTTACGTAGCCGGCCCACCGGCGGGCAAGCGGCCCTAGTGGTCCTACCGGGCCGTGACGCTGACGCCGGCTGGAACCGCAGCCGTCGCCCGAGTGCGAGCGATGATCCAGTCGGAGGGATTGTCGGGGCCCGACCTGCTGGCCGCCTTCGTCACGCGCCGGGTACTCCCGCTCCAAAGCCGCCCTCATCTGATCTGTCAGATGAGTGGCCAGCTCGATCCAAGCCGGATGTGTACCAAAGACATGCCGCACGACGAGGTGGCCTATATGGTGAACTACCTTGCGAACTGCAAGCTCTCCGCAGAGTGGCAGTTCGGCAAGGAGCCATATTACCGAGCCCATCCACCGCCCACGGTATGTTCTCCTTGTCTCTTCCTCTTTTCTCAGTTTTATCGCCCAGTTCCTTTTGGCCGACTCTGACTAGTCGGCTTGTCCCGACAGAGCCCTCTTCTTCGGCCTGCAGGCGGGTCGGACGCGGAGCGCCGATTCGTCCCTGACCGGACAGAGCACGATCTGGAGGACCCCGACTTGGGGGCGGCCGCTATGGACAACAACACCGAGGCGGGCGGTGGCCAAGCCGGCGGCGAAGCAGGCGGCTCCGGGCTTGGAGTCAGCTTCCACGACTGGTCGGACGACGACAAGGCTGAAGTCGTCCCACGCCGTCACCCGGCGTCGGGCCACGGCGCGGGTTCCTCCGCTGCGCCGCCTGCTCGGGGCGGTGGGCAAAAGCGTCGTGCCGCGCCGGGCTTATTCGGCAGTCGGCCGAAGAAGCCCAGAGGCGGGGCACCGGCGACCAGGCGGGAGGAGGCAGCCGCGAAGGCGGCTCGCTTTCGTAAGGCGGTGAAGCAGCCGCAGACGGTGTCGGCGTAAGTACACTCTCCTTCGTGCATTCTCTTTTCTTTTCTCTGGTAGCTCCTGAATCCTTGTCTTTTTCTCCAAACAACCAAAGCTCCATTGTCGCTCGAGCGGGCTGCTGCCGCCTCCGTCGTTGGGTCGCCGGGAGGATCCGGGAACACTACTCGCCGCGTGGACCCCCGTGCCGATCTTCAGGCGGCGACGGAGCGGAACGCGCGGGAGGTGCGAGAGGAGCGGGAGGCGGAGGCGTTGAGGGTGGCCGCCGCCTAGGCG
This sequence comes from Triticum aestivum, assembly GCF_018294505.1. NCBI lineage: Eukaryota > Viridiplantae > Streptophyta > Magnoliopsida > Poales > Poaceae > Triticum > Triticum aestivum. The sequence goes on along the minus strand of NC_057796.1, from coordinate 88,026,951 downwards.
GCGCAGGAGGAGGAGGCGGCGAAGGCGCGTGCTGACGCCGCGGCCAAGGCCCAAGCAGAGGCTGCGGCTGCAGCGACGGCGGAGTGGGCCTTGCTGGTCACCCTACTGCGCGTCGTGGCGCCTGGGGCCCCGGAGCCCCCGCCAGAAGAAGCCGGCGGTGACCAGCCGGGGCTGGAGAGGGATGACGACGTCGTCATCCTGGAGAGGGCGGCGGTGCCGACCCCACTGTTGAGGATATAGACCTGGGGGTCACCCGCCAGGAGGGCCGGGTTACTCCAAGGATCATTACCAGAAGCCCGGAGCTAAGTTTCAGGATAATGGGCCAGGGATGGGCTGAGACCCGGATATGGCTTAAAGCCCGTAGTTACAATCATTGTTATAGTAGACTTGTAGTGTAAGGCAAGTATTGTTTTAGAGCCCGAGCCGGACACTCTTATGAGCCGGCCGGGACTCTAAGGGCTGCTGGGCGTCAGCCTCCCTATATAAAGGGACGACCCGGCAGCGGTTTGGGGACGACAACAATCTCTCCGAGAGCCGGGATAAGTGTTTAGTTCCCTGGCGATCGTAACCCTAATCAATAACACCTCGAGCTGGACGTAGGCTTTTACCTTCACCGTAAGGGGCCGAACCAGTATAAACCCTCGTGTTCCTTGTCCCGCATAACCCCTTCAAGCTTCCTAGTTGCGATGGCTCCACGACTAAGTCCTAGCCCGAGGACATCTGCCGTGACAATTCCACGACAGTTGGCGCCCACCGTGGGGCCAGCGCACGGTGGATTTGAGTTCTTGAAGGGCAGCTTCGAAGGGCTCAAGGGATACGCTGTGGGCCGGATGACCAAGAGTCGTCGCGGCAGGCTCTACATCGACGATGCGGACTGGGGCCCCGACGCCGGCTCAGTGGAGTACGGGTACCGGGTCCCCTTTGGCGGAATTCATGTCTTCATTGGCAAGATTGGTGAGCCGGGCCCCGAGCCGGGTCTCTGCGCCGATCTCATCGAAACGGCTCAGCGCGCCCGATCCGCCCGGGCCCGGCCTGCCTTAAAACGCGCTTTTGTGGGATGCATCCATGGAAGGCCCTCCGATCCATCTGGGTCTGGGGATGAGGCGGCCGCCGGCTCTGACGGCGAGTCGGCCGCTGATGAGTCAAACTCGTTGTACCAACTTCAAGATGGCAGGCTCATGAGTTATTCCGATGGCAACAGTATTCCGGACCTTTTTGAGCCGCCAAGTCAGGTCGGAGTTTTTATGGCTGGTGCGCAGCCTGTTCAGAACCCCGCTACCGGATCAGAAAATCCGGAGCCTTCCCCGGCTCAGGTGCTGATGGATCTCACAGATAAGATGACGGCCCTGTTAACTGCCACGGTTGACCCGGCAGATCAAGCCCAGCATGACGCGGAGGTGGCACAGTTAAAATTGGATCTGATGAAAGCAAAAGAGGATCTTGCAGCAGAAGGGATCAGGCTGGCGGCGGAGCGGGCGGCCCTCGACGCCCGGGCTCAGTTGATTCAGGCGCAGTCCTTCCAACTCACGATGGATCAGAACGCGGCCAACGAGGTCATGAGAAGGAGGCATCAGAAGGCCCAGTCTCGACTCCCGCCGGTTTACGATCCGCGCAATCTATTCAACACGCCGGGTGCGGGATCCAGTAACCCACCAGGGGTCATTGCGCCCGGGTCGGGACCCCTTATTCAGCCACTAGTAATGGGGCCTCCCCAGGCGCCCCCTGCCCCGCCTCAGTATGTGCCAATACCCCCGGGTCATTACGATAACCCGCTGGAGAACATGGTAGCAGCGGCAGCACGACTGGCGGCTCTTCCCGTTGACGGCAATTCTCCGGCAGCCGTGGAAACCCGCCGGGTCAGGGAACTCCTGCAGACGGCCCTAGCGCAGCAAGAGGCGTACTCCTACAGCCGGGACAGGATCCACTCAACTCCTCGCCCAGGCCAGAGCCCGAGCTACAGCCGGCACATGGTCTCGGCGACCGGCTCAAGTAATGTCCGACGCCAGGGCCCGGCTCATGTTGGAACCTTCTACGCCGCAGACCAAGCACGGCAAGAGGCGGAGCAGGTGCCGCAATTGACGGCTTATCAGACCCCCCCCCCGGCTTATCCAACGGCGTCCGTTGATGTGGGTATTTCTACCAGGACCGGGGGTGTCCCTTGTTTGGTGCCGGCCATCCGTAATGAACGTTTACCTAAGGATTTCAAGGGCCCTAGGAAGGTGCCTAACTATACAGCTGACTTACAGCCTGCGGCCTGGATTGAGAGTTATGAGATGGCCATGGAACTGCTAGAGGTCAGCGAGGCGGCCATGGCCAAATATTTCACCATGATGTTAGATGGAACTGCCCGCACGTGGTTAAAAGGGCTGCCACCGAACTCCATTGGGTCTTGGACTGAGCTGAAGGCCCGGTTCATTCAAAATTTCAAGGATACCTGTAGGCAGTCTATGTCAATTGTGGATTTGACTAACTGTAAGCAGCAGGAGGGCGAGTCCACGACCCATTGGGTTCGCCGGGTCAAGGAGATCATACATTCATCAGATAAGATGGACGCCGGCTCTGCAGTCTTGATGTTAGAACAGAACTGTCGTTTTGTGCCCCTAAAGATGAAGCTTGGGCGGCTTAAACGTGACTGCACGGATATGGGTACACTAATGGCGGCTCTTGTCAAATACGCTGATTCCGATGGTACCAAGGATCCCCCTTCAGATGATGAAAGGACAGGGAAGGGAAAGAAGAACGGCAATGGAAAGAGCCCTCAGTTTAACCCGGGGAATCAAGGAGGAGGCAAGCGCAAGGCCGATGGCAGCCTGGAGTTCGTAGCCAACACCCAAGGCAACAACCAGCGATGCAAGGGGAGGCCCCCTCCCCGAGGCGGCGGGTCAGGACCTTCTCTGGAGCAGCTGTTGAATGAACCTTGTCCGAGACACGGCTCTAGAGAGAAGCCAGCGACTCATCTGTGGAAATATTGTGCTATCATGAAGGCCTTTAAAAACTACAATGGCCCGGGCGGCGGCCCAGGCGCAGGCGGCTCCGGCGCTGGCGGCTCTCATGGCCCGGGTGGCGGGTCAAATTCCGGTCCTCAGAACGGTCAAGGGGGCTTCAATCAACAGTCTGGTCAGGGTCATCAACAGCAACAGGGGGGTTATCAGACCAACCCGAAGCAACTTAGCGGTGGACAGTATCACGTGTTCACCACTAGTTTGTGCAAACGAGACGAGAAGCTTCACAAGAGGGCTGTTAATTCTGTTGAGCCGGCGGTTCCACGCTACTTACGGTGGTCGGAGCAGCCCATAGTGTGGAGTAGGGAGGATCACCCTCCCCGGGTGGATAACCCGGGCCACCTGGCCTTAGTAGTGGCTCCTCAGGTGGGAGGCTATAAGTTCACAAAGGTACTCATGGATGGAGGCAGCAGTATCAACATCCTCTATTATGAGACTTTCCGTCGTATGGCGCTAGTTGATAAGAACCTCAGCCAGTCAAATACTATCTTCCATGGTGTGGTACCCGGTAAGTCGGCTTATCCAGTCGGCAAGATCGAATTGGAAGTGGCTTTTGGTGATGAAAACAACTACAGGGTGGAGAAGTTGACCTTTGAGGTGGTCAAGATAAGAAGTCCATACCATGCTATATTCGGACGGCCGGCTTACGCCAAGTTCATGGCACGGCCGTGTTATGTGTACTTACAGCTCAAGATGCCGGGTCACAATGGGACCATTACAGTTCACGGCAGCCGGAAGGTGGCTCTGGAGTGTGAGGAAGGTGACGCGGCTTATGCAGAGTCTGTTTGTGCCACAGAAGAGTTGAAATTTTATAAAGACAATGTTGACCCAACAGATATGACCTCTCTGAAAAAGCCAACCACGGAGAATGAACCAGCAATGAAGTTTAAATCAGCCGATGAGACTAAACTTGTTGATTTTGTTCCAGGTGACTCGTCTCAGCAGTTCAGCATCAGTGCAAATCTGGACCCGAAATAGGAAGGCGCGCTCATCGAGTTCATCCGTGAGAATAGGGACATCTTTGCATGGAGACCTTCTGACATGCCAGGTGTACCTAGAGAACTCGCTGAGCACACTCTCAATGTGGATCCAAAATTTAAGCCGGTCAGACAGTTCCTTCGACGGTTTAACGAAGAGAGGCGGAAGGCTATTGGTGAAGAAGTGGCCCGGCTTTTGGCGGCCGGGTTCATTGTTGAGGTTTTTCACCCAGAGTGGTTGGCTAACCCGGTGCTCGTACTTAAAAAGAACGGCACCTGGTGGATGTGTGTGGACTACACGGACTTGAACAAGGCGTGTCCGGCTGATCCTTTTGCTCTCCCCCGTATCGATCAAATCATTGACGCCACGGCAGGTTGTGCACGCTTAAGTTTCTTGGATGCTTATTCCGGGTATCATCAGATTAAGATGGCAGTTAAGGACCAGCAGAAGACGGCGTTCATCACTCCCTTTGGAGCCTTCTGCTATGTGTCTATGCCCTTTGGACTCAAGTGTGCACAGGCGACTTACCAGCGTTGTGTGCAGAATTGCCTTCATAAGCAGATCGGGCGCAATGTTCACGCTTACGTGGACGACATTGTGGTTAAATCCATCAAGGAGGAAACCCTGATAGATGACTTAAGGGAAACCTTCGACAATCTCTGGGTCTATAAGATGATGCTCAACCCGGCCAAATGTGTTTTTGGTGTTCCTGCAGGCAAACTATTGGGCTTCTTGGTTTCTGACAGGGGCATTGAGGCTAACCCAGAGAAGATCAAAGCTATCACTTCTCTAGCTCAGCCGGCATGTATAAATGACGTTCAGCGTTTGGCGGGTCGCATCGCTGCGTTAAGCCGGTTTATAAGCCGTTTGGGTGAGAAGGCTATGCCCTTATATCAATTGATGAAGAAAACTAATAACTTTGTCTGGAATGATGCAGCTAATACCGCCTTCGAGGATTTGAAAAAGCAACTGGCAGAGCCCCCCGTCCTTGCTGCTCCGGTTGATAAGGAGCCCTTGCTACTGTATGTAGCGGCAAACGCACGAGCTGTCAGCGTGGCTATTGTGGTGGAGCGCAAGGAGGCAGGTAAGGAGCATCCGGTTCAGCGGCCGGTTTATTATGTCAGTGAGGTGCTCATTGAGTCCAAGCAGCGGTATCCGCATTGGCAGAAGCTCGTATATGGGGTATTTATGGCGAGCCGGAAGCTTAAGCATTACTTTCAAGGTCATCCCATCACTGTGGTCAGTTCCGCCCCTCTCGGTGATATTATCCAGAACAGAGAGGCTACAGGGAGAATTGCTAAGTGGGCTATAGAACTTGGACCTCATGACCTCAAATATGTGCCACGCACTGCTGTTAAGTCTCAGGCCTTGATAGATTTCATCAATGATTGGACAGAGTCACAAGTACCCGAGCAAAAGCCGGATAACACTTATTGGACTATTCACTTTGATGGGTCCAGGCAGCTGGAGGGCTCGGGGGCTGGTGTGGTCTTGGCTTCCCCTAAAGGTGACAAGTTCCATTATGTGCTACGGTTGATGTTTCCTTGCACTAATAATGCGGCTGAGTACGAGGCTTTGCTCCACGGTCTTCGGGTGGCTAAGGAGATGAGCTTAAGCCGGCTGAGGTGTTTTGGTGACTCAGACTTGGTGGCTCAACAAGTATTAGGCACCTGGGATTCTAAGGATCCTCTAATGGCGGCTTATCGCCGCAAGGTTGATGCCATTGCCGGGCACTTTCAGGGATATCAAGTGGAGCACATTGACCGCAGGAAGAATGAGGCGGCTGATGCTTTAAGCCGGCTCGGCTCTCAGCGAAAGCCGGTGCCGCCTAACACTTTCCTGGATGTCCTATATAACCCTTCGGTTAAGTTGCCTACAGAGGAGGACTTGGCTATCCCTGACCCGGAGGCACGACTGGTGGCGGCTCTTCATATCACACCAGACTGGATAATGCCATATCTGGCTTATATAACCCGGGGAGAGTTGCCTGAGGATGAAATTCTGGCCAGGCAAATAACCCGGCGGGCTAAGTCAATGATTGTTATCGATGGCGAGTTGCATCATCGCAGTGTTTCAGGGGCATTCCAGCGTTGTATCTCCCCTGAGGAAGGTCAAGAGATCTTGCGCGAGATCCATGAAGGGGATTGTGGCCATCATGCCGGTTCAAAATCTCTTGTGGCCAAGGCTTTCCGTCATGGTTTTTATTGGCTGACGGCTCACGCTGATGCAGAGGACTTGGTCAGTAAATGTGATGGCTGCCAAAGGTTCTCCCGACGGGCTCATGTGCCGGCTCAGGAATTGAGGATGATCCCGATCACTTGGCCCTTTGCGGTCTGGGGGCTTGATATGGTCGGGCCTTTTAAACGGTCCAAGGATAAGAAGACCCACCTCTTGGTGGCAGTGGACAAATTCACGAAGTGGGTGGAAGCTGAGCCAGTTAGCAAGTGCGATGCAGCCACGGTGGTTCAATTTATGAAAAAGGTGATCTTCCGCTTCGGCTTTCCACACAGCATCATAACAGACAACGGCACTAATCTGTCCAAAGGCGCCATGGAGGAGTTTTGTCAAAGAGAGCATATCCGGCTTGATGTCTCTTCAGTGGCACACCCCCAATCCAATGGTCAAGCTGAGAGAGCTAACCAGGAGATTCTGAAGGGCATTAAACCCCGGCTCTTGGTCCCTTTGCAACGGACGCCAGGTTGTTGGGTGGAGGAGTTGCCCTCCGTTTTATGGAGCATCAACACTACTCCTAACAGGTCTACAGGCTTCACGCCTTTCTTCATGGTTTATGGAGCAGAAGCAGTTCTCCCCAGCGACATCCGTCATGATTCACCTCGTGTGGCGGCTTATGTTGAGACGGATAATGAACAGGCGCGCCGAGATGCTCTGGACTTGCTGGACGAATAGCGTGATGTGGCAGCCGCCCGTTCAGCGATTTACCAACAAGACCTGCGCCGTTATCATAGCCGCCGGGTCAAATCCCGGGTCTTCCAGGAGGGCGACCTGGTGCTCCGGCTCATCCAGGATCAAACAGATGCACACAAGTTATCCCCACCTTGGGAAGGGCCTTTTGTGGTCAGTAAGAACTTGCACAACGGGTCATATTACCTCATTGATATCCGGGAGCATAAGGACTCACGTAAATCTGAGGAGGAGACCCGTCGGCCGTGGAACATAGCTCAGCTTCGGCCTTACTACACTTGAGTTTCTGACTCTTGTGATGTACATATTTATCTCAGCCATGTATATATTATGATAAAGCAATAAAGCAGGACCTCTGTCCTTTGCTCTCTTCCAAAAATGTGTGTTGTTACATGCTGACTTACAGAAGATCCGGCTTATGATCATCTTCGAATCTAGCTGTAAGCAGTAAAGTCGCTTGGGGGCTTCCTGTTCACACATGGGTCGTATTCGAACCAAAGAGAACATAGCTGTCGATACCCATTTGATTGGCAAAGTGCCGAGCTCATTGGGAAGTTTCCTCTGGTCATATTTGAATCATAGTGTAACCCCTCTGAGAACCGACGTGGATCGTATTCGAATCAGCGTCGTTAAACAAATTTTCAGAATCACTTGGGGGCTTCCTGTTCAAACATGGGTCGTATTCGAACCAAAGAGAACATAGCTGTCGATACCCTCTTGATTGGCATCGCCAAACCCACTGGGGGCTATATGATCGTATCCGAATCTTAGCTTAACCCCTTTGGACCGAGTTTCTGGTCGTATTCGAACCGGAAGCCCTTAAGTTTTTATATTTTACCACAAACTTGCTTTGATCATGTCAAAGTATGTACTGCCGGGTTTCACTTGCCGGCTTAATTTTGGTTTATCTTGTTAGTTGAGCATCATGGATGTCATCAAGACAAATAAATTCGAGTTAAGGTACCAACCGTGCTACCCGGGCTATTTAACCCGGAAGTATGCTTACAGGCTGTTAAGTGTGTCATCACAGCTATGGTCGAGTATAGTTAGGGACCGATCTTTTTCGGTTCGTATCCCGGGTTATCCATCTCAAACACCTGATTCTCAGGGCGGTAAGCCGCTTTGCGACTTGTAATTTGCCTTTCTATGCAGATATTTAAAGGCACTCTTTAAGGTTGAGAAGGACAAAGGGATAATTCCGACCCGGAGGAGCATCAAAAGAATGACTTCAAAGGATTTCAGCATTCATTACATGCACGATGGCACGGCAGAGATAAATTGTTGCACCTACTCTATTACAAAAATCTTTCAAAGTTTCAAGGATGGGCGTTGTTTGGTGAGCCGCTAGCCGGTTTATGACGCCTGCTGAGTTGAAGTCCCCGGCTCATCTTCTGCTTCGGCTGATCCCAAGGCTTCGAAGGTCGACGACTTCCAGTTGATGCCGCTGAGAGCTTCGAACTGAGCTTCTTCGTCAATTAACCCGTCCGGGTTAATCTCCGGGGCAAAGGTGTGCTGGCGAGCCGGAGGAATCAGATTGATGGCTTCATAGCGAGGGGTTGGAATCCTCTGATTCTCCGCGTTGTATCCCGGCTGATACTTGGTTAAATCGGTGTCGTTCCCGATGATGGTGGCCACCGGGCGCACAGCTTTCACACAAGCCGCGAAGTCCTTCTGGTCGAACGCTGAGCCGTCTTCTTTCAGGCTGGGATAACCCAGGGCGATGTCTGCCGGGTCTAGCTCCGGCAAGAAGGCTTTGGCCCGGCTCAGTGCGGCGATTGCTCCGGATCTCGCGGATGCTCGTCGTAGCTCCTGGATCCGCTGCGGCAGAACTGCGAGCCGGCGCAGGACTTCGGCCAGATGAGTCGGCACTTCATTCGACAGGGCCACCATAGCTAAAGCCCGCTGTGACCCGGTGTAGAGCTGTTCCACCAGGGTGTACACGGCCTTTAACTTGGTGACCACGCTCTGGTTCAAGTTGGCGCTTCTGGAACCTGTTTAACAACATCAGATGACCCGGTGGTAAGGATGAGTTAAGAGATGTAAACATTCCAATGTGAATGAAAGCCGGTGAGGCGACTTACCGAAGATGGCAGCTACCATTTGGGACACTTGGCGCTTTAGACCGGAGAGCTCAGCGGTCTTCTCAGTAAGGGCCTTCTCCGCCTGTTCTGCCCGGGTCACCAGTGCAGTTTTCTCCTCAGCCCAGGCCTTCCGCTCAGCGTCGAATTCAGTCTTCAACTTTTCCTGAGCGGCGATGCTGGAGACAAACTTGGCATTTGCCTTCCGGGTCTCCATCTCTTGTGCCTTCAGCCGGCTCTTGAGATCCGCCAGGTCTGACTCTAATTTCTTGCCAACAGCCTGCATATATTTCCGGGTTATTAACAGTCATCCTATAAAGTCCCAAGCGCTTTCCAAGCAAAGACACTTGGCACTTGGGGGCTAATGCATATTGAACTTATCTATGTACGGCCGGCTCAGTTCAGTAAGCCGGAATCTAAAGTCTACAACATATTCAAGTATAAGTCCTAGACTTGGGGGCTAGAATGGCAAGGATCACTATGCGGAAAGTAAGAGAACAGCAGAAGGTTACCTCAGATTTGTGTTGGATCTGGTTGACCATGGCGATCTCGGCGTCCCGGCTCTTGTGAACCTGGCTGATATAGCCTGAGACGAGTTCTCCAATACTTAAGTCGGTGTAGCTGGAGAGATCCAGATTCACCCGGTGGGGTTGTAGCAACTCCCCCCTTGCGGAGCATTTGGCCAGCGCGGTCGGCCTTCCCGGCTCAACAAACTCCGTCCGGGTAATTACCACGTCCGGGTCATTAGCTGGTGGGGCTTCAGGCGCCGTATCCATGGGAATGGTGGCTTCAGGGGTGGAGGTGACTGGCGGCTCTTGAGCCGTCGTCTCCGGCTCAGGCAAGTCGGGCACTCCGGCTGACCTGGTCTTCTTTACTCTTTTGGTGAGCTTTGCCTGGGCACTGAAAAGGCAGAAGTGTTAGGCATACAAAGGGTAAGTACAGACAGATAATGTAAGGAGATTGTTATTACCCGGGGGCAGTCTTGAAGGCCGGCAGACTTGACTGCATGGAGTCACCCGAGGAGGGGGAGGTCTCCTGGTAATTGGAGTCAGAAGAGTTGAGTGGCTGACGGATGACACCCGCCAACGGATGAAAAGGGTACAGGTGAGAAAAAACCTCAGTGCGGCGTTTCCTCGTTGCGTCGGGTAACCCAGTGGAGAGGTCGGTGTCCTTGCGGGCCCGGGTGTGACGCCGGCTCTCGTGAACCTGCTGCTTCAAAAGAAATTGAGGGTCTCGGTGAGCTAAT
>NC_057796.1:87999470-88016715 GCF_018294505.1 Triticum aestivum | reverse complement strand
AATGCCATATCTGGCTTATATAACCCGGGGAGAGTTGCCTGAGGATGAAATTCTGGCCAGGCAAATAACCCGGCGGGCTAAGTCAATGATTGTTATCGATGGCGAGTTGCATCATCGCAGTGTTTCAGGGGCATTCCAGCGTTGTATCTCCCCTGAGGAAGGTCAAGAGATCTTGCGCGAGATCCATGAAGGGGATTGTGGCCATCATGCCGGTTCAAAATCTCTTGTGGCCAAGGCTTTCCGTCATGGTTTTTATTGGCTGACGGCTCACGCTGATGCAGAGGACTTGGTCAGTAAATGTGATGGCTGCCAAAGGTTCTCCCGACGGGCTCATGTGCCGGCTCAGGAATTGAGGATGATCCCGATCACTTGGCCCTTTGCGGTCTGGGGGCTTGATATGGTCGGGCCTTTTAAACAGTCCAAGGATAAGAAGACCCACCTCTTGGTGGCAGTGGACAAATTCACGAAGTGGGTGGAAGCTGAGCCAGTTAGCAAGTGCGATGCAGCCACGGCGGTTCAATTTATGAAAAAGGTGATCTTCCGCTTCGGCTTTCCACACAGCATCATAACAGACAACGGCACTAATCTGTCCAAAGGCGCTATGGAGGAGTTTTGTCAAAGAGAGCATATCCGGCTTGATGTCTCTTCAGTGGCACACCCCCAATCCAATGGTCAAGCTGAGAGAGCTAACCAGGAGATTCTGAAGGGCATTAAACCCCGGCTCTTGGTCCCTTTGCAACGGACGCCAGGTTGTTGGGTGGAGGAGTTGCCCTCCGTTTTATGGAGCATCAACACTACTCCTAATAGGTCTACAGGCTTCACGCCTTTCTTCATGGTTTATGGAGCAGAAGCAGTTCTCCCCAGCGACATCCGTCATGATTCACCTCGTGTGGCGGCTTATGTTGAGACGGATAATGAACAGGCGCGCCGAGATGCTCTGGACTTGCTGGACGAACAGCGTGATGTGGCAGCCGCCCGTTCAGCGATTTACCAACAAGACCTGCGCCGTTATCATAGCCGCCGGGTCAAATCCCGGGTCTTCCAGGAGGGCGACCTGGTGCTCCGGCTCATCCAGGATCAAACAGATGTACACAAGTTATCCCCACCTTGGGAAGGGCCTTTTGTGGTCAGTAAGAACTTGCACAACGGGTCATATTACCTCATTGATATCCGGGAGCATAAGGACTCACGTAAATCTGAGGAGGAGACCCGTCGGCCGTGGAACATAGCTCAGCTTCGGCCTTACTACACTTGAGCTTCCGACTCTTGTGATGTACATATTTATCTCAGCCATGTATATATTATGATAAAGCAATAAAGCAGGACCTCTGTCCTTTGCTCTCTTCCAAGAATGTGTGTTGTTACATGCTGACTTACAGAAGATCCGGCTTATGATCATCTTCGAATCTAGCTGTAAGCAGTAAAGTCGCTTGGGGGCTTCCTGTTCACACATGGGTCGTATTCGAACCAAAGAGAACATAGCTGTCGATACCCATTTGATTGGCAAAGTGCCGAGCTCATTGGGAAGTTGCCTCTGGTCATATTTGAATCATAGTGTAACCCCTCTGAGAACCGACGTGGATCGTATTCGAATCAGCGTCGTTAAACAAATTTTCAGAATCACTTGGGGGCTTCCTGTTCAAACATGGGTCGTATTCGAACCAAAGAGAACATAGCTGTCGATACCCTCTTGATTGGCATCGCCAAACCCACTGGGGGCTATATGATCGTATCCGAATCTTAGCTTAACCCCTTTGGACCGAGTTTCTGGTCGTATTCGAACCGGAAGCCCTTAAGTTTTTATATTTTACCACAAACTTGCTTTGATCATGTCAAAGTATGTACTGCCGGGTTTCACTTGCCGGCTTAATTTTGGTTTATCTTGTTAGTTGAGCATCATGGATGTCATCAAGATAAATAAATTCGAGTTAAGGTACCAACCGTGCTACCCGGGCTATTTAACCCGGAAGTATGCTTACAGGCTGTTAAGTGTGTCATCACAGCTATGTTCGAGTATAGTTAAGGACCGATCTTTTTTGGTTCGTATCCCGGGTTATCCATCTCAAACACCTGATTCTCAGGGTGGTAAGCCGCTGTGCGACTTGTAATTTGCCTTTCTATGCAGATATTTAAAGGCACTTTTTAAGGTTGAGAAGGACAAAGGGATAATTCTGACCCGGAGGAGCATCAAAAGAATGACTTCAAAGGATTTCAGCATTCATTACGTGCACGATGGCACGGCAGAGATAAATTGTTGCACCTACTCTATTACAAAAATCTTTCAAAGTTTCAAGGATGGGCGTTGTTTGGTGAGCCGCTAGCCGGTTTATGACACCTGCTGAGTTGAAGTCCCCGGCTCATCTTCTGCTTCGGCTGATCCCAAGGCTTCGAAGGTCGACGACTTCCAGTTGATGCCGCTGAGAGCTTCGAACTGAGCTTCTTCGTCAATTAACCCGTCCGGGTTAAGCTCCGGGGCAAAGGTGTGCTGGCGAGCCGGAGGAATCAGATTGATGGCTTCATAGCGAGGGGTTGGAATCCTCTGATTCTCCGCGTTGTATCCCGGCTGATACTTGGTTAAATCGGTGTCGTTCCCGATGATGGTGGCCACCGGGCACACAGCTTTCACACAAGCCGCGAAGTCCTTCTGGTCGAACGCTGAGCCGTCTTCTTTCAGGCTGGGATAACCCAGGGCGATGTCTGCCGGGTCTAGCTCCGGCAAGAAGGCTTTGGCCCGGCTCAGTGCGGCGATTGCTCCGGATCTCGCGGATGCTCGTCGTAGCTCCTGGATCCGCTGCGGCAGAATTGCGAGCCGGCGCAGGACTTCGGCCAGATGAGTCGGCACTTCATTCGACAGGGCCACCACAGCTAAAGCCCACTGTGACCCGGTGTAGAGCTGTTCCACCAGGGTGTACACGGCCTTTAACTTGGTGACCACGCTCTGGTTCAAGTTGGCGCTTCTGGAACCTGTTTAACAACATCAGATGACCCGGTGGTAAGGATGAGTTAAGAGATGTAAACATTCCAATGTGAATGAAAGCCGGTGAGGCGACTTACCGAAGATGGCAGCTACCATTTGGGACACTTGGCGCTTTAGACCGGAGAGCTCAGCGGTCTTCTCAGTAAGGGCCTTCTCCGCCTGTTCTGCCCGGGTCACCAGTGCAGTTTTCTCCTCAGCCCAGGCCTTCCGCTCAGCGTCGAATTCAGTCTTCAACTTTTCCTGAGCGGCGATGCTGGAGACAAACTTGGCATTTGCCTTCCGGGTCTCCATCTCTTGTGCCTTCAGCCGGCTCTTGAGATCCGCCAGGTCTGACTCTAATTTCTTGCCAACAGCCTGCATATATTTCCGGGTTATTAACAGTCATCCTATAAAGTCCCAAGCGCTTTCCAAGCAAAGACACTTGGCACTTGGGGGCTAATGCATATTGAACGTATCTATCTATGTACGGCCGGCTCAGTTCAGTAAGCCAGAGTCTAAAGTCTACAACATATTCAAGTATAAGTCCTAGACTTGGGGGCTAGAATGGCAAGGATCACTATGCGGAAAGTAAGAGAATAGCAGAAGGTTACCTCAAATTTGTGTTGGATCTGGTTGACCATGGCGATCTCGGCGTCCCGGCTCTTGTGAACCTGGCTGATATAGCCTGAGACGAGTTCTCCAATACTTAAGTCGGTGTAGCTGGAGAGATCCAGATTCACCCGGTGGGGTTGTAGCAACTCCCCCCTTGCGGAGCATTTGGCCAGCGCGGTCGGCCTTCCCGGCTCAACAAACTCCGTCCGGGTAATTACCACGTCCGGGTCATTAGCTGGTGGGGCTTCAGGCGCCGTATCCATGGGAATGGTGGCTTCAGGGGTGGAGGCGACTGGCGGCTCTTGAGCCGTCGTCTCCGGCTCAGGCAAGTCGGGCACTCCGGCTGACCTGGTCTTCTTTACTCTTTTGGTGAGCTTTGCCTGGGCACTGAAAAGGCAGAAGTGTTAGGCATACAAAGGGTAAGTACAGACAGATAATGTAAGGAGATTGTTATTACCCGGGGGCAGTCTTGAAGGCCGGCAGACTTGACTGCATGGAGTCACCCGAGGAGGGGGAGGTCTCCTGGTAATTGGAGTGAGAAGAGTTGAGTGGCTGACGGATGACACCCGCCAACGGATGAAAAGGGTACAGGTGAGAAAAAACCTCAGTGCGGCGTTTCCTCGTTGCGTCGGGTAACCCAGTGGAGAGGTCGGTGTCCTTGCGGGCCCGGGTGTGACGCCGGCTCTCGTGAACCTGCTGCTTCAAAAGAAATTGAGGGTCTCGGTGAGCTAATCGATGGGAAAAGCTTACTTTCCGGGTTACCCTTCGGACTTTCAGCTGTGGTAAAGGCTCCGAGCCGGAGGAAAGTGATGTTACCTCTTCGACCACCGGGTTACTGGCGCCGGTGTCATCCTGTCAATAAGCAAGTGTTGATAAGGCGGACAGCATCAGACAACATATACTGCAAGAATTTAAAAGATTTAAGGGTTACCTCTGATTCGGAGCTATCGCTTAATTGCAGCAGCTCCGAAGCAGTGGGTCTATTTCCCTTTTTGCGAGGGGCGGCTCTCTTGGCGGCTTTCTTCGCCTTCCTGGCCTTCTTGGCCGCCTCGTGGTCATACTTGACCCGCCAGAATTTATCATCAGCCTGAGAAATACAGTAATGAGCTCTTAGTAAGATGACAGGTAAAACAAAATGGAAAGGTTAAAGTCAGCGGCTTACCGCTGGGGCTGGATTGGTCTTGCAGAACGGGGCTAGCCCGATTCTTCCACAGTCTGCCAGGCTCTCGTTTAAAAGAGCCTTGGTCTCTTCTTCAGCAACGTCTTCTGGAAGATCATTGCGACTGTGCCTCTGCGGGTCATCCTTTCGCCCGGTGTACTCACACATTAAGCCGAGGCGGCGGCTCAATGGGATCACCCGCCATGAGATCCAGACCCGGACCAGGTCAATTCCGTTCAGACCATTGCCTAGCAGGGCTTTGATCTTGTTGATCGTTGGAAGCAGAGGCTGGCGTTCTGCGGCAGTCAGTTTGTCGGATAATGGATGAGTTGGCTCCAGGCGCGTTGGGCGAAAGCCGGGCAGCGGGCTCTCATCAGCCGGGGACGTGTCTTGGCAGTAGAACCAAGTCATGTTCCAGTCCTTGGGGTGACTTGGCGGTTCTGCATAAGGGAACAGACAATCCCTGCGCCGTTGGATGGAGATGCCGCCTAACTCTAGACTTGGACCGTTTGCGCACTCGGTTTGGCGGTTCAAATAGAACAGCTCTCTGAAGAGCAGCAGACTCGGCTCTTCTCCAAGATATACTTCACAAAAAACTTGGAAGTTGCAGATGTTGGATATGGAATTGGGTCCTATATCCTGAGGCCGAAGATCAAAAAAGTTGAGCACGTCCCGGAAGAATTTTGAGCCGGGCGGTGCGAAGCCCCGGCTCATATGGTCGGCAAAGATCACTACCTCCCCGTCTCTCGGCTGTGGCCTTTCTTCGGACGGGTCAGGGGCACGGTAGGACATCACTTCCTTCTTAGGCAGATATCCGGATTTAACGAAGTTGGCCAGGGTCTCTTCGGTGACGCTGGATTTCATCCAGTTGCAAGTGATGGGAGCCTTGGGAGGCATGGTGACGGTTGGTGGTCTACGAGGAAGAGAAAAGTGTCCGGGTTAATTATAAGCCGGAGTATATCATTCAAGTTACAATGACGGCTTATGAAGGGGACTAATGGTATGTCTTGATACGGTGGGTTATCTAAGCCGTCGGGGTTTTCAGGATAAGTTGGTCGTCTACGGCTTACTGCGGTTAAGTCGGAAGATACTACAGAGCATGATTCTCTTTAAACCGGAAAGTTCTACGGCGCGTGTTTTCTCTAAGTCGGAAATATAAGCCGCCAAGATTCAAGGACTGCAGTTTTTACTAAGTGTGGTAAACAGATTTCACATATTACAGTAACTTTTTTGGATCAAAGTAGTCGGAGCAGAGAAAGTTTTCTAGACCTAAAAAACAGAAGCAGGGGAGGTTCTTGAGATGGAACCCAGTCCTTATGCAGTAAAAAGAGGTGTTCTTGCAGAAGAAATGAACCTCAGATATCTACCGCAGTGGTTCTACACAAGCCTAAGGATCAATGGGGGCAGTGGCTACAGGGGTTACCGAAACTTGCGGTAACAGTGATGAACATGAAGAACACAGATGAACTCTGTCCTAGATCTATGCTGGTAAGGCAGAGGGGACTCACCGGAGCTGGAGAAGAGCGGAGGTCGCCGACGTTATCTGGTCCGAGTCAGGTTGATGCAGCGGCCGGGTTGAGGAAGACCAGGGGTGCGACGGCGGCGGCGGCAGAAGCTCGGGCAGAGGAACGGCAGTGCGAGGAAGAAGGAGAATGTGAAGAAGAGAGTGCCGGGCCGGCCTATTTATAAGGCCGAGTCATAAGCGGGCGCGGGATTTGAGGAGGCCACGGCGTGGTTATCTCCCCCCTCACGGCGCCTCGATTCTCGGAAGGTCAGTAAAAGCAAAGATCCGTTGCGGATCTGGCGGAGTAAAAAACGGATTTAGTGGAGGATGACATCACGGCGGATTACCCGGAGTCCAGAGGATGACGTCACTCCGGGTTATGACCTTCACATGAATGATAAGCCGGAGATTTTTTCTGACTGCGGAGCTGAAGATTGACACGAGCCGGCTCAAGTCAATCTGGGGCCTAATGTTGAGGATATAGACCTGGGGGTCACCCTCCAGGAGGGTCGGGTTACTCCAAGGATCATTACCAGAAGCCCGGAGCTAAGTTTCAGGATAATGGGCCAGGGATGGGCTGAGACCCGGATATGGCTTAAAGCCCGTAGTTACAATCATTGTTATAGTAGACTTGTAGTGTAAGGCAAGTATTGTTTTAGAGCCCGAGCCGGACACTCTTATGAGCCGGCCGGGACTCTAAGGGCTGCTGGGCGTCAGCCTCCCTATATAAAGGGACGACCCGGCAGCGGTTTGGGGACGACAACAATCTCTCCGAGAGCCGGGATAAGTGTTTAGTTCCCTGGCGATCGTAACCCTAATCAATAACACCTCGAGCTGGACGTAGGCTTTTACCTTCACCGTAAGGGGCCGAACCAGTATAAACCCTCGTGTTCCTTGTCCCGCATAACCCCTTCAAGCTTCCTAGTTGCGATGGCTCCACGACTAAGTCCTAGCCCGAGGACATCTGCCGTGACAATTCCACGACACCCACCGACTGGGGCGGCTCAAGGCGGTCGGCCTGATCTGCCGCCTGCGCAGTCGGCGGGGGGCGAGCCGGCCGCGAGGACTGAGCTGGCGGTTCGGACCCCGCCGAGCCGGCGCGCGGGGAAGGCTGCGTCAGAGCCACAGAAGGCTGCGTCGGAGCCGCAGCCAGCCGCGGGCTCCAGCTCGTCGGCCCAGGATGTGGAGGCGGCCAGCGCCACCTCGGGGTGGACGCCGGGCGGAGGGACGGCCGTGATGAACGTGGCCGCGCAAGACGTCCGGACCCGGCTCCAGGCCCAGGCTACGGCGCTGAGGCGATACAACGACGAGTTCCTTGCGACACGGGCGGCCATCCGGGTTAGTCTTCTTATCTTGCTTCTTTTTGATCTTGGTTTCTTCCGTGGGGGCGCGTCAGCGCACCCACTGGGTGTAGTCCCCGAGTTCCGAGTCGGCTGCTGAGCAGGCGGCTTGGAACTTCTTAGTGGATCTAGTTTTGCTATTCTTGTTCTTACTTTGCTCTTCTGACTGTCTTGCAGGACTACCACAATCTTCGCGCGGCTGCCTTCAACTCCCAGGCTCGGGAGCTGACCCAAAAAACCGCCGACCTAACTGAGAGCCGGGGTAAGTGCTTCGTCCTTTATCTCACGTGGGGGCGCGTCAGCCCACCCACTGGGTGTAGTCCCCGAGATTTGGGCCTACTGCTGAGCAGTCGGGTCGGATCTTCCTTGACGACTTCCTCTTATTGCTTCTTCTTTTTCTGTCGTCCTTGCAGCGGCCAACGCCAGCCTGAGGGCGCAGCTGGGAGGTTCTCAGGCTGCCCTTCGTGCCAAGGAGGCCGAGTTAGCCGCCTTGGTGCAGGAACGTGACCGCCTGGCCAAGAGGTTGGCCGACCAGGAAGAGAGCCACAAGGCGGCTCTGAAGGCGGTGCAGGACAGCGAAGCCGCCCTCCAGGCCGAGTACGAGACAGAGGCGGCTGGCTGGGCCGAAGCAAAGCAGACTCTGATCAATGGCTATGGCCAGATCGAAGATTTGGTTGACGGTAAGCCGCCTACTTCTTCGTCCTTTCTTGTCGCCTGCCGCTTTTGGCTCGTTTTCTGACTTGGTGTTTTCTCTTCTTTTTCTTTCTTTCTTGCGCAGAGTACTTCCCTGGCTACTCAACCGCCGCCAACCAGATCATCGAGGCCCGCCGCGAGGCACGGAGGCAGGCTGGCGCTGAGATTGCACCAAATGCTAGCCGGTCGCTGGAGGAGCAGCTCTTGGCGATCCAGGCCCGCCTCCAGCCGGCTCATCGACTGCTCCGCCATCTTCAACGTGCCGGGGCGCAGGTGCTGGCCGCCCTCTGGCCTGGCGAAGTGGTTTCCCACACCCCCAGTCGGACTGCCGACTGGCTGGAGGTGGCGGTCGGCCGCTTTGAGGCCTGGAAGGCTTCGGCGGCTCGGTCCAGCGCCAGGCGGGCGCTGGAGTTCGTCAAGGCCTGGTATCCCGGCCTGAGTTTGGACTAGCTGGCTACCTGGCAGCAGCAGGCCGACACGGAGCTGGAGCCGGCGCGGCCGGCTATCATCCGGCGGGCTTTGGCGATCTCCGACTACACCGACACCAGCGCCTTCGCCCCTGAAGTAGATGACAACGGTGTTGCCCAGCCGGAGGACTGGTTCGGGCTGAACCCAGCAGACGGTGAAGACTCGGCGGAGGAGATCGACTCCATCGACGAGGGCGAAGAGGAGGAGGAGGAGGGTGAAGACGCCGGGCCGGATGGTGGGGCGGCCGGCCAGCCTCAGCCTGACCGTGCCTCCAGCACCACGTCACGCGCGGGTGCATTGCCTGCCACCGGTGGTGATCAAGCTGAGACCCACCAGCCGGCCACTCCTTCAGCCGGCGACGTCGTCTCCACCGACCAACCCGGCTCCCATGTCGCACCTTTAGTCTAGTCTGCTATCTTTTGTTTTCCTGTCTTGTCACTTTTGGAACAATATTCTGTTAAGTTTACACAATTCCACCCACTGGGGGTGTATTCGAACTATGTCGATTGCTGGCCTGTTGGGGGCTTTATATGTATATATGACTATGCATGTGTTTTGGCTTTTCCTTGTTCTTTTCTTTTCATCCTTCTATTGTTTCCTTTGCCGCCCTCCCTTGGTTGCCGCCTCCCCAGACAGACAGTTGCTCTGCAATCTGTAGCTGGAGAAGTGCTTGGCCAATTGGGAGGGCAAGTACTCTAGCTTTGTTGGATTAGAGCTAGGTGTTTAGGAAGCCGGCCAGCCGACTGTTCTGACAGCCGGCAGGCGTGGTTGGAGGCCGTCTTTTCGCTATATAAGTTCATTAGTCCTTAGCCGTTTTTCGTGTGGGCATCCTTTCTGCCTTGTCTCTTGCTCGTCGGACAATCGGTTCTTCAAGCTACGACTTTCAACAAGAGAGGACTCGGGAGCCGGCACACTACTTGTCTGACTTCAGGTAGAACTTTTAATATAGCTCAAGGCGGCCAGTCCCCGGGCCGACTAGTCGAACCCGATGCCAGACAAGAAATCAAATGTAATAATACATTCATGGATATGACACTTGTCACTCATAGATAAATAAAGGCATCCCCGAGTGCTCCTCGGGGAGCCTGTTGTTTCATACTTAATACAAAAGGGTAGCATGATACATACTGCTTTCAACTGTAAAATCTTCTCAGGAGGTTTGCGTTCCATGGTCGCTCCGACTCCTTGCCGGAGTCGTCCCTCTTGCGTGCTCTTGGTTTTTGCGCGTCGATCAGGTAGTAGGAGTCGTTGCCTAGTGCTTTGCTGATGACGAAGGGGCCTTCCCAAGGGGCCGAGAGCTTGTGCTGGCCGGCTATTCGCTGGATCAGCCGAAGCACAAGGTCGCCCTCGTGGAAGGATCTTGGCTTGACCTTGCGGTTGTGGTAGCGGCGCAACCCTTGCTGGTAGATGGCGGACCGGCTGAGTGCTAACAGCCGGCCTTCTTCTAGTAGGTCGACACTGTCTTCTCTTGCTTCCTTGGCCTCCGCCTTCGTGTACATGGTGACCCGAGGCGAGTCGAACTCAATGTCGGTTGGGATGACAACCTCGGCACCATATACAAGGAAGAACGGAGTGAAGCCGATTGACTTGTTGGGGGTAGTGCGCAGACTCCAGAGGACAGCCGGCAGCTCATCGAGCCAGCAGCTGGCCGATCGCTCTAGTGGTACAACCAGTCGGGGCTTGATGCTGGAGAGGATGAGTCCATTTGCTCGCTCGACCTGGCCGTTTGACTGCGGGTGGGCAACGGACGCTAAGTCCAGTCGGATACCCTGCGTCGCGCAGAAACGTGCCAGTGCTCCTTTGGCAAAGTTCGTGCCGTTGTCGGTGATGATGCTGTGCGGCACGCCGTACCGAGTAGTGATGTCGGTGATGAATGTTACGGCAGTCGGCCCATTCAGCTTCTTGATTGACTTTGCTTCGATCCACTTTGTGAATTTGTCCACGGCGACAAGCAGATGTGTCAAGCCGCCACGGGCTGTCTTGAAAGGGCCCACCATGTCCAGTCCCCAGACGGCAAAGGGCCAGGTGAGGGGAATGGTCTTGAGTGCAGAAGCCGGCAGGTGTTGCTTAGAACTGAAGACTTGGCATCCTCTGTAGCTCTTGACTATCTCTTTGGCATCTTCCAAAGCAGTCGGCCAAAAGAAACCGTGGCGGAAAGCTTTGGCCACAAGTGATCTTGAGGCTGCGTGGTGGCCGCATTCGCCTTGATGGATATCCTTGAGGATTGCCACTCCTTTTTCTAGCTCGACACAGCGCTGGAAGACTCCAGTGACACTGCGCTTGACAAGCTCTCTGTTGACTATTGCATATGCTCCGGCTCGTCGTTGGACTAGTCTTGCTGAGATCTCATCAGCTGGTAGCTCTCTGCTGACTAGGAACTTGAGGATGGGCTGGGCCCATGATGGAGCAGTGACTTCTTCTTTTGTTAATGCAGCCACCATGACTCGGGTGGGTGGGTGGGTCGGGTGGCGTGGGATTGGAGTCGGCCACCGCTTCTTGTGTAGCTGCAGTCCCCGGGCCGGGCTCTGAAGTCCCCTGGTCGGGTGCGACTACGGCAGTCGGCGGGCCAGTTGTCGAAGTCCCCGTGCCGCCTGCGGGGTTCCTCCAGTCGGATCCGGCTGCATCTGGCACAGGCGGTACGAAGATAGAATCCGACTCTGGAGACGACTTGATGGACGGCTTGAGGAGGCGCTGGAGGGAGACGCCGGTAGGTATAGCCTGTCGGGTGGAGCCGATCCGTGCCAGGGCATCTGCTTGGTCGTTGTCGGCCCTTGGCACGTGAAGGAACTCGCACCCTTCGAAGTACCCGCTGATCTGCTGGACGAGGAATCGATAGCTCGCCATGTTTGCATCCTTGGCGTCCCAGTCGCCAGATGACTGCTGGACCACCAAGTCTGAGTCGCCATAACACAGGATCCGGCGTATGCCGAGTTCTTTGGCTAGCCGGAGCCCGTGTATGAGCGCCTCGTACTCGGCCACGTTGTTGGAGGCGGCGAAGTGGATTTGCAGCGTGTATCTGAGCTTGTCGCCTTTGGGAGAGGTGAGGATGATGCCGGCTTGGGAGGCCGCTTGTACGTGCTGGTGAAGTTGCGGATGAAGACTTCCGTGAAGTCCAGCCAGCTGTTGATGCTGTAGGTCTTGAGGCTGTTGAGCCAAGTGCGCGCCGTGCCTTGCAGCATGAGGGGGACGTACTTCACGGCCACGCGCCGATTGCCATTGGCTATGCTGACAGCAGTGGAGTAGTCGATGAGCCAATCTTCCGGCTTCATAGAGCCGTTGTACTTGGGCGTGTCTCTGGGGAGCGAGAACCCTTTGGGGAAGGGCTCGTCGCGGATGCGGGGGCCAAAGCACGGCGGGCCGACATCGTCTTCTTCGTCTAGCGCCAGGGATCGAGCAAGGCGGTCGATCCGGTGGCGGGCGTCGTTCTCGCCAACTCCTTCGCAGCGGCCTAGTCGGCCACCAAGAGTCGGGTACGTGACAGGCGACGGGGTGAGATGTCTTTCCCCTCGAGGCGGGGGGGAGGCGGATTTCCTTGGCGCTCCACCGCTCGTGGGCGGCCCTCCGCGTCGCGCTCGATGGTGATACGAGTCCGGCTGCGGCTAGCAGCCGGCTCCATGTCTTTCCTCCCGCGGGCGCCGCTCGCAGTCGGCGATCGGGACGTCGCGGCGTGCTCCCGGCATGGGGGATGACTATCAGCGCGGGCGCCGGCTTCGTGCCGTTCTGCAGCCGCGTCGATCAGCTGCTGGATCCATCTTGTCATGTAGGGGAGCTCATCGGCTCCCAGCCCATTTAGCTCTTCTGCGGCCGCCTGAGCGGCTCGTAGATTCTCGAGCGGGGTGGCGTAGACGGGGCGATCTGCCCCCAGCATGCTGGCGATAGCCGCGCCGCGCTTCTGGACGAACCGGCTCGGCTCGGCCCGCTACGCGGCGGCGTACCGAAGGCGGCGCGGTCGACTTCGCGCTGGTGGGCCTCGGTGAGGCGTCTCATGGAGGCTATCTTCTGGCCTTCCGCGATGAGGGCGAGGCGGCGTGCCTCCAAGGTCTCGGCGTCGGCGTCGGCCGGGATGGGGACGGTAAGTCGTGCATCGCTGCTTGCAGGGCGTCGTGGGCGTTCTCGCCCGAGTTGGCGACGTGGCTGATGACCAGCACTTCGGTGATGGCGCTGCTGCCGCTGTCAGCTCGAGGAAGAGGGTTGTCGAAGATCACCACGTCAGAGGGGTAGGTGTCGAGCGATGCCGTGTCGGAATCGACAAGCATAGGGTCGGTGGAGCCGACCGACTCCAAGTCTGCGGCAGGCTCGCTGGAGACGTGAAGTTGGTCGAGGAGGCTGACGAGGCGGCTCTCGGGGTAGACCGTGCCTGCATCGGGCGCGGGCTCGTCGGAGATGCGAGCCTCGCCGAGCAGATCGGCGAGGCAGCTCGCTGCGCAGGCGTCGTCGACGCCTTGCAGCGCGTCGGGGCAAACGCCATCGGGCGCAGCAGGCTGGCTGCGCTCGCGGGGATGAAAAGGGTTCCCGTCCAGAACAGGTCTCCGGACGACGGTGCACCTGGCCCCACGATGGGCGCCAAATGTCGGGTGGTAGGTGCGACATATGCCAACGGGTGGCTTATCATGGTGGGAGCCAGTAAGACGTCGCCGGTGCCTGGAAACGGGATAAGGCGAAGACATGCACGCCGACGAATCTTACCCAGGTTCGGGGCTCTCTGTGGAGATAACACCCCTAGTCCTGCTCGGCGGGGTCTCCGCATGATCACTAGATCAGAAAGAGTAGCTACAAATGCTCCTAGAGCTGTCGGGTTCAAGGGAGAGGAAGAGCAAGGCTAGCTCTCACTTCCCTCTCTATATGGTGTGTGTGTAACTCTAAGAAGCCAACCCTTTGCATGGGTGCCCCGGGGGGTTTATATAGGCCTACCCCGGGGGTACAATTGTAATCCGGCTGGGCGCGGGTCCCAGTCGTCAGTGTCTGCGCTCGCCGGCTTCTCCGCCGGCCGTTGGGGCCCGCCGACTGGTGGGTCCCGCCGGCTGCCGGCCTCTTGGTCGACAGGCCGGCCCCACTGCCTAGGGGTCTTGTCGGCGGCTGCTTACTGTAGCCTCATCCCTGATGACGAGGGCTTCGTCGAGGTAAGCGTGGCTACAGTGTGCCGCCTCGAGGGCTCTCACTGTAGCCTTACCTCATCTTGTCTCCTTAATGTGGCACATGCTTCGAGGGAGGGGAGTAGCCGGCTTCTGGGGGCCGGCTACGCCCTTGGCCGACTGGGGGAGGCCGGGCCGCCTTCGCGCCTCTCTCTGGCTAAAGGGGCCTGCCGCCCGTGGGCCGTACTGACGTCTGTCGTGGATGACGTTGAGGCCAGCATGGCTACAGTGCCGAGCCGGACGGGAGATGGCTGACCCGTACGGCGTCCTGTGGCCATGCCTGCCTCGGGCTTCGGGGGTAGTGGGCCACACTGTGGCCACACCTCGTCTTGTCACCGTTATGTGGGTGTAGTTTTGGTGGGTGCGGTCTTGGCCGGCTTTGTGGAGTCGGCGTGCATCATGGCTGGCTCTTGGAAGTCAGTCCTCTTGGCGCCGGCTTCCTGGAGTCGGCCATCTCGCAACCATCTTGGGGGAGGTCACCGGGGCCGAGTCGCCTTTGGAGAGCCGGCCCCTGCGGTAGTCGGCTAGGGGAAGTCGGCCCAATGCTTCGAACGCTTGAAGGCTCAATCGGCCTGATAATTTTTGAAGAACCATGGGTAGTCGGTTAGGCTACCCGTGGCTATTTACTCCGACAGCATGACATGAACAAAATACAAAACGAAAGACAAAACCCGACCACGAAGGGAATATCATAACACATAGCCGAAAATGGCAAGAGTTGGAGTTACAAATATGGAAAGTTACATCCGGGGTGTTACAGTTATGCCGCACCAAAGATCATTTCCAATGTCTCGTTAGCATGATGACACTCAAATGTTAAGACTAGCAAGTAATGTCCATTCAAATTAAACTCACCGTGGTCCCAGGAGCAATCACTGGCATCGGCGGAGCGGTCTGACCGGTCTTCTCGCACACAGACTGCACATTTGGTTTTGACGACTCAGTCATACTAGTTAGTAATGAGACAAACACTACATGAATGTTTTGGATAATCTGCAGAAGAAACTTACCACAAGGAGCTCGTACATGGCCCTTGCCTGCATGTCATTCCGTGCCCTCTCCTCCTCCAACATCTTTGTCGTCCTCTCCTCCAACTCCCGCTGCCTCTCCGCCGCCTCCGCCAGAAGATTCTCCGTTCTATCTCTCTCACTCTGTATAGCAGCCTGCAACACCACTCCTCATTACCATTTGTAATCATTGATTGAAGCACACACAATGTAATGGAGAAAGATAGCTGAGTACGTATAACTAACCTCGATTGCGAGTTGGACTGGCCGTTCACGAGGCCTTATCTCAGGAGCGGAGCTCGACTGGCGCGCCTTGATCTCCGGGAGAGTGCTAGGACAACGGATAAGTCCATCTCCAATGGCTATGGAGCCATGGGACCTCCCGCCACCAGATATCATCACCAGCTCTGGATCAATGGGACCCTGGCTCGGGTAAAAGTCCTCCCTTTTCCTCGCCTTCCCCTCATCTCTATATTTCACGAGCTTGTCGTGGGAGGAGATGTTGGTGAAGTTGTTTGCATCATCGAGGTCAGACGGAGAGAATGCCTTGACTTTCTTGAAAGAGGCAGTGTGGGCCATATCATACAGGTCATACACCTCTGGCACCTTATCCGCCTTATTGTAGCGTGCCTGAAAGAGAGAAACAAATTAAATTAGTAATTAAAGGGCTCAAGCTAGCATGATGAATGAATTGCATGCATCATGAAGCAAACCACATACCCAGTTCCGCCCGAACTGATATAAGTTGGAGCTGCCTTGATGGTGTGGCACACCTTCCATTTGGGCACGTTTGTCCTTGGCTGCGTTGTGGACGGCTAGCCATTCTTTTGAGCACCACTCATTGACCAACACCTCCCAACAATCCATCCGATCCGCACACCATCTCGGAGGCGCCTAAGTTAGCAAATAGAAACTTGAGCGCTACGGCTATGAATTACTAAATGAAGGAAGTAAGTACAAGGCCTTAAGAATTACCTTCATGTACTGCTCCTTACTTAGGAACTTATCACGGCACGCCGGCTTGGGCTTCTTGATACCACGCAAGGTGTAGTAGTCTCGAACAGCCTGCACCCGAGCCTCGTGCCGTAAGTTCTATACTAGGCGCTTGCAGACGTTCTCGATAACATTTGCCGCCTCCTCCTCGTATCCCTCCTCACACCTGTAGAATGTCTGCAATCAAATGAGACAATATTGATTAGTACAATTAATAACTAGCTAGTTGAAGATTTTTAAATGTGTAAAGGAGAAATTACCCAGAACTTTCTGATCACCACGTCTGCCCTCGTGTCGCACAAGACACCGTCGATAATCTCACCCGGCGGGGCCGGGGCAGCCAAGTAGTGCTCCCAGCTCAATCCAAGCTCTGGAAGCCGACCCTCACCAGGCAACGTGACAAACCCCGGGAAGTTTTGCCGGCAAAGCACTCCAAGGACGGAGTTGGGCCGGCGGACACTATAATGGTGGTCCCAACCCCTACAACATGACAAGGCCAACGCATTAGATATTTGAAGAAACGTGAATGCAGAAGGTACAAAAATATTAAATGCACTTACCTCTCCCCATCAGGGTAAATCAACCACCTCTGCTCGCGGGTCGCCGGCACGGATGGGAGCCGTGTACAACCACGCTGGTAGACGGTGCCCCATCCTCCTCAATATCACTCGGCTCCCCGCCATCATCAGCATGGCCACTCGGCCCCTCAGGATCATCCGGCCAGGTACCCCATCCAGACGTGTGCTCCTCCGGGGTCTCGTGGGCCGAAGGCCCGTCGACCCGAGGCTCGTGGGCCGAAGGCTCGTGGACCGGAGTCCGTGTAGCCTCCTCCTCGGACGAGTCCACCCTAGCAGTCACGTGCTCGGGTGAAACAGCTGGGGGTGGCGGCGAGGAAGGCGCCCTAGCAGTCACCCTACCTCCTCTCCCGCGACCACGTGCTCCTCTCTTCTTCCCTCCCTTACCTCGTCCCCTGCCGGGCACCGCTGTCGACGAAGAAGGGCCCGGCGGTGTCGCCATACTGTCCAGCAACGCTCGGCGGAGAGGTGCGTGTGGAATGGAAGACCTCCCACCACGTGCCGACGAAGAAGGGGCCTCGGAGCGCTCCCGACCAGCGCCCACCATCTTTCAACACCTGCCATGACAAAGAGTAAACGAAATTAGTACAACATAAAAAAATACCGACATGAATAATAATATATGATGTTTTTCATAACAAAATAAAAAATATATATGATGTTTAAATCTACCCGATCAACACAATTATATTTGATGTTTCTCATAACAAAATCGAAAAATATATGATGCCAGGGTGTCGGGGGTCGGGTCGGGGTGTCGTGCCGGGGTGTCGGGGTGGCATGTCGGGGTCGGGGTGCCGTGTCGG
>NC_057796.1:87886333-87997846 GCF_018294505.1 Triticum aestivum | reverse complement strand
GTGCTGGGGGCGGCGGCGGGTGGTGGTGGTTGTCGGGGAGGAGACAGAAACAGAGAGATGGAGGGGCGGGGTGGGGCTCGGCCGTTAGTTAGGTTAGCTCTTTGCCGTCCGCCCCACCTTTGTCGTCCGCTTTTTTTCACTTTGCCGTCTGCTGGGAGACAGCAAAGAAGGGGGCCCGTTAAGTTTTTTATGATCAGCTCGTTAGCGGGGGTCACCTCTCTCTTTGCCGTCTGCCAGCTGACGGCAAAGATTCTTTGCCGTCCGTTTTCCTGAAGCAGACGGCAAAGACCTTCTTTGCCGTCAGCCAGCAGACGGCAAAGAACTGGCAGACGGCAAATAAGCTAATTCCAGTAGTGCACAACTATCCACTGGAAGCAGCTTGATCATGGTGACTCGGCATCTCGTCAATGAAAAGGAAGAGCCCTCCTGTGCCTTGGTAGAGCATGAGTAGAACAGTGTCTCCAATTTTCCAATATGGATGCATTGTCACGAGAAGCGAGAACTTGTTAATTTGAATGGTTCCATTTCAACGGGAAATGCAGTACCTTGCAATCACTTTGGCGTTATTAGTAGGCACAAGTGTAATTCGACCACGCCAGGAAATCGATCCAGGAACTGCTACAAGGGGCAATTTCTGTTGACATGTAGAATAAAAACCAATTGTAACATATCGTTGAAGATATATATAGTTTATGAGCATCAACATTAAAATAAGACTTTTTACCAGCGTTTTGTGCACACAATTGGTCTTGTTCAGTGTGTGCACCATATGTCTAATTAATCCCATCCAAAATCCAGTGTTCATACGATGTGCTATCTCTGTCAGATTATCAACAAACTTTATGGCATGCTTCAAGTCCTTCCAGTGAAATTTGGTACGCTTAATAACATACAAATCGTTCACTATGCATCCAACATATCTTGCTTAAAAGGTGGAAAGGTATTATTTATTCAGAACATGGCAGAATAATATATAGTGCTCATAAATTGTTAAATAGAATTTGTTACTGCCTAGGAACGGAGTCAGAATATGATATCACAATTGGTTGCTTAAATAGTGATCAATTAGTCAGAACAAATACCCTGATTTTGCTAAGTAATATGACAGCATGGAGAAAGTTGAAAGGACACTAACCTCGATCAGACTTTGATCGGCTGATGACGTTGGGGAAGTAAACATCCATGTTAATTAGACCAGGCTGTGGTGCACGCACTAGAATTTTATTGCCAGCTTTCAGTTCATAACACTTAGATATTTTCTCCAAAGGTCTGCATTAAAATAGGAGTGACCATCTTTATCAAGTTTTGCGCTAACCGTCATTGTAATTCCATGTTGCGTTGTCAATATGACATCCTGGGAGTCATCAACAAAGTAAAGCCCAAGATTTCCTTCTATTCCTGTTCTTGCAAAGCAAGGGATGTACTGCTTGAAATGAAAATTAAGACTGTAACTTAGATATATTGAAATAACATAGCAAGATGCAAATATGGGAGTAACTGATTGAACAGATCAATATATAAATGAAAGAAAAGTACAAAAATATAGAATTAAAAATAGATAATGTATAAAAATTGATGCAAATATATAGATAATGTAGCAATAGACGGTATATGTTCACAAATTTAGGCCATGCCGACCGTGGTAGGTTGAGACTGAACATACCGAGCGCTCCCTGAAGTCATCCGGACTGATGAGATGGAACTTCGTTTTCGACTGGCCACGACCATAGTTACCCGATTTGTGCTCACACTATGGACACATGAATGAACACCCACGAATCAGCTAGAACAAAAATGATTCCACGGTGATTTCTGTCAGTTGATTAACAGCGACGGACGGACTGCGATAAGAGATGAGTGAATATTTCGCTAAGTTGATTACCTTCTCCATGAGAAAAATCCCCGGCCCAATCCCGCAGAAAACCCCAGTCGACCAGAGTCTAGAATGTCGGTGCAGATAGGCGGCGGAAAGCGGTAGGGGCAAAATCCCGCGCCGTTTGGAGCGCGACCTACGCCCGCCGCCAACAGCCGTCGAGTTTAGGATGCAGAGTTGTAGAGGAGTCCGAGACGAGTGAGTGGGGACGAAGTGGGCGAGGGTTTTCTTTTTTCCTTTTGCATGTGTGAGTGAACACACACGGTTCGCAGAGGCGACAGAGATGAATTGTGTGCGATAGTAAATCACCGAGATTGAATGGGAATCCAAATTTCCTTTGTCCTTCATCCATGAGTTTTTTTCTACTATGAACATAAACCCTGCTAATCACTATGTTCAAATTTGACACTTTTCCGGGTTCATTTACAATATTTAGGGGATTATGTGCATTTTGTAGGCATTAATGCACATAATTCAAATTCAAACAATTGGTGCTTGAAAAGGTGCATAAGAATGGTCTGGAAAAACCATACTCGTGGTATTTAGTGATTTCTCAAGCCTTTTACAAGGAATGTGCAGAGATTTCAATGGAATGCGTGGAAATAGTCAACCACAGATGCGTCATTTACTGGGTTATCAACTATAGAACAATGAAATACGTGCTTGAAAAACATGATGCCTGGCATGGTGCCATGGTATGGCCTCACCGTGCCCTGGTTAAAAGCTGAGAAGGTTTGATTTATATCGTCATGCACGCCCTTCATAAATCAAACTATCACCGAGGAAGTTCAATGCTTTTGAGAGGGAAATCACCAAGATTGAAGGGGAATCCAAATTTCCATCCTAGTTTGTCATTCAGTTTTTGATCAACATACCGCCTCAAATGCAACGTGTTCAAATTTGACATTTTTCCGAACTCATTTACCATATTTAGGGGATTATGTGCATTTTTTAGGCATTAATTATGCACATAATTCAAATTCGAACAATCGGTGCATGAAAAGGTGCACAAGAACGGTCTGGAAAACCATGCTCGTGCTATTTAGTACATTCTCATGCCTTTTACAAGGAATGGGCAGATATTGCAAGGAAATGTGTGGCAATAGTCAACCAAAAACACGTCGTTTGCTGGGTTAACAACTATACAAAAATGAAATACATGCATGGAAAACATGACGCCTGGTCTAGTGCCATGGTATGGCCTCACCGTGCCTTGGTAAAAATGTCGTCATGCACGCCTTTCATAAATCGAACCATCACCGAGGAAGTTCCATGGTTTCGAGGGGGAAATCACCAAGATTGAAGAGGGATCCAAATTTCCTTTGTCCTTTGTCCACGAGTTTTTTTCTATGATGAACATACAACCTACAAATCACCGTGTTCAAATTTGGCCCTTTTTCGGGTTCATTTGCCATATTTAGGGGATTATGTGCATTTCCCAGGCATCAATGCACATAATTCAAGTTCAAACAATCGGTGCATGAAAGGGTGCACAAGAACGGCCTGGAAAACCATGCTCGTGCCATTTAGTAAATTCTCATGCCTTTTACAAGGAATGGACAGATATTTTGATGAAATGTGTGGCAATAGTCAACCACAAATGTTTGTTTGCTGGGTTTCAACTATAGAAAAAATGAAATAAATGCTTGAAAAACATGACGCCTGGCATGGTGCCATGTTATGACCTCACCATGCCCTGGTAAAAATTTGAGAAGGTTTGGCTTATGTCGTCATGCACGCCCTTCATAAATCGAACCATCACCGAGGAAGCTCCATGCTTTCGAGAGGGAAATCCCCAAGATTGAAGGGGAATACAAATTTTCGTCCTAGTTTGTCATTCAGTTTTTTTTCAACGATCAACATACCGCCTCAAATGCAACTTGTTCAAATTTGACATTTTTCCGGGCTCATTTACCATATTTATGGGATTATGTCCATTTTCTACGCATTAATGGACATAATTCAAATTCAAACACTCTGTGCATGAAAAGGTGCACAAGAACGGTCTAGAAAACCATGCTCGTGTTATTTAGTACATTCTCATGCCTTTTACAAGGAATGGACAGATATTTTAAGGAAATGTGTGGCAATAGTCATCCATAAACGCGTCGTTTACTGGGTTAACAATACAAAAAATGAAACACATGGTTGGAAAACATGACGCCTGGCGTGGTGCCATGGTATGGCCTCACCATGCCCTGGTAAAAATTGGAGAATGTTTTTCTTATGTCGTGATGCACGCCTTTCATAAATCGAACCATCACCGAGGAAGTTTCATGGTTTCGAGGGAGAAATCACCAAGATTGAAGGGGGATCAAAATTTCCTTTGTCCTTTTTCCATGAGTTTTTTTCTACGATGAACATACAAGCTGCGAATCACTGTGTTCAAATTTGGCACTTTTCCGGGTTCATTTGCCATATTTAGGGGATTATGTGCATTTCCTAGGCATTAATGCACATAATTCAAGTTCAAATAATCAGTGGATGAAAGGGTACACAAGAATGGCCTGGAAAACCATGCTCATGTCATTTAGTAAATTCTCATGTCTTTTACAAGGAAGGGACAGATATTTCGATGAAATGTGTGGCAATAGTCAACCACAAGCGTTTGTTTATTGGGTTTTCAACTATAGAAAAAATGAAATAAATGCTTGAAAAATATGACGCCTGGCATGATGTGCCATGGTATGACCTCACCATGCCCTGGTAAAAATTTGAGAAGGTTTGGCTTATGTCGTCATGCATGTCCTTCATAAATCAAACCATCACTAAAGAAGTTCCATGCTTTCGAGAGGGAAATCACCAAGATTGAAGGGGAATCCAAATTTTCTTCGTTCTTTGCCATGGAGTTTTTTTCTACGATGAACATACACCCTGTAAATCACCGTGTTCAAATTTGGCATTTTTCCGGGCTCATTTACCATATTTAGGGGATTATGTGCATTTTCTAGGCATTGAGCGCATATAAATCCAATCCAGCTACAAGTGCACGGGTGGGATGTGAGGGACGTGGATTGACGTTCGATCACGGTGCATCCTACGGTGCACACACGCGATCCTCGTGGCTGGGGTTCCGGCCAATCATAACGCAACACACAATAGGCTCAGCGCACACTGTTTCCGGAAGCAACGGGGATGAACCGTGTGCGATAATGAACGACCAAAATTTTATGGGAAGCCAAATTTCTGTTGTCGTTTGTCGTTGAGCTCTTGAATACCACTGCACTGTACGGCTGCCCGACCCCTCCGTCCCAGAGCTCTCTCCAGGCATCGTCCATGGCACCGCGGCGCACAATAACTAGTAAGGAAGCGATGGCATCCCGCCGCGCCGCGTTCCTCACCGCCCGCAACGCACACATGGTAAGAAAGCGATGCATCTCGCCGCGCCGAGTTCATCGCCGCCGCCGGCCAGATAGTTACATGGGCGGACTTTGAGGCTGCCATGGACGAATGGGTGGTGGATCTAGAGGCGGCCAAAGCCGCATAGAAGGAGTGGAAAAGGCAGAAAGCGGTCAAGAAAAGAGAGTCCCGCCGCCACAAGAAAAAAGAGGCCGCACGCCGTGGTGAGGAGAGCTTGGTGGAGATCGAAGCACGGTGGGCTGCCGCCTACAAGGCCGGGAAGGAGAACGCCGGCGTCTGGCCAGCATGCCCCGATGACAGCCTGTGAGAAGTAGTTTAAGTTTGTAGTATTAGAGCAAATTACCAGTAGTATTTTCAGTTTGTAGTATTAACGTACAATGTCGGTAAGAGCATCCTTTGAGGGCTTTGAGCGTTGATTAGCATGTGTGCCCGTGTGCTTTTTTGCATTAATCATTAGAAGATCACAAAACACACAGTTTCTATGTCGTACCCGTCTGCGTTTTTTTGCGTTAATGATCCATAAGTCAGTTACCTGTGTGATTTCCTAATAAACCAGGCATACCATTGACAAAAAAAATCAACTACACATGTTAATTTTTTTGGAGACGGGATCTGCCAACTTTCTTTTTTCTTGCACACGAGTATTTTACGCGCTTCGTTTGCGTTGTGTGTTTCCCCCGCCCAAGTTTGAAATTTCGCAATGAAATTTTCATTAGGCGCGCGATTTCAGAATTTATTCCTCCAACCACATCCCCACCCTCAGTATCCCCCCTCGCGCCTCCCCCTACCGGCATCTCAAACCACTGCCGCCGCCGCAACCACACCTTCAACCACATCTACGTTCTGCTCGGATCCAGTCAGGTAACCCACCGATCTCTATCACGGCCCCGGCCTGATTTCTTAAATGGCGCCTACGAAACATCCTCATGCCTCCAAATCCCCACTGCCAGGAGCTAATGGTGGTCAATGGCGCGATGGCCGCTGTGCATGTTGACCCGGAGGAACACCTCGCCTCCGCCGCCACCGCCGACATGGTGCAGGCTCTGGCCCAGATGAAGTGCCCCAGCGACTACCCCCTAGGACTTAACAGGTAAGATCTGACCAGCTAAATCTTACGAATACCACTTGCAACGGCTACGATTTGTACGGTTGATGTATTAAGCATGTTCGTGCCTTGTTTATTTCAGTACTGCACATTGTGTGATGTTCAAATATTACCGTGTCCAGCTCAATTTCACCAATACCAGCGACAAACTTACAATACATGACTCAGGATATCACTAGAGATGCTGCCCATTTGCTATTTTTAGTGGATGCTAACCCTGTTGTACTTAACATGCCTGTCCATGTACTTACGTAGGGTCATAACGACCGATGCTATTGTTTGCCGTCAAGGTTAGCTGCATCACATGTCTTACAGTATTTCACATCATTTGTGCAATTGCAGTTTAACTTCTACCATTTACTGGTTTCCTGTAGGTACACATGTCAGTGGCACTGATCCACGCTTCGACCCGGAGGAACAGCTCGCCTCCGCCATCGCTGACTTTGGGCGGGCTCTGGCCAAGATGAAGTTCCCCAGCAACTACCTCTCAGGACTTACCAAGTATGTACTCACCAGCTCAATCTTACCAATACCACTTGCAATTAATGGCTATGTTTTGTACTGTCGATGTATTAAGCATGTTGTAGTAAACATGCCTAACACATTTTTGCTACTTTCCCTACCTTTTTATAGACATCTAGGCCATTCTCTGCTCTGGCAGCACCTGCCCTATGATGTTTAACTCTGCCAATTGCATTTTTATCAGTACCGGTTTCAATGGCCATTAAGCCTGTTGCAATTAACAGTTGTATCCATTTTTAAAGAGTTGTATTTCAATGGCTACAAACTTACAAAACATAAATTAGGATGTTGTTAAGCCTGTTGCAATTAACAGTTGTATCCATTTTTCAATCTGTCCCTTTGGTACCATGCTACTCTTTCGCACGAACATATCACTATAGATGCTGCCGTTTTATTACCATTTGCTATTTTTGGTGGATGTTAACCCTGTTGTAGTTAACATTGGCTTTCCATTTACTTACACAGGGCTATAATGGGCGATGTTGTTGTTTGCCATCGAGATTAGCTGCATCCCATGTCTTATACACCATCTATTCCTAAATATAAGTATTTTTAGAGATTCCAATATAGACTACATAAGGAGCAAAATGAGTGAATCTAGATTCTAATCTAAACTATATCTATAATTCTATATACATCCATATGTAGTTCATACTGAAATCTCAAAACAAATTGTACTTAGGAACATAGGTAGTTGTATTTTACATCATTTGTGCAATATCAGTTTAGCTTCTAACGTTTACTGGTTGCTTGTAGGTACATATATGAGCGGTACTGATCCACGCTTCGATCCCTTTTGCGTATGGGGGCAATGAGATATTCATGAACAAACGTCAAGTGAGGAAACTAAGAAAGATTGTTAGGCGAAAGAAACGGGTGATTGGAATTAAGCTCTTTATTTACACTTTGTCCAAGACAACAGTGAACTTTAGGATGGTAAGTAATGTGTTGCCTTTTCCCCCTGCCCACATCAAGTTACTCTATTAGACCTCGGTATCTAATATTTTTTCTCTTTTCAGTGGTTTTCCAAGCTATTTACTGATGATTACCTTGCAAACTACATGACCGGAGTGGAGGCAACTAAGGTTAAAGTATATAATGCATGCTACCATGATAATGCTCTAGAAGTCTTCCTGAAGGCGGGTTCGTGCCTATGGCATGCAGGAAGGCACATTATGGGCATTCCGCTTCTTCAACACCGTCGGCAGTCAAAATGATTTACACTTGTCTCTTCACCTTTACCGCATTTAAATATTGTGGTTCATCATAGTTAATTGTTGTCTAATCCTGTAATTACTGAACATATTGTACTGGCAATTTTATTTATGGATTCGTTGTTGAACCATTGTCCTGAAAACTTGAATTGCACGTTTCATATTTCAAAATTTCCAATTCGAATAATCAATTACATGCAAAAATAAAAATATACATGAGCTAATAAAATAATGTGCACACGGTTAGAAAGAAAACAGCGTGTGCGATGTAAAAAGAGAACAGACGGTCATGGAACTTTGCAAATGGTTCTGGCAGTAAAAGCGCTTGTGATGGATAGCTCAATGCCATACAGTTTTCTACATCAAATCATGTGTGATGTAGTTCATAAAAGTAAATAGTTAACCAAGGCAGAGCGTGTGTGATAGTTACACCTTTCACACACGAGCGTATACATAAAACTGTGTGGGATATACATACGAACGAAAACATTTTCCCTGGATTGACTGTGTGGGATGTACATAAGAACGGAAACATATTCCTTGGATTGACTGTGTGTGATATACATACGAACGGAAATATTTTTCTGGGATTCACTGTGTGAGATGTATATACGAATGGAAATGATTGGGTTTCGATGCCTCGCCCGATCGTACACGGCCCCAGCCTGTGTCCCAGGAGGGCCTATCCCTGACGATTTCTGCGTCGTGTGGGAAGGACCCCCCTATTGCCCACACTCACTTGGCGACGGTTTCAAATGTCGTCGCGGAAAGGGGTTAAAAACCGTTTGTATAGCACCGACGCGTACCATTGTCGGCTCGATTGCTACCCAGGTCGTGGTCCTCGGGGCCATCCTACTGCTCGCGGGGCTCGCGACCGCCCAGCAGACGTCGAGGGTCGTAGCTGGCCACCATGGGCCACTCGTCGGATCTATCGTGGGCCATCCACGGGCACCGCCGGCCCGCCTCTGCCCGTGTCGTTGCCGGCGCAGCAGCAGCAGCAGCTGTGCGCGCGTGAAGAAAAGGCAGAGCTGGCGCGCGAGGTCGGACTGTAGCCGCGCCAGGTGGAGTCCGTGTCGGCGTTGCCGCCCTGCTCCCGGGGGGGACCGCGCAGACGTGTGAGCGGGAGCACGCCGGGGAATGGAGCGCCCCGCAGCCGCATGTTCGAGATGGAGCGCCGCGTGCGCGGGCAGGAGTCCACGTCGGCGTCGCCGCCCTGCTCTTGGGGGGTTGCCGCGCAGCCGCGTGAGTGGGAGGACGCCGGGTAGTAGGAGAAGTGGCCCTCCGCATGCTCGACTACCACTGAGGCCAGATGGTGGCCGCCCTCAAGACCGCTGTCGAGACACTCGCCTCGGTATGAGGAGCTCCGGGTTGAGAAGGAGAGTGGGAGATGGAGCTGGCCGCCAAATCGACCACTGCCGCGTGCAAGGAGTGGGAGGCGGAGCTGGCCGCCAAATCGACCAGCGCTACGCGCAAGACCGCCGCCATAGACGAAACTACAAATTGATTGCCTAAATGGAATCATAGCATTGATGTGCATCTTTTTCATGTATAGCTTATCTCAAATCGAAGCATCGTTGTGTAGATTGGAAGGGACGAGAAAGAAGGGGATTAGAGAGGAGGTTAGTGGAGGAAGGAGAAATAGCACGTACACTA
Organism: Triticum aestivum; assembly: GCF_018294505.1. Lineage (NCBI taxonomy): Eukaryota > Viridiplantae > Streptophyta > Magnoliopsida > Poales > Poaceae > Triticum > Triticum aestivum. The sequence goes on along the minus strand of NC_057796.1, from coordinate 87,988,119 downwards.
GCTCGCATCTCTCCAGACTTCTCTCGTGCAATAGGGCTCACCATATGCGCTCACCTCAGCCTGGCTGTGGAGAAACTGCCGATTCCAGCGTTTTCAGCGGGCCTGGCTAGGAGGTGCTTTAAGGTCCATGTGATACAACCCAAATAGTGAACGCAGGTAAGCAAACGATCCATTTATTTCCCGCGCGGGCCTGGTTGGACCTTATACAGGCAACCAAACACACCCTAAGTTTGTTCCATTATGCCGAAGGCCTAGAAGGTGTAGTGAGTTTTACTCACGGCGTGCCGTCCGTGGATGTAGCGGGAAGAAAAGTCCAGCATTCTAAGGAGTCGAATGTATTTTTCAATTTTTGTAGAAGTGTTTCCGTAAGAATCTATAGTACCTAAGACAAACTTCATTCACAAATATAAGATGTTCTAACTTTTTCTAAATAGAATGTATACAGACGGATTGAAACACATTTATGGCTTTCAAAAGGACTCAGGCGAAGATATTTTTGTATCGGATGAATATAAAATATTTCAGTCAATATGTAGTCCCTATTAATAAAATATCTAAAGCATCTTATATTTGTCAATGGAGGGAGTATATGATTTGGACTATGAGAAGTGTCACACGTGTGGTACAAAACAATTCCGTCTGACGTTTTCTGATGACATGTTTAGTTACCGAGGATGGTAACTTTAGTTGTGAAGCACGCCAATTTTCTGTTTGAACAACAAGTTTTGGTTTTTTGGGTTTGTTTTTTCTTCAATTTTAGTTGTAAAAACGTTAGAGCAGTGTTACTTCGTGCCGCTTGTCGGTGTCAAAACCGGCGGATCTCGGGTAGGGGGTCCCGAACTGTGCGTCTAAGGTCGATGGTAACAGGAGACGGGGAACACGATGTTTACCCAGGTTTGGGCCCTCTCTACGGAGGTAATACCCTACTTCCTGCTTGATTGATCTTGATGAATATGAGTATTACAAGAGTAGATCTACCACGAGATCGGAATGGCTAAAACCCTAAAAGTCTAGCCTGCATGACTATGATTATTCTGCCCTCTACGGACTAAGCCCTCCGGTTTATATAGACACCGGAGGGGACTAGGGTTGTACAAAGTCGGTTATAGAGAAAAGAATCTTCATATCAAGACGCCAAGCTTGCCTTCCACGCCAAGGAGAGTCCTATCCGGACACGGGAGAGAGTCTTCGGTCTTGTATCTTCACAACCCATCAGTCCGGCCCACGTACTATAGTCCGGACGCCCGAGGACCCCTTAATCCAGGACTCGCTCAGTAGCCCCTGAACCAGGCTTCAATGACGACGTGTCCGGCGCGCAGATTATCTTCGGCATTGCGAGGCGGGTTCCTTCTCCGAATACTCCAACACAGCCTTCGGACTCAACGAACGTGTCCGGCTCTGCAAAAAAAATACCACACACAACCGCAGAGAGCATAATATTTCACGAGTCCAATCCGCTGGCAACTTTTTGTAGCGTGACGTCACGTCACCGCCCGGTGTTTATATCGAACCGTTTTTTAGCCTGTCGCTCCACGTTCCGAGACGCGGTTTCATTGGCACATCTTGTCGCATCAGAGATCGTGTCCCCTTATTACGGGATCCTCATCAACACTAGTGTGGGTATTCCAACCGTCCGGTTGGCACGATTCCTCAAGAATAGGCAGGTTTTAAGGCCGAGGAGGAGGCGTTCGATATTCATTGTCTTTATAAAGGGACCAAGGCCCGTCTTGCTTCTTTACACCAACCCTCTCTCCAACCTCGAGCTCCAGCTCCCAAGGTTCGATTGCTTCGAGCTTCCCAGTCATGTCCGGTCCCAGCCTTCAAGGTCGGTGGGTGCCATCCTCTATCACAGAGGAGGATATCGCGAAGCTCCGGGCGGCAAGATACCTGACCACGGAAATCCCCCACAGGCTTCCTTCTCAAGGGCAGGTTATTCCTACTCCCAGATCCAGCGAGAGGGTCGTATTCATCTCCCACTTCCTCCGAGGGCTAGGGTTCGCTCTCCACCCCTTTGTTCGAGGGCTCATGTTCTATTATGGGCTAGATTTTCATGATCTAACTCCGGACTCCTTCCTTCACGTCTCGACATTCATTATCACGTGCGAGGCCTTCCTCCGTATTCCCCCACACTTCGGTTTGTGGCTTAAGACCTTTAATGTGAAGCCGAAGGTAGTTGATGGGAAACAAGCGGAGTGCGGTGGTGCAACAGTGGGCAAACTCATCAACGCTCCTTGGCTAAAAGGATCCTTCACAGAATCTTCCGACTTATAGCAGCGGGAGTGATTTTACATCACTGAACCCCGTGGTACCAAGTGGGCAGCTACACCTGCGTTCTGATCTGGCCCTCCAATTCAGCTCGCATCATGGGTCAATAAGGGGTTGGATTGGGGATCAATTGATGAAGTGCAGACTCTACAGAGCCGCATACGGAGTCTACTTGAGAAGAACACCAAACTCCTCGACGTGATTCAAGTAATGTTAGTCCGCCGGGTCCTCCCGTGTCAGCGACGACCACTCCGTATGTGGGAGTTCAATCCGGAAGGACCACAAACCCTTCAGCACTTCTTCGGCGCGACGCATAGAGGAATGTGGAAGTTATTTTTCGGGACACGAAAACAATGGCGGACACTACAGAGGACATCGGCCTTGACTGCAACCATCCGGATACCTCGGTAAGCATTCGACTCCCGAACACAGTTTAGTTAAACATCTCATAATAAGATACTGAGAAGACCACCTTCTTCCAGGGCTGGATAAAAAAGGCAGAGCGAATCAGGTGTTCGTCCCCCTCCCTGAAGACTCAGCTAGTCCCGTGCTAACAAGGATGTTGGTCCCGGCGCCATACCAGGCACCAGTGAAAGAGGACAATAAGGAGAGCGGGGGAGCTAAAGGTAGCCTCGAAGGTACACCAGACATTGTGTCCGGGGAGATTAAAGCTCCCTCTTCCAAAGACAAAAGAGAAGGAGAAGCCGACATCCTTTCTCTGCATGGTAAGAAAAGGGCCGCCTCCGAAGATTGGGAGGTAAAGGCTCCTAAGTGAGGTAAGACGCCCCTGTCAGGCGGTTCGGGCTCGGAAGGCGACATTGTCGCACAGTTCCTCCATAAGGACAAGCCTTCAGCCGAATCGTAAGTGAACAAGGATGTTTTAAACATATCCCGTTCTTTTTCCTATTACTAGGGTGACATCTAGAATACATGTTTTTGCAGTCCGACACACAGTCTTCCTCAACAATCCTCCTCTTCGGGGGATCTTCTTCCAGAGATGATGGAAAGCGAGACGCCTCCGCAAGCTTCCTCGCCCAACAGGGTGGATGACATCGATGTGTCGTCCTGGAGGATCTCGCCCGATCAACAGACGATAATCGAGACAATGCCCCAAGGTGAAATTTTGGCCGCCCGGGGTCCGGGCTAGTTTTTGTATAGGAGAGGAAATTAAATATGTAGGGGGAGGTCGAATCTCGTGATCTGGTCGAATTGGGAGAAGCCGTAGGTATTATTGCAGGTCAATCAATTGGGGAGCCAGGGACCTCGGACCTGTTCTGAAAAAGTCGAGGTATTTCGAATTGTTTGGTGCGGTCCCTACGGGAACTAACAATAAAGGCGCCGGACTATCCGGCTTACAGCCGGAGACGACTATAGGGTCAAGCCAACATATCTTTCCAAAGGGAGTCCGTGCTCCCACAGCTGCTTCCCAGAATCCTTAGGCGCCGGATACACTGATGGACATGTTGCGATATTCGCCCGTCTCAGAAGAACATCATACTTTGATGGGTACCGTGGTTGAGAGGATTCTGTCCGCGAAAAGCGGATTGAATGAAGCTTTCACGAGTCTACTAAGAGGCTTCGAGGTATGCAATGTTATATTTTCGATTGCGCTCTATACGCAAAATGCACCTATGTATAGATAGTAGCCCCTGAGACTCTGGTTGGCGTCCAAAGGGAGGCAAGCAGAGGATCGAAAAAGAATCGCCCAGGAAATAATCCAATTAATTTGCACACAGGCTGTTACCTTCATGACGACTTCCCACGCTACAGAGGTTGCAGGTCTGAAGCAAAAACTCGATGTGGCGGATGACGACATCACGCTTATTAACAAGCGGCTCGACGAGGCGCAAGGTATGTTTTGGGGCGGTCAGTGTATGTATGTATAATAACATGGGCACGAAGCTAGAATTATATTCTGAGACATGCATTTCTGCAGATAGTGCCGCCGCGATGGAGACCCTTCGGGCTGAACTTGCCCTAGCCAAGGAGCAAGCCCGGATGAGTAATGTCGCTGCCAAGAAGGCAACTGATGAGCAAAAAGTCGAACAGGCTGCTCAGCGCCAATGTGAGGAGAAAATGTCTACCATGGCGCGCGAGCTAAAAGAAGCCACTGTCCTGTGCAAATTCCTCGAGAGGGATAACAAAGCCAAAGCGGCCGATCTCGACAAGGCCTTACAAGAGGCGCGAGGAGCATGATCTGAGTCTAGAGCGGCTCGGGAAGAGATCCGGCAAGCTGGGGAGATAGCGGCCGGTAAGCCTTTCTTACTACAGACAAAATTCGGCGATCCGAAGTATTCCCCGCTTAATCAAATGTGGAGCTCTCCAAACACATTCTTGGACTTGCCGAAGAGCGCCTCCGATGCGGCGTAGTTTTATGAAGCGCAAGAAGGGTATGCAACGGAGAAGCTTTTCTGGTCACAATTCGGCACGCCAAAGCGCCCGCTGTTGCTGAATGAACAGATGGCCCAGTGGGCCGAACTCCACAAGATATCCGGTTCTGCCATGAAGGACGTCATGGTCCGGCTGTGGCCGACTGAGCCAATTCCGAATAGTTATTTCGGTTTGGTGCGGCGGCTTGTCGATGTGGTGCCGCGTATCGACGCCGTTAAGCGGTCAACGTGCATTGAAGGTGCACAAATGGCCTTTGCCCGCATCAAGACGTACTGGGCGAAGATGAAGGCCACCGATATTGCAGCAAAAAGTCAACCCAAGGGCAAGGAGCATTACACGCCAGAGCTTTATTTCGAGGATGTCTTAGAGGGTGCCCGCTTGATAGAGGGTAGTGCTCGAAAGATATGATATTCGAGTGAAATGTATTTGGTATTGTAAAAACAATATTATTATATTTTAAGGCTATGCCTAGAAATTTTGGATCCTCCTGTGCGGCCGTTTTTGGTATAATCTGAAAGTTTCCTAGTCGTCGGCTTCAGCCCCCTCGTATAAAATACGGGGGTGTTCGGAAAAGCGCTTGATCACTCTTGACCCAACGTCTTGGTCCGTGAAGGAGGTGTCAATGCGGCGAACTAGGCAATCGGACTATAGGGCTTTAACACTTTCACTTAGCCATAGGAGTTTGACGGTGGGACTACGATATAGCCCCTGGTATGTACGCAGTTATCCGGATACGGTGTGTGACATGGGTGACCTTAAGAACGACCCTTCGTGCAAGACGGAAAGAATCGCAAAAGATTCTAGTAAGTCATCGAGTGGTTGACCAGCTCTCGCCGCATCATGACAGTCAGTTTTCTGCTTTCTCTACTGAGGTGCTCGTCCGGATAAACTGGGACACAATCGTAGTAGTTCTCCCTTTACTACCCTAGCCGATATAGCGGAACGTAAGGTAGTAAGCACAGGAGCCGGGCAACCCAACTATTGACCAAAGACATGATTCGGAGCTGGTGCATATAAGGCCAAACTCGTGACGCCGAAGTGTGCTATAAAGCTGTTCGGACTTTGTCGGCAACTCTTTTGTTCCCATATCGAGCCCCTGGCAATCTATGCCGAGGTGCGAGTGTGAAACAACCGTAAAAAATGTAGCTCTTTTAGAAAAAGCGAATACTGGATACGAATTATGTTCACTGGAACCTGATTGATATGTCAATTGCCATTTTGCAAATAATAACGCCACGACCCAGGCTATTTGACATGCCGGTGGTCGAAGGCTGAGGGAGAAGGCACTTTACAGGCTCGAAATAGAGAGTGCGGTCTACACAAAATTATTTGGACCTCCTGTCGCACGTCTGTGTCGCCTTGCCTCGGTGAAAGGATTCCTTAACAGGAATAACCTTTGGGTGAGTGTATGAAGACGAACTCTGAAAGAGTCCATGAGATGACCAGTGTTTGAGCCACCTGTGATAAGAGATAAGAAATGGTTAGAAAAAGAAAAGGATTGAATGGGAATGCTTGTAGGCTTGTCCGTATTGTGCATCCGCCCATGACCAAGGTATTTTAAGTACATAATTATGCATGCGTGGTATAAACTTCGCGTGTGTGTAAGGCGAACGACGGAGGCCGAACTGCTAATCCATCTCTGAGATTGATCGGATTCGTTTAAGAGGGACCGGCGGCTTAATGGCGGATGAGTTATGCGGCTTGATGAGGCCACTTTGTACTTCGGCCGTAATAGCCGTAGTATGGTCTTCTGAACGGAGGGAGTGTTCCATATTTCCATTTACTGTTATGACGCCGCGTGGACCGAGCATTGTAAGTTTTGCACGGGCGTAGAGCGGGACCGCATTAAAACGAGCAAAAGCGGTATGCCCCAGAAGTGCATGGTAGCTACTATGGAACGGGGCAATATCAAAGGTCAATCCCTCGCTTCGGAAGTTGTTCGGCGAACCGAAAACGACTTCCAGTGTGATGGATCCTGTGCAGCGAGCTTCTACACCGGGTATTGCTCCCTTGAGGATAGTTATGGTGGGCTTGATTCTTTAAGGATCAATGCCCATTTTTCGAACAGTGTCTTGGTAGAGCAGATTAAGGAGACTGCCGCCGTCCATAAGGACTTTCGTGAGATGGAACCCATCGATAATTGGATCGATGATCAGAGCTGCCAAACTTTCGGGACGGATATGACTAAATTTTGGTGCATCCACCATGTATACGTCGTATGAGGAGGTGGCCGTCCATCGTCCGGTGGACGGCGGGTTTTGGGCCTCCTCTTCTCCGGCATCGTCGTCCATACCGTCGATGTCTTCGGGGCCGTAATCGAGCATGTCGGTTAAGTCCTCGATAGTGGCTATGAAGTGGACGATGGGTGGGAAACAAAATTCTCCGTCATGAGCCTCCAGTTCGAACCGGATATAATTCGGCTGTGAGTCCCCCGCTAAGGAGAGTGTTTTTAATGAGTTTAGCACGTCGCCTAAAGGCGAGTGCCAGAAGATGTCCGTGGAGCTGAATTCGACGATCGGCGCCCGATGAAGCTCGTCGTGCGCGGAAGCACATGCTTCGGAACCTATAGCCGGAAACATGTCCGAGGTTCCGGTAACACAGATCCCACTTGAGGTTGGGTCTGTGTGCGGCTCCGATGCCGCTGAATCTACAGCCTCCGTGGCGGGGTTGAGCCTCCCGTCCTCGGATGGCGTGATCTGCTCCGGATCTGGGGCCAGAGCAGTTGTAGGCGCTATCTCCTGGGTATGGTCCGATGACAGATTTAAGTCATGTTCATCATGGTGACAGGGAGCGGCTGCCGCGGTCTCGAATTTGTCGAAGATCAAGTCTCCGCGGATGTCCGCGACGTAGTTTAAGCTTTCGAATCTGACTTGATGGCCAGGGGCGTGGCTGTCGATCTGCTCTAGATGGCCAAGTGAGTTGGCCCGCAGTGCGAAGCCGCCGAATACGAAGATCTGTCCGGGAGGAAGACCTCTCCCTGAACAGCATTATTGTAGATGATTGACGGGGCCATCAAACCTCTTGACGACGACACAGCGGAACTCTCAATGAAAGCACCAATGTCGATGTCAAAACCAGCGGATCTCGGGTAGGGGGTCCCGAACTGTGCGTCTAAGGTCGATGGTAACAGGAGACGGCGGACACGATGTTTACCCAGGTTCGAGCCCTCTCTACAGAGGTAATACCCTACTTCCTGCTTGATTGATCTTGATGAATATGAGTATTACAAGAGTAGATCTACCACGAGATCCTAATGGCTAAAACCCTAAAAGTCTAGCCTGCATGACTATGATTATTCTGCCCTCTACGGACTAAGACCTCAGGTTTATATAGACACCGGCGGGAACTAGGGTTGTATAAAGTCGGTTATAGAGAAAGAATCTTCATATCAAGACGCCAAGCTTGCCTTCCACGTCAAGGAGAGTCCTATCCGGACACAGAAGAGAGTCTTCGGTCTTGTATCTTCACAGCCCATCGGTCCGGCCCACGTACTATAGTGCGGACGCCCGAGGACCCCTTAATCCAGGACTCCCTCACCGCTTATCATTTGGGTATGATTTTTGATCTTCCCATTTAAAAAAATCAATACAGGCCGCGAAGGAAAAAAAAGCCCAACGAATGTGCTGCAGCTCCCCCCCCCCCCACACACACACACATAAAAACTTCATTTTCTTCGTTTGGGGCTGGATGCTTTAATGTTTTGTAATGATTTCGATTCAGTTTAGCTAAATGTCAATCGACTGATTTTGAAATAGGGTCAGTCGGTTTTCGAGAGATGGCCGGAGTGAGCCGGAGGTAAGGAAGGAGAAGGAAGAAGCTCGCCGGAGGGCTACCCCAGTATCTATCTTACGGTTCAGGGTGGGGGCGGTGGTGCACTTCGCCGGAGAAAAAATTTAAACGAGGGCGGGCCTAGAGGGATGGCCGGCGGCGGCGGCTAGACCGGCGGTGGGGGCGGTTTCGGGGAGGGCGGCGCGGCGCGGGAGCGCCGCCGGCCCTGGGTGGTGGTCGCAGGCGGTTCGGCCGGCGGCTGGAGAAAAAAAATAGATGGAGGTAGAAGAAAGGCCGGGAGCCATTGGATTTCGATCGTATGTTCGAAAAATCGACTGACCCGATTTGAAAAAGTCAGTCGACTAACGTGTAGCCTCACCCATTTCGATTACGTCTTGCTTTACTTTTTCATGGCATGGCCGTCGGCTGGCCTTACACCATGTGTTTGAGCATTGATTTCGTTTGTAGAGTATGAAACAAACCAGGGAGCCGATCCCTGTTGCTCTGAAAAACATCCACCTCCACACTGAACTAAGCTCAGACTCAGCTCATGTACACAGTACACTGGCACAGCTTGCACCCGACTAACATTCTTCAGTCCAATCAAAAACATCATCCACTACTCCACAGTAGGCAGAGGCTCAACCGCATCCACGTCCACAACCTCCGAAACCAGCCAGAGACTACAAATTCCCGAACCACTGAATCTCATGCCCACACGCATTTCCACGGACCTTTGCACAATTCCCAGCAGGAAAATGTGGCCTCGAACCTGGCATCTTCCCAAAGGCATCTTGGTTCTTGGAAGGTACTACAAGCGAAACCTGGCGTGAAAATAACCCGCTGCATCTCGCCAAAGACCGATTAGCGGTCCTGGCTGAATTATGTTCTTGTCATCTTCAATTTGCTCAAGGAAAATGTGGAGAAAATAGCTGGAGCTCGCAAGGCCAGGGTTGGATTCTTGGGAGTTCAGATTTGACCTCTCGCCCGAGGAAAGTTCACGCTGGGCACTGGACTAGAGGTCCCTTTCTTGTGTGCTCTCTACAAAGTATGAAAAGCGTGAAAAACTCCATCTGTGATTGGGGGCCAGAGGGATTGGCTGGCCACGTGGTTGCATGGCTACCGGAATATAAGTTTTTTTTGCCGGAATATAAGTTTTATTTGGTCTTGTTGATTTCTGTACTGGATAAAGATAAGTCCTATTTGGCCTGGTGTTTTTTCCTGCAAGTGTGACAAAAAACTCCATGTGCAGTTGGGGACCAAGGAATTAATTCGCATTGTGATGCACTGTATATGGCCATCCGAATAATATGTTTTGCTTGATCGATCCCGTTTCATTTAGGTTTCGGATAAACACGACTATTTTATACATGGATCTAGACACGGGGACTCGCGGGAGCCATAGCTTCCCCACAATCACGGAGGATGAGATGTGGCAGGACCTCATTCACAACTCCGTCTACAACCAGGGACCAAAGAATTAATTTGCCATGCGATTATGTGACTACCTGAATTTCTTACTCCCCCATTCTATGGTATAAGACGTTTTTTGACACCATAGTAGTGTAAAAAAAATCTTACATTCTGAGACGGAGGAAGTACTTTTAGACATGGACAGAGGCAAGGATATTCACACAAGCCATTGCTTCCCCATAATCGTGGAACACTAGGTCCATCACTCGGAGCAGCAAGGTTTTATTTGCATTGGTGCTGTTCGGTTCTCTCGTAGACTATAACAAATACTTCCCCATAATTGGAGTACCTATCTTTATCTATACTTATCAACACTCTTATTATTTTTACTAATGAAAGCATGAGTTCTTATGAGGTACTTCCTCCATCTCGTACTAAAGTTGAGACGCTTAATTTGAGACGGATGAAGTACTAATCATCTAAATCATCCGCCAAATCTATTTTAATCATCTAATATAAAATGCAAGTCATATTTTGTTTGATGTCTTTCTGCAAGTAGGAGTATGTCGCTATGACTTGGTCTGCAACCGGGGACCAAAGAATAAATTTGCCATGTGACTGTGTGGCCACCTGAATCATAACTTCTCACTGATTTCGGTTCAGTTACTGTTTCAGATAAGCATGACTATTTTAGACATGGACAGACGCAGGACGACTCCCTGGAGCCATTGCTTCCCCATAATCGCGGAACAATAGTCCTATCCGTTCGAACATCAAGATTTCTACATCTGTATCAATAATTGTCTACAGTCTTTTACTAAATAGCACGAGTTGATTTGATTTAATTTTAGTTTAAAGTTAGTGGGCTAAAAAAGCACGAGTTGTGCTGAGATACTGACATCTTAACCATCCATCAATAAATAAACATCCATAAAATCTGATCAACACGAACCAGATGCCACGCTCGGCCCAGGGGGTTGAACACGGCCCGCACGGCTGCGCGCGCTACGCCCTCGCATTACTTGTGCTCTATCATCTCAGCGCGTGGCAGAACCACGGCACGGGAGAGACATCGATCATCGAGGTAGGGCCACACAAGGCCAGGCAGGCAGTCGGGCAAATGTCCCCATCGGCCACGCTCAACGAACTGATGAGAGCATCTCCGGCCGCGCTTCCAACAGGCCCTTTCTAGGTGTTTTCCCGCGCCAGCGCTTAAAAATCGGCCCAGTCGCGCCTCCCAGTAGCCCGTTTTTCGTCGGCTCGGGCCGAAACTGGTACCGGCGGACCCGAGCCGAATCCGGCGTGCTGGGGGGCGCCTGGGGGCGTCCGCACAAGCGAAAAGGGGCGTGGGGCCGCTCTGTCGGCGAGTCGAGAGCCTCTTCCCGTCGTTTCTTCCCGCTTTCCCCCCACTTCCCCTCCCCCCATTCTCTCCATTCCTCCCGCCAATCTCCCTCTCGCTCGCCTCCCAGCCGGCCGCCATGCCGCCGAAGAAGTACGTGATCCCCCGCGCCGCGACAACCGCGACCGCCTCCGTCGCCCAGCCGAAGCAGAGGAAGCCGAGGGCGCTGCCGTCCAAGCCACCGGGCGGGCGGAAGTTCAGCGACGGGACGCTGTCACCGCCGACCGGCGGAACAGGGCCATCGCCAAGAAGGCCCGGGACAGCGCGGCATGTGCGGCTGCGACCGCGGCGGATCAAGCCGAGGCCGAGGCGGCTCGCGTGGGGATGATGAATCCACCCGGCGCCCACGCCCAATACCAGCCCTGGAGCCAGCAAAGCCTCAGCTCTCCGGCCGGCTTCTCGTCGTCACCGCAACCATGGGGATGCACGCCGTCGCCGGGATACTCCGACGGGGACGCGCACGGTGGGTTCAACCCCAACGTCACCTTCCCCCAAGGACACCCGGCCCAGCGCACGCCCTCGCCCGCCTTCGCCGGCGTGCAGTACCCTCCATACAACTACTCGCCGCCGGCTTACGCGTCCTCCCCGACGCCCCCTCTCCGCCGTGGCGCGCTGCCTTTCTCACACCTCGGCGACACCGACGAGACCAACGCCTACATGGACGACATCATCGCGGCAGGCTCGGCCGCGGCTGCCGCGTCCCCCGGTTCGCTACCCCGAACGACCCGGTGGATCTCAGCGGCGGCATGGACGGTGAGCTCGACTAGGGCGAGGAGGAGCCGGAGGAGCAGGAGGACGAGGACGAGGAGGAGGAGCCGGTGACTGTTCCGGCGAGGAGGCGCAAGAAGAAGAAGAGGGCGGCCAGGACCGGTGAACCGCGCATCAAGTGGGCGTCCAAGGAGCAGGAATCCTCGCCGAAGCGTGGAAAGTCGTCTGCCTCGACCCGACCATCGGCACGAACCAGAGCATCGAAACATACTGGGAGCGCATCAAGGCCGAGTTCGACGAGCGCAAGCTCGTCGACCCCTACTTTAAAGGCGTCTACATGTAGCGCGGGGCGAAGGCAATGGCGAACCATTAGGGGCTCATCCAGGGGGCGTGCAACAAATGGCATGGGATCGTCGAGGAGGTCGCGGCTCGCCCGGAGAGCGGCGCCAGCGTTGAGGATCAGGTATGGCACACAGTCTCCCACTTGTCTTCGCCATGTGCGCCCGCCAACTGTTTGTTCCTCCGCGCAGCTGGTGCGCATGTTCGCCATGTATCGCCAGGGCAACAGCGACCAAGAATTCAAGTACCTCCACGTTTACAACCGCATTGACAAGTGCGAGAAGTGGGCGGAAGTCCGGCGCACCCTCGACAAGGCCAAGGAGACCTACAAGCCGGACGCGCCGACGCCGGGCGCGTTAGAAGGGCGGCCGGACGGAAACAAAGGGGCCAAGAAGGGGAAACACGCTGACGCGGCTACCGCGCGAGTGCAGGAGTCCATCAAGAATTGCCTCGCCGACGCACAGGCCCGGGCCGCCCTACGTGAAGAGAAGACCGAGGGCGGTGGTCGGTGTTGATGACGAGCAGCGCCGTCAAGCTCGACCTACTCCGGACCAACGTCGCCGCGAAGAAGAGAAACACCGACCTGGCTTTCCTGCTCGGCGGGGCGGACATGCTCCAGAGCAACGACCACTAGTAGAAAAAGGGTCAAATATCAAGCACATTAGTGCCGGTTTGCTTTTGAGCCGGCACCAATGTGTGCATTAGTGCCGGTTCCAACGGCTAGCCAGCCGCTTTCATTAGTACCGGTTCGTGGCCGACCTTTAGCACCGGTTCGTGCCACGGACCGGTACTAAAGTGAGTGGTGGCAGGATGTTGTCAGTCCGGGGCCCCTCCAGCACCTTTAGTACCGGTTCATGGCACGAACCGGTACTAAAGGTCGTCCTACATAAACCCTTCGTCCACCCGAGCTCGCTCTGTTCTTCCCCTTTCCCCTCTCCTCTCTGTTCTTCCCCTCTTCCTCTCGAGCTCATCACACATTTTGCCCAAAATTTGTCAAGATTTGAAGGCCCCCATCCATTCAAATGATCACAAAGGTTAGCAACTTTGTCCTTTTATCTCTCATTGCTAGATTAGCTCTTGCAATGCTTTGTATAATGATTAATTTATGAGTTTAGTAATTTGGTAGAAAATATATGTGCTAGTATTTGATTTATATGCAATTTGTGGTCAAAACTAACACTTAGTTTGCATATGTAGGTGTGGTTTACTTAGTGCCTTCTAAATCTCCGTCGTAACCACAGTCGATCGCCCGCACCGTTCAGTCGCCGGCACCACCTTGTGGTGAGCCTCTTGTTCATGAATGTTTTACATTACCAAATTGATGTTTGTGTGATTTGGATATATAGTTACTCGTATAATTATCTTACCCGTACGTTGTTTGTTATACATAGTGCCATGGTTTTGATACCCGTCCCCGTCGGCCCTCGTCCTTGTTATGATTCGGATGTGGTATATTCTCTTTTAAAACTAGTTGTTGCATTTTGTGTTTATGACAAATTATGCCCATCAAGTTGACATAGATATTTTTGTCTAGGAGGTTTGTGAACCGGAAATTCCAACCGACCCTATTGTCGAGAGGTTAAATTTAGTTGAAAGAGAAAACGAGTATTTGAAAGAAAAATTGAAAAGAATTGAGGGGGAGAAGATGGAATTGGAGTTGCATGTTGCCGATGTCGTCGATGATCACAAGATCAAGATGGAGAAAATGCGCTTGAAGATTAGAAAGATTAGAAAATATGCCATTGATAGTGAGGCTTGGTAGCATTATGCTGTTGGATCAATTGTTACCTTAGTTGCGATCTTGATCGCATTTGTTGTTGCATTTAAATTTTTTAGTTAGAGAGTTATTTGTTTGTTGCATTTAAGTCTTGTATGAACTTTATGTATGAACTTGTATTAATTTGGTCTATTCGGTGTTGTGTAATGAAGATGAGCCGACAATGGATGTACGATGACCGATGCTCTCCCGAGTTCATTAATGGCGTGCAAACTTTTCTGCTTGCGGCTGAGGCAAACAAGCGGGCGGATGGTTTTATGCCTTGTCCATGTTTAGTCTGTAAGAATGATCACAATTACTCTACGTCAAGAACCATTCACGTCCACCTGTTTAAGTCTGGTTTCATGCCCCACTATAATGTTTGGACCAAGCACGGAGAAAGAGGGGTTATGATGGAAGACAATAAAGAAGAAGAGGACGACGACAGCTATCCTGGCCATGGGTTCCCTGAATACGATAATACAACAATGGGGGGAGAAGCTGAGCTGGCAATGCGGGAAGAAGCTGAAGAAGAGGCATCAGATGAGCCCACTGATGATCTAGGTCGGGCCATTGCCGATGCAAAGAGAAACTGCGCAAGTGATTTGGAGAAGAAGTTGCAGCGCATGTTAGAGGATCACAAGAAATTGTTGTACCCGAATTGCGAAGCTGACAAGAAAAAGTTGGGCACCACACTGGAATTGCTGCAATGGAAGGCAGAGAATGGTGTATCTGACAAGGGATTTGGAAAGTTGCCGGTAATGATAAAGAATATGCTTCCAAAGGACAACGAATTGCCCGAGAGTACGCACGAAGCAAAGAAGGATGTCTGCCCTCTAGCGTTAGAGGTGCAGAAGATACATGCATGCCCTAATGACTGCATCCTCTACCGCGGTGAGTACGAGGGTTTGAACGCTTGCCCGGTATGCGGTGCATTGCGCTATAAGATCAGGCGCGATGACCCTGGTGATGTCGAGGGCGAGCGCTCCAGGAAGAAGATTCCTGCCAAGGTGATGTTGTATGCTCCTATAATACCATGGTTGAAACGTTTGTTCCAAAACAAAGAGCATGCCAAGGCGATGCGATGGCACCGAGAAGACTGTAAGAAAGACGAAAAGTTGAGAGTACCCGCTGACGGGTCGCAGTGGAGAAAAATTGAGAGAAAGTACGGGAAGGAGTTTGCAGATGACGCAAGGAACGTATGGTTTGGTCTAAGCGCAGATGGCATTAATCCTTTTGGGGAGCAGAGCAGCAACCATAGCACCTGGCCTGTGACTCTATGTTTGTATAACCTTCCTCCTTGGTTGTGCATGAAGCGGAAGTTCATTATGATGCCAGTGCTCATCCAAGGCCCTAAGCAACCCGGCAACGACATTGATGTATACCTAAGGCCATTAGTTGAAGAACTCTTACAGCTGTGGAATGGAACAGGTGTACGTGCGTGGGATGAGCACATGGGGGAAGAATTTGACCTAAAGGCCTTGCTGTTCGTGACCATCAATGATTGGCCTGCTCTCAGTAACCTTTCAGGCCAGACAAACAAGGGATACCGCGCATGCACGCACTGTTTGGATGATACCGACAGTATATATTTGGACAATTGTAGGAAGAATGTGTACCTGGGACATCGTCGATTTCTTCCGAGCAGGCATCCCGTAAGAAAGAAAGGCAAGCATTTCAAAGGTGAGGCGGATCACCGAACGAAGCCTCGCCACCGTACTGGTGCTGATGTACATGATATGGTCAAGGATTTGAAGGTAGTCTTTGGAAAGGGTCCTGGCGGACAACCTGTTCCGAATGACGCTGACGGACGCGCACCCATGTGGAAGAAGAAATCTATATTTTGGGACCTGCCCTATTGGAAAGATCTAGAGGTCCGCTCTGCAATCGACGTGATGCACGTGACGAAGAATCTTTGCGTGACCCTGCTTGGCTTCTTGGGCGTGTATGGGAAGACAAAAGATACACCTGAGGCACGGGAGGACCATCAACGTATGCATGGAAAAGACGGCATACATCAGGGTCATGCCAGCTACGCTCTTACCAAAGAAGAGAAGGAAATCTTCTTTGAATGCCTGCTCAGTATTAAGGTACCGTCTGGCTTCTCATCGAATATAAAGGGAATAATAAACATGGCAGAGAAAAAGTTTCAGAACCTGAAGTCTCATGACTGCCACGTGATTATGACGCAACTGCTTCCGGTTGCATTAAGGGGGCTTCTACCGATAACGTTCAATTAGCCATTGTGAAGCTATGTGCATTCCTCAATGCAATCTCTCAGAAGGTAATCGGTCCAGAAATCATACCAAGGTTAGAGAATGATTTGGTGCAATGTCTTGTCAGTTTCGAGTTGGTGTTCCCACTATCCTTCTTCAACATCATGACGCACGTCCTAGTTCACCTATGCGAAGAGATTAACGTTTTGGGTCCTGTATTTCTACACAATATGTTCCCCTTTGAGAGGTTCATGGGAGTCTTAAAGAAATATGTTCATAACCGTGCTAGGCCAGAAGGAAGCATCTCCAAGGGCCATGAAAATGAGGAGGTCATTGAGTTTTGTATTGACTTTATTCCTGACCGTAAGCCGATTGGTGTTCCTGAATCGCGGTATAAGGGCAGACTGGATGGAAAAGGCACGCTAGGAGGGAATCAAAAAATATGTATGGAAGGACATTCTCTCACTGAAGCACACTACACGGTTATACAGAATTCCACCTTGGTGGCTCCGTATATGGACGAACACAAGAATTTTCTACGCTCCGAACACCCGGAGCGGTCTGATGACTGGATTACACGTGAACAAACCAGGAGTTTCGCCGGCTGGTTGCAGACACGTACCATGCATGACGCCTCTATTGAAGATGACCTGTACTCGCTGTCCCAGTTACCATCTTCGAATATAATGACTTTCAAAGGGTACGAGATAAATGGTAATACATTTCACACGATCGCCCAAGATAAGAAGAGCACCAACCAAAACAGTGGTGTCCGCTTTGATGCAACAACCAAGACGGGAAAGGAAACATATTATGGTTACATAGAGGAGATATGGGAACTTGACTATGGACGTGGTTTGAAGGTCCCTTTGTTTCGGTGCAAATGGGTCAATATGACACGATATGGGGTAACGGAAGACCCGCAGTATGGAATGACAACAGTGGATCTCAACAATCTTGCGTATGCAGATGAACCATTCGTCCTAGCTAATGATGTGGCACAGGTTTTCTATGTGAAGGATATGTCTACCAAGCCGAGAAAAAGAAAAGATAAGGAAGCGAATGCATCATATGATGAGCCAAAGCGCCACATAGTTCTTTCTGGGAAGAGAAACATCGTGGGAGTGGATGACAAGACAGACATGTCAGAAGATTATGAAAAGTTTGATGAAATTGCTCCATTCACAGTGAATATTGACCCGAGCATCCAGTTAAATGATGAAGATTTTCCATGGCTACGGCGCAAAGGGACACACGCGAAGAAAAAGTTTCACACCCAAAGATCTGGGAAGTGATCGGCTTCACTATCATCACTTTCTTCTGTGTTTCACACCCAGGAGGGAATCTCTGTAATAGTTAGGGTAGTTATGTGTTTTGGCATTTGAAACGCGAAGAAATTTTATGTGCAAACAAATTCTTTCATGCATTTACTGATTTTTTCAGCTAAATGACCCTGAAATTGAAAAGCATTTCAAATGAACTCAGAAAAGGTTGAAAGTTGGCATGGTATCATAATTTCACCCACATAGCATGTGCAAAAAAGTAGAGAGGGTTACCGCAAAAACTGGATGCACTTCGTATACAAAATGGACAATCCTTTCGAAGTATCAGGGTTTCGGACGAAAACTCATCCGTTACAAAGGCATTTCATTTTTTAAATAACCTAAGCATTACCAAATTGAATATAATGATAAAACACACTAATATTAAACATAAGAAAAAAAGAATCACTGAAAAATCTATTTTGAAAGTTAAGTTATTCACAAACTAGTGATTCACACAAATTTCAAATAATTCAAAATGTAAACTATTCAAATTTGTAAACTACCGGCACTAATAGAAAGTTTGTAATTTTTTGTACCTAAAGCAAAAATATTCACAAAGAGACTCTAAATACAGCAAAAAACAACTCAAAAATAAATAAAACAAAAATACAGAAAGCAAAAAAATAAGAAAATAAAAAAGCCCGCCTACTGGGCCAAAGCGGCCTGCATATGACTAGAAACCCAACCTGTTGTTGGGCCAGGATGCAGGCCCGCAAAGGCCCAATAGGCCCACAAGACAGCACAGAACAGGTAGGCCCAGAAGGCCTGCAATAGAGAGGAGCTCGAGACAGCTGCCGCGACAGGGCTTATAAGCAGGTGCGGGCGCCCTTCGGCTAGCGAGCTAGGACTAAACCTGCCCGCATCGCACCTGCGCCACTGCACCCCTTTAGTACCGGGTCGTGGCTCCAACCGGTACTAAAGGGGGGTCTTTAGTACCGGTTGGTGCCACCACCCGGTACTAAAGGTGTGCGCTTCCCGCCGCTTGGGCTGGCCAAATGTGACCTTTAGTACCGGTTGGTGGCTCCAACCGGTACTAAAGGCCCATCCTATATAAGCAGGACTTACAAATTTCGTCAGTTTTCATCTGCTTCTTCTCCTCTGCCCCGTCGCCCGCCGCCCCCGTCGCCGCCCCCGTCGCTGCCCCCGTCGACGCCCCCGTTGCCACCCCTCGTTGACGCCCCGTCCCCGTCGTCGCCGCCCCGGCTGTCCCCGTCCCCGTCGTCGCCGCCCCGTCCCCATCCCCATCGTCGCCATCCGCGTCATCGCCGCCCGTCGCCGCCCCCCGTCGCCTCGCTCCGCCGGTGAGCGTCTGCCCCGGCCGCCATGTCCACACGCAAATTAGTTATAGAAATATTTATAGAAATGTTAGAAATTTTTCTGTTTTTTAGTTATAGAAATGTTAGAAATTTTTCTGTTTTTTAGTTATAGAAATATTAGAAATGTTATAGAAATGTTATAAATTTTTTCTGTTTTTAAGTTATAGAAATATTTATAGAAATGTTAGCAATTTTTCTGTTTTTTAGTTATAGAAATATTAGAAATGTTATAGAAATGTTAGTTATATATATAGAAATGTTAGAAATTTTAGAATTAGTTTTAGTTAGATGAATTAGATTAATGTCAAATTGTTAGAATTTGCATATAGATTTTTAGTTATCACAATCCAATCATTTAAAAAATGTTACTTTTTGCGGGCATATAGTATTTGTTCTCGACGATGCCCGGCCCGCATCCTCGCCGTCGACCCGTTCGCGACGACGTCCGGCTGACCCATGTCCGGGATTGGGCTCCGCCGGGCTGGCACTAGGAGGTGCTACCTGGAGGGGCGCGCCGCTTGGTGAGGAACCCGGCCTCGGGTCCCGTCGTCGACCCTGATCTCCTTTGGTGGCGTTCGCGTGGGCCACATTCGGTGCAGAGGGAGCCGGCCCCACCGGAGGTGGTGCGTCGTCGTGTCAGGGAGGAGGACGAGCACGTCCATCGCTACATGGCTGCTATGGACGTCAGGTTCTCCAATACCTGGCAGGTTCTTTGGGCAGATGACCGGAGATATGATCCTGTGATGGTTCCTTGTCTTTGGGTGTCCACCGCCCGTGCCCCAGGAACCGCGAGTGGCCTAGATTCTCTAGTATTCGATCTTTATTAGCTACCTAGCCAGTGATGTATTCGAGATTATATATTATTCGAGACGATGTATTCGAGATTATATATTATTCGAGACGATGCATATTATGTACTATATGATTCAGTTTTTCCTTATTGATTGCATCCATGCATTGTAATTTGAATACTAAATTGTTTTATATTTCTTCTGTATTAGTTAAATAAAAGCTATGGCGGACAATACCGGCAGAGAGGGAGAAGAGGCCCTGTTCGAGATCATACGCAGCCCTAGCAGGCTAGATGATCTGAATGAAGCAAATGACGGCTCCCAATATCTGAACAATACCTGATGATAAGATATTCGATCTCGACGACCGAGCTGATGAAGTCATGAACTATGATTATGATTATGATGACCCAGACAATGATTATGATGACGAATACAATGTCGATCTTGAAATAACAAAGACTACCAGCGAGGTATATTTATATAAGTAGGCATCTAGTGATCATCACATGTTTTTTTATTTGAAGATATATTAACGAATCAATCTTTCTTCTTTCAGCTCTCCGGATCGAGCAAATCTGCTTCTACAGACAGCAGGACAAAGCGCGGCCCGGGCAAAAAGTTTAAGGAGGGTGTAAAGTACAACATCGATTCCATCAAAGCTAGTGGCGAACCCTGTTGGAAATATGCCCTAGAGGCAATAATAAATAGGTTATTATTATATTTCCTTGTTCATGATAATCGTTTATTATCCATGCTAGAATTGTATTGATAGGAAACTCAGATACATGTGTGGATACATAGACAACACCATGTCCCTAGTAAGCCTCTAGTTGACTAGCTCGTTGATCAATAGATGGTTACGGTTTCCTGACCATGGACATTGGATGTCATTGATAACGGGATCACATCATTAGGAGAATGATGTGATGGACAAGACCCAATCCTAAGCCTAGCACAAGATCGTATAGTTCGTTTGCTCAGAGCTTTTCTAATGTCAAGTATCATTTCCTTAGACCATGAGATTGTGCAACTCCCGGATACCGTAGGAATGCTTTGGGTGTACCAAACGTCACAACGTAACTGGGTGGCTATAAAGGTGCACTACGGGTATCTCCGAAAGTGTCTGTTGGGTTGGCACGAATCGAGACTGGGATTTGTCACTCCGTGTAAACGGAGAGGTATCTCTGGGCCCACTCGGTAGGACATCATCATAATGTGCACAATGTGACCAAGGAGTTGATCACGGGATGATGTGAGTTACGGAACGAGTAAAGAGACTTGCCGGTAACGAGATTGAACAAGGTATCGGGAATACCGACGATCGAATCTCGGGCAAGTAACATACCGATGGACAAAGGGAATTGCATACGGGATTGATTGAATCCCCGACATCGTGGTTCATCCGATGAGATCATCGTGGAACATGTGGGAGCCAACATGGGTATCCAGATCCCGCTGTTGGTTATTGACCGGAGAACGTCTCGGTCATGTCTGCATGGTTCCCGAACCCGTAGGGTCTACACGCTTAAGGTTCGATGACGCTAGGGTTATAGGGAAAGCATGTACGTGGTTACCGAATGTTGTTCGGAGTCCCGGATGAGATCCCGGACGTCACGAGGAGTTCCGGAATGGTCCAGAGGTAAAGATTTATATATGGGAAGTCCTGTTTTGGTCACCGGAAAAGTTTCGGGTGAAATCGGTAATGTACCGGGACCACCGGGAGGGTCCCGGGGGTCCACCAAGTGGGGCCACCAGCCCCAGAAGGCTGCGTGGGCCAAGTGTGGGAGGGGACCAGCCCCAGGTGGGCTGGTGCGCCCCCCCACCAAGGCCCAGGTGCATGGGAGAGTGGGAGGGGGCAAACCCTAGGTCCAGATGGGCCTTAGGGCCCATCTAGTGGGGCGCCTCCCCCTCTCCTCCCCTTGGCCGCCCCCCTTGATGGGATCTAGGGCTGGCCGCCTCCTCTTGGGGTGGAAACCCTAAAGGGGGCGCAGCCCCCTTCCCCCCTATATATACTTGAGGTTTGGGCTGCCATACAGACATGAGAACGTCTCCTTTTGGTGCAGCCCTACCCCTCTCCCTCCTCCTCCTCTCCCGCGGTGCTTGGCGAAGCCCTGCGGGATTGCCACGCTCATCCACCACCACCATGCCGTCGTGTTGCTGCTGGATGGAGTCTTCCCAACCTCTCCCTCTCTCCTTGCTGGATCAAGGCGTGGGAGACGTCACCGGGCTGCACGTGTGTTGAACGCGGAGGCACCGTACTTTCGGTGCTTAGATCGGAATCAACCGCGATCTGAATCGCTACGAGTACGACTCCCTCATCCGTGTTCTTGCAACGCTTCCGCATCGCGATCTACAAGGGTATGTAGATTCACTCCCCTTCCCCTCGTTGCTAGATTACTCCATAGATTGATCTTGGTGATGCGTAGAAAATTTTGAATTTCTGCTACGTTACCCAACAGTGGCATCATGAGCTAGGTCTATGCGTAGTTTCTATGCACGAGTAGAACACAAAGTAGTTGTGGGCGTCGATTTTGTCAATTCTTCTTGCCGCTACTAGTCTTATCTTGTTTCGGCGGCATTGTGGGATGAAGCGGCCCGGACCGACCTTACACGTACACTTACGTGAGACAGGTTCCACCAACTGACATGCACTAGTTGCATAAGGTGGCTAGCGGGTGTCTGTCTCTCCCACTTTAGTCGGAACGGATTTGATGAAAAGGGTCCTTATGAAGGGTAAATGGAAATTGGCAAATCACGTTGTGGTCATACGTAGGTAAGAAACGTTCTTGCTAGAAACCTACAAACCACGTAAAAACTTGCAACAACAATTAGAGGACGTCTAACTTGTTTTTGCAGCATGTGCCTTGTGATGTGATATGGCCAGAAGATGTGATGAATGATATATGTGATGTATGAGATTGATCATAGTCTTGTAATAAGAATCACGACTTGCATGTCGATGAGAATGACAACCGGCAGGAGCCATAGGAGTTGTCTTTATTATTTTGTATGACCTGCGTGTCATTGAATAACGCCATGTAAATTACTTTACTTTATTGCTAAATGCGTTAGCCATAGAAGTTGAAGTAACCGTTGGCGTGACAACTTCATGAAGACACAATGATGGAGATCATGGTGTCATGCCGGTGACAAGGATGATCATGGTGCCCCGAAGATGGAGATCAAAGGAGCATGATGATATTGGCCATATCATGTCACTATTTGATTGCATGTGATGTTTATCATGTTTTTGCATCTTATTTGCTTAGAACGACGGTAGCAAGTAGGATGATCCCTTATAATAATTTCAAGAAAGTGTTCACCCTAACTGTGCACCGTTGCGAAGGTTCGTCGTTTCGAAGCACCACGTGATGATCGGGTGTGATAGATTCTTACGTTCGAATACAACGGGTGTTGACGAGCCTAGCATGTACAGACATGGCCTCGGCACACACGCAATACACTTAGGTTGACTTGACGAGCCTAGCATGTACAGACATGGCCTCGGAACACGGAGGACCGAAAGGTCGAGCATGAGTCGTATAGAAGATACGATCAACATGGAGATGTTCACCGATCTTGACTAGTCCGTCTCACGTGATGATCGGACACGGCCTAGTTGAACTCGGATCATGTTTCACTTAGATGACGAGAGGGATGTCTATCTGAGTGGGAGTTCATAATCAGATGAACTTCATTATCATGAACATAGTCAAAAAGGTATTTGCAAATTATGTCATAGCTTGCGCTTTAAGTTCTACTGGTTTAGATATGTTCCTAGAGAAAATTTAGTTGAAAGTTGGTAGTAGCAATTGTGCGGACTGGGTCCGTAAACTGAGGATTGTCCTCATTACTACACAGAAGGCTTATGTCCTTAATGCACCGCTCGGTGTGCTGAACCTCAGCATCGTCTGTAGATGTTACGAAACATCTGACATACACGTTTTGACAACTACGTGATAGTTCAGTGCGGTTTAGAATTGTGGCACCCAAGACGTTTTTGAAACGTCGCAGAACATGTGAGATGTTCCGAAGACTGAAATTGGGATTTCAGACTAGTGCCCACGTCAAGAGGTATGAGACCTCTGACAAGTTTCTTAAGCCTGCAAACTAAGGGAGAAAAGCTCAATCGTTGAGCGTGTGCTCAGATTGTCTGAGTGCCACAATCGCTTGAATCGAGTGGGAGTTAATCTCCCAGATGAGATAGTGATAGTTCTCCATAGTCACTGCCACCAAGCTAGTAGAGCTTCGTGATGAACTATAACATATCAAGGATAGTTATGATGATCCTTGAGCTATTCGCGATGTTTGACACCGCGAGAGTAGAAATCAAGAAGGAGCATCAATTGTTGATGGTTAGTAGAACCACTAGTTTAAGAAGGGCAAGGGAAAAAGGGATACTTCATGAAACAGCAAGTCGTTTGCTGCTCTAGTGAAGAATCCCAAGGTTGAACCCAAACCCGAGACTAAGTGCTTCTGTAATAAGAGGAACGGTCACTGAAGCAGTACTACCCTAGATACTTGGTAGATGAGAAGGCAGGCAAGGTCGACAGAAGTATATTGGATATACGTCATATGAATGTGTACTTTACTAGTACTCCCAGCAGCACCAGGGTATTAGATACCGGTTCGGTTGCTAAGTGTTAGTAACTCGAAATAAAAGCTGCGGAATAAACGGAGACTAGCTAAAGGTGAGATGACGATATGTGTTGGAAGTGTTTCCAAGGTTGATGTGATCACGCATCGCATGCTCCCTCTACTATCGAGATTTGGTGTTTGCGTTGAGCATGATTGGATTATGTTTATCGCAATACGGTTATTCATTTAAGGAGAATAATGGTTACTCTGTTTATTTGAATAATACCTTCAATGGTCTTGCACCTAAAAAGAATCTCGATCGTAGTGATACACATGTTCATGCCAAAAAGGATATATGATAGTAATGATAGTACCACATACTTGTGGCACTGCCACTTGAGTCATATTGGTATAGAACGCATGAGGAAGCTCCATGTGGATGGATCTTTGGACTCACTCATTTTTGAAAAGATTGAGACATGCGAACCATGTCTATTGGTATATATGCATGAAGAAACTCCATGCAGATGGATCATTTAGACTCACTTGATTATGAATCACTTGAGACATGCAAATCATACCACATGGGCAAGATGACTGAAAGTCCTCGTTTTCAGTAAGATGGAACAAGAGAGCAACTTATTGGAAGTAATACATTTTGATGTATGCAGTCCAATGAGTGCTGAGGCATGCGGTGGATATCATTATGTTCTTACTTCACAGATGATTTGAGTAGATGCTGAGAATATTTACTTGATGAAACACAAGTCTGAATTATTGAAAGGTTCAAGTAATTTCAGAGTGAAGTTGAAGATCGTCGTGACAAGAGGATAAAATGTCTGTGATATGATCATAGAGATGAGTATCTGAGTTACGAGTTTGGCACACAATTAAGACATTGTGGAAAGTGTTTCACAATTAATACCGCCTGGAACACCATAGTGTGATGATGTGTCCGGACATCATAGCTGCACCCTATTGGATATGGTGCATACCATGATGTCTCTTATCGAATTACCACTATCGTTTATGGGTTAGGCATTAGAGACAACCGCATTCACTTTAAAAGGGGCACCACGCAATTCCGTTGAGACGACACCGTTTAGAGAAACCTAAGTTGTCGTCTCTTAAAAGTTTGGGGCTGCGATGCTTATGTGAAAAAGTTTCAGGCTGATAAGCTCGAACCCAAAGCGGATAAATGCATCTTCATAGAATACCCAAAAATAGTTGGGTATACCTCCTATTTCAGATCTGGAAGCAAAGGTAATTGCTTCTAGAAACAGTTCCTTTCTCGAGGAAAAGTTTCTCTCGAAAGAATTGAGTGGGAGGATGGTGGAGACTTGATAAGGTTATTGAACCATCACTTCAACTAGTGTGTAGCTGGGCACAGGAAGTTGTTCCTGTGGCACCTACACTAATTGAAGTGGAAGCTTATGATAGTGATCATGAAACTTCGGATCAAGTCACTACCAAACCTCGTAGGATGACGAGGATGCGTAATACTTCAGAGTAGTGCGTGATCCTGTCTTGGAAGTCATGTTGTTGGACAACGATGAACCTATGAGCTATGGAGAAGCGATGGTGGGCCCATATTCCGACAAATGGTTAGAAGCCATGAAATCCGAGATAAATGGAACTTTGAGAAGAAGACGGACGTGGACGGTAATGTTACCGTCTATGAAGCTCGACTTGTGGCAAAGAGTATTTTCACAAGTTCAAGGAGTTGACTACGATGAGTTTTTTCTCATCCGTAGCGATGCTTAGGTCCGTCGGAATCATGTTAGCATTAGCTACATTTATGAAATCTGGCAGATGGATGTCAAAACAAGTTTCCTTACCAGTTTTCGTAAGGAAAGGTTGTATGTGATACAATCAGAAAGGTTTTGTCGATCCTAAAGGATGCTAAAAGGTATGCTAGCTCCAGCGATCCTTCCATGGATTAGAGCAAGCATCTCGGAGTCAGAATATACGCTTTGATGGGGTGATCAAAGTTTTTGGGTTTATACAAAGTTTGTTAGAAACTTGTATTTACAATAAAGTGAGTGGGAGCGCTACAACATTTCTGATAAGTATATGTGAATGACATATTGTTGATCCGAAATGATGTAAAATTTCTGGAAAGCATAAAGGGTTGTTTGAAAGGAGTTTTTCAAAGGAAGACCTGGATAAAGCTACTTACATATTGGGCATCAAGATCCATAGAGATAGATCAAGACGCCTGATGATACTTTCAAAAGACAGCACACCTTGACATGATTTTGAAAGAGTTCAAAATAGATCAGCAAAGAAGGAGTTCTTGGCTGTGTTACAAGGTGTGAGTATTGAGTGAGACTCAAGACCTGACCACAGCAGAAGATAGAGAAAGGACGAAGGTCGTCCCCTATGCTTTAGACGTAGGCTCTATAGTATGCTATGCTATGTACCGCACATGTAGTGTGCCTTGCCATGAGTTGGTCAAGAGGGTACAATGGTGATCCGGGAAAGGATCTCATGACAGCGGTCGAACTTATCCTTAGTACCTAGTGGATTAAGGAATTTTCTCGATTATGGAGGTGGAAAGGAGTTCGTCGTAAAGGGTTACGTCGATGCGAACTTTGACACTAATCCGGATGACTCTGAGTAGTAAACCGGATTCGTATAGTAGAGCAATTATTTGAAATGGCTCCAAATAGCGCATGGTAGCATCCACAAAGATGACATAGATATTCATAAAGCACACACGGATCTGAAAGGTTCAGACCCGTTGACTAATAACCTCTCTCACAAGCATAACATGATCAAACCAAAACTCATTGAGTGTTAATCACATAGAGATGTGAACTAGATTGTTGACTCTAGTAAACTCTTGGGTGTTGGTCACATGGTGATGTGACCTGTCAGTGTTAATCACATGGTGATGTGAACTAGATTATTGACTCTAGTGCAAGTGGGAGACTGTTGGAAATATGCCCTAGAGGCAATAATAAATAGGTTATTATTATATTTCCTTGTTCATGATAATCGTTTATTATCCATGCTAGAATTGTATTGATAGGAAACTCAGATACATGTGTGGATACATAGACAACACCATGTCCCTAGTAAGCCTCTAGTTGACTAGCTCGTTGATCAATAGATGGTTACGGTTTCCTGACCATGGACATTGGATGTCGTTGATAACGGGATCACATCATTAGGAGAATGATGTGATGGACAAGACCCAATCCTAAGCCTAGCACAAGATCGTATAGTTCGTTTGCTCAGAGCTTTTCTAATGTCAAGTATCATTTCCTTAGACCATGAGATTGTGCAACTCCCGGATACCGTAGGAATGCTTTGGGTGTACCAAACGTCACAACGTAACTGGGTGGCTATAAAGGTGCACTACGGGTATCTCCGAAAGTGTCTGTTGGGTTGGCACGAATCGAGACTGGGATTTGTCACTCCGTGTAAACGGAGAGGTATCTCTGGGCCCACTCGGTAGGACATCATCATAATGTGCACAATGTGACCAAGGAGTTGATCACGGGATGATGTGAGTTACGGAACGAGTAAAGAGACTTGCCGGTAACGAGATTGAACAAGGTATCGGGAATAC
Source organism: Triticum aestivum (assembly GCF_018294505.1). Taxonomy (NCBI): domain Eukaryota; kingdom Viridiplantae; phylum Streptophyta; class Magnoliopsida; order Poales; family Poaceae; genus Triticum; species Triticum aestivum. Next base: position 87,960,274 of record NC_057796.1, on the reverse strand, counting down.
CGACGATCGAATCTCGGGCAAGTAACATACCGATGGACAAAGGGAATTGCATACGGGATTGATTGAATCCCCGACATCGTGGTTCATCCGATGAGATCATCGTGGAACATGTGGGAGCCAACATGGGTATCCAGATCCCGCTGTTGGTTATTGACCGGAGAACGTCTCGGTCATGTCTGCATGGTTCCCGAACCCGTAGGGTCTACACGCTTAAGGTTCGATGACGCTAGGGTTATAGGGAAAGCATGTACGTGGTTACCGAATGTTGTTCGGAGTCCCGGATGAGATCCCGGACGTCACGAGGAGTTCCGGAATGGTCCAGAGGTAAAGATTTATATATGGGAAGTCCTGTTTTGGTCACCGGAAAAGTTTCGGGTGAAATCGGTAATGTACCGGGACCACCGGGAGGGTCCCGGGGGTCCACCAAGTGGGGCCACCAGCCCCAAAAGGCTGCGTGGGCCAAGTGTGGGAGGGGACCAGCCCCAGGTGGGCTGGTGCGCCCCCCCCACCAAGGCCCAGGCGCATGGGAGAGTGGGAGGGGGCAAACCCTAGGTCCAGATGGGCCTTAGGGCCCATCTAGTGGGGCGCCTCCCCCTCTCCTCCCCTTGGCCGCCCCCCTTGATGGGATCTAGGGCTGGCCGCCTCCTCTTGGGGTGGAAACCCTAAAGGGGGCGCAGCCCCCTTCCCCCCTATATATACTTGAGGTTTGGGCTGCCATACAGACATGAGAACGTCTCCTTTTGGTGCAGCCCTACCCCTCTCCCTCCTCCTCCTCTCCCGCGGTGCTTGGCGAAGCCCTGCGGGATTGCCACGCTCATCCACCACCACCATGCCGTCGTGTTGCTGCTGGATGGAGTCTTCCCAACCTCTCCCTCTCTCCTTGCTGGATCAAGGCGTGGGAGACGTCACCGGGCTGCACGTGTGTTGAACGCGGAGGCACCGTACTTTCGGTGCTTAGATCGGAATCAACCGCGATCTGAATCGCTACGAGTACGACTCCCTCATCCGTGTTCTTGCAACGCTTCCGCATCGCGATCTACAAGGGTATGTAGATTCACTCCCCTTCCCCTCGTTGCTAGATTACTCCATAGATTGATCTTGGTGATGCGTAGAAAATTTTGAATTTCTGCTACGTTACCCAACAAACCCCTCACGCCTAAGAACATTGCGAACAAGTTCGTTCGTCAGTGCGGAGTTCTTGTGAAGGACCAACTCCCGATCTCCATTCAAGAATGGAAAGAGCCAAAAACTAAACGCCCAGATGTTACTTGGGTCGACGACAGAGCAAAACAAAAGCTTTGGGAATCTCTGATGGAACATTTCACCCTACCAGATTATTTCACTGATGCAGATGTGCAGAAAGTCAAGGACGCTGCTCTTAAGAAGATGGCAATTGCATTCAACACCCACAAGAAAACTGTATGGGCCAACTACGTCGCTGCAGAAAGGAAGACCCCAGAATTCAAGGGAACACTGGAGAAGCAAAGAGAACACTGACCCGCTTTCGTGAAATTCAAGGAATCATAATTATCTAAGGAACGGTTGAGAAAAAACAAGGCCAATGCCGCAAAAAAGACGCAGTTCCATAGGCTGGGTCCAGGTGGCTACGCGGTGGCAATGCCTAAGTGGGATAAGTCTGAGCAAGAGATGGAGGATGCAGGGGTCACTCCGGTTACTAGGAGCTGGCCCCCCAGGTGCAGAACTTGGTTCTATGCGCATGGGGGGCATTGGACCTGAAGACAGGCCTGGTTTCGAAGAAGGCAAGTCTAAAAGGAGCAGAACAAAAGTTACTTGACGCAATAGAAGATGCTCGAAAGGGGGTGTTCACGCCCAACAGAGAGAACGACGAGCTTACGCGTGCCCTGGGAAATCCTGAACACCCGGGAAGAACACGAGGCAAGGGCGTTATTCCCTAGTATGAGGGCTTTTCGGAATGGAACGACGACTACAGGACCCGTGCAAGAAAGAAGATGGAGGAGGAGAAGAAGAGGAAGCTGGAGGAGGAGCAGAGGAAGCAGGACGCGGAACGCCTTCAAGGCCTAGAAGCAAGGCACGCAGACTTGGCACTCAAATTCCAGCACCAGCAGCAGCAGCAGATCGACTCACTTAGCCAGGAAAGGGGGTCTCAGCAGCGGCAGCAGCAAGCGGATGATCATCCAGCATTGGATAGCACCGTCCCATCCATGCCAAGAAGCAACATTGGTTCCACCCCGGGCGACGCACTGCTGGATACATACCCTGTGGATGACATCATAGAGAACACTAACTGTGAGCTACACTTCAAAATGAAGAACATATCCATGAAGGTGGCGGACGCCGTTGCTTTTACAATTACCCCCGAAGCAACCTTCCATTGCGCCCCGATTCCAGAGGGCTATGCTCGTGTCTTGGTTGATGAGGTGGTGGACCCATATTCGGGGCTAGATCTTGACATTCCTGGAGGTGACGACGAGCACACACTGGGAGAGGCCATACATCGTATCATCCTATGGAGAAAGGATTGCATCATCTTTCGAAGTCCACCGACACCGCGTCTGCCGACTCCTCCTCGAAGTCCGCCACCGTGTCAGCAGACTCCCGCTCCTCCAAGTCTACGAACGCGTGAGCAGACTCCTGCTTCAAGTCCGGCACAGCGTCAGGCCACTCCTCCTGTTTCAAGTCTGACACCGTGTCAGGCCACACCTCCTGCTTCAAGTCCGGCACAGTGTCAGGCCACACCTCCTACTTCAAGTCCGACACCGTGTCAGGCCACACCTCCTGCTTCAAGTCCGGCACAACGTCAGGCCACTCCTCCTGCTCCAACTAAGCCACGTCAGCCGTCTCCGCCGCCTAAGCAATCGCAGAAGAGACACGCCGCAGCTATGGTGCGTAGCGGTACGAGTCGAGGTAGTACAGAAAGTACAGGCGGAGACAAGCGATATAAATATGGTCCAAGCAGCCTCGCTCCTCTTCCTCAGAGGCCTTACGACATGACCGAGGAGCAAAACGATGCAATAGTGCGGGCCGAAGTGGACGCTCATTTTCGACTGAAACCGGCAACGCCGCCGACGGAGAAAGTACCTGAGGAAAAGATTGACCACTTCATTCGTATGGCTAGACCACCAGCTCCCAAGCCTGTTGACTCAGACTATGAGCGCCAAATCAAGAAGGCACATCGAGCACGACTACAGAAAGAAGCGAGCTCGAGCTCGAGCCAACAAGCAGCTGTCAAAAAATGCGGGAAAACCGTTCCCTAGCTGGGAGAACAGGCGGCGCAATCGACCCCCCGCTTGTTGTGCCAACAACACATGAGAGTACGCGCGCCCAATATTATTGTGGGCAAACCGTTTACGTTCCCGAGCTGGGCGATGTGGTAATAACCGAGGAGCATATAATGTAGGCTGAAATGCTCAACATCACTGTTGGACAACTCCTCGATATCGAGCCCATGTCTCCGCTTAGAGAGGAGGAAATAAAACGGAAATATGTCCGGGGCCAACCTTTGGTCGAGCCCGAGGAGGTCAAGAACCTCCCAACGAAAATGTATGAATTGCATGATTGGTACATGAAAATTACCAAGATTTCCAATCGAGAGTCCCTCATGGTGCAAGTCGAGGAAGATCATTACTTCAATAAGAAAGCTCTGTCCGTTGAGTATTCAGAACTATTTCAGTTATTCAATCAAGATGCACTCGACAAATCTATCGTCAGTTGCTATTGTCTGTAAGTGATTTCTTTCTGTAATTTAACTCTCAAGCTAGCTCTAGTGCTCATTGATTGATCATTAATTACCTGTAATTATATATCCTCACTATATATTCTTTTCTGTGGTATTATGCAGGATGAAGATGTATGAAATGAAAAAAGCTCGACGCTATGGCATTGGGTTCATTGACCCAAATATCATTAATGAATACACATGGAAATTGGAATGGTGTAGACAAGATGTAGAGAAAAACATGGTAGAGTTCTTGAAGCGCCTCAATAGCAATGAAGATATACTACTTCCTTACAACTTCGAGTGAGTCACACTGTCTTGTACTACAAATTCTGTTTTTGCTTACTAGCTAGATGTTAATAAGTGTATAGGGTTTAGGGTTATAGTTGATTAGTGTTATGCACATACCCGCTTAATTTATACATGCAAACGTATGCGCATGCAGCTTCCACTGATCTTGTTAGACATTAAAGTTGACGAAGGAAAAGTTGAAGTACTGGACTCACTACTTAAGAAAGATAGTGACTACAGCATCGTGAAGGGGATAGTCGACAGGTTATTTCAATCATTATTAACTGTATCTCGGCCTATTTAGTTCTTCATTTCCTGATATGAAGTATTTTTAATAACCCCTTTATTAATTTTCTTTGCCGGCGGGCAGGGCTTGGGCAAAGTACATCAAGGTGACTCCAGGAAAATGACGACAAAAGCTATGTTGGTATCGACCCAAGGTAAGTAATTAAGTAGTACTAGCTAGCTAGCTACCATCTCTTTAATTCTTGTTTCAATACCATTAATTAATTAACATGCTTGATTAATAATTATCTGATTAAATTCTATTCTCGTAAAGGCCCTGAAGCAGGCGCCGGGGACTGAAGTGTGTGCATACTACGTTTGCGAGAACATTCGCATGATGGCGTCCGAAAGAAGCAGATCTGATAGACAGGACTGGGTACGTTTGCCAGAACACTATTCACAAATCTTACATGATTGTCGATATCTAGTCACACAACTAATACACATGCATATTGATCTCCTTCTTAACAGTTCAAAGAGGTGCGGGACCAGCTCCTACAAACAGAGCGCATACGAGCACTTCAAGAGGAAATAGCGGGATTTTTGCTTGACCAGGTCATAGATCCCAAAGGAGAATACTATTACCCGCTACCGCCCCCATGAACCACTTGTCATCGTGCTCCGAAGGCACCAAGGCAATATGTAGGAGAAATTGTATATATATACATGTGTATGTGTGAATAATTAATGATGGTTGTGAGACATTCGATTATATATATATATGATCGGTTCTACGAGAAAATCTATTTATATATATGCATAACGTGTACAATATGTAATATCGTAAAATACCAGCAAACAAAAAAGAATTAAATGGAAAACACAAAATTAATGGAAAAATAAAAATTAAAACCAAAACCCCCCAAACATTTAGTACCGGTTGGTGCTACCAACCGGTACTAATGGTCTACCAGCACCCGGGCCTGGCTCGTGCCACGTGGTGGCACTTTAGCGCCGGTTCGTGCCGAACCGGTAGTAAAGGGGGGAGCCTTTAGTCTCCACTGCAGAACCGGCACTAAAGGCCCTTACGAACCGGCGCTAAAGCCCGGTTCTGCACTAGTGGACGAGGCGGTCAAGGCGTGGTACTTGGCGGAACGTGGCCTCATCCTGAACCAGTTGCCCTCGACGGCGCCGCCAACTCCCACGCCCACGCCGCCGCCGCCGCCAAGCCCGAGCGATGATGCCTCCATGACTCCCCGCAGCACAGAAGCCACGCCGACGCCGCCAGCACAGAAGAAGCTCCGACCCCGCCAAGCCCGCACACGCCGACTCTGCCGACGCCGGAGGCCGACCTCGCCGTCTGATGCGCTGCACGTGCGTCCTTTCTTTTTTGTACGCCGAACTTTTTATTCGATCGCCGAACTGTGGCCGCTTGATCGCCGGATTTGTGGCGTCTATTTTGTGAGCGGGAATGACTACATTTGAATTTGCCGCGGCTTAGGGGCGGCGCCTGGGGGCGTGGCTGGGAGCTAGGTTGCCCCCAGGGGCCAATCTAGCGCCGGTTCGCCTCCAGGCCACTCTTTTTCGGCGCCCTGAGGGCTGAACGGCTGGAGATGCTTTAGCTATAATCTTTTTTGCTCGATTTCGTTAGCGAATCCAGAAGAGAAACCATCGAGCATCATATCGACGGGTCCACAAGGCATTAACTAATCTAGCAAGCAAATCTTTGCCGCATGCACGTGGTTGTTAATCGATCACTTGACGACCAGTCTCCGTTTCTGCATAGTTTATCTATCTCCCTTGCGCAGACATTTGAATCTTTCTTCTTCTCATGTGCTTTGAACAGGTCGTCCGTTTGATTTTGATCAAAGACAAAGAAGTGTTTTAAATGAACTGTTTAGTACCTAACAAGTTAACAACTACTTCCTCTGTAAACAAACATAAAAGCGTTTAGAACACTATTTTAGCGATCTAAACGCTCTTATATTTCTTTACGGAGGGAGTAGTGTTTTCTTGCGGGCAAAAACACCTAACAATTAACTGATGAGGTAATGATGCATGCATGGGTGCCGGTATTGCTTGTCATGACAAGGAATTTCAGGAGCCACCGGTAAATCACGTGGCACATGGAGACGGCGAACACATGATGGAAAAGGAAAGGCTTCCATGCTAATTACTAGTTTAACAACTGATGGATTTGGATGAGAAAAATCAAGGAGCAAAATTCTATTCTAGCCTTTGTAGATACCAAAATATATTCTTCAGGATAGCCTCAAAACATTAGGGCATCTAGACTTGTTCTCATTGAATTTGGCCTCTCAAACGTTCACAGACGCATCCAGACGTGTCCGTTTGAAACCCTGGTTTGTGCATGAATGTGGTCATGTCTTACACTTTGTTCTCAGTTTGTCCCCTTCATATGGATATGATTGTTGGAGATAAAGAGAGACAGAGAGAAAAGAGAAAGAATAAAGAAAGAGAAAAAGGTGGTCTCGGATGGATCCTGTCCTAAGTGGCGGACTGACTGGACACTAACCGGGCGCGTCCGCGAGCTCTCATATCTTTCCTATATATTGTGATACATCTATAACATATTTATAGTTTTTGATTGTTTCATGCTATTACCATACCACCTTTACATACTTTTGGCAATAATTTATATTAATTTATTGTGCTAACCTATTAAGTCATTGACAAAGGCTAGTTCTTGTTTTCTCTTGTTTTGGGGTTCTTAGGTGAAAATTTCACGGAGCCGGAATGACATGATTCCTTTTTATGATTTTCTTATGGAATAAAAGACTCCCTTAGCCAGAAGACGGAGGTCCGGGGAGCCATGGGGGCCCCACACGGCCACCTGGCACGGCCAGGGCTCCAGCTGGGCGGGCCACCCGCGTGGGAGTTCCATAAGTCAGTTCATACCCTTCTTTTGCCGCAAAAAGCTAAATTTATGAAGAAAAAAATCATGTTAAAATTTCAACCGGATCGAAGTTACTGATCTCTAGATATTAAAGAAACGGTGCTCAGCCTCATAAAAAGTACCGAAACAGAGAAGAAAACAGAGAGACCGATAAAAAGATCCCACCTCGGGGGGAGGCTCTTTCCGTGAGGCCAAACACACCATGACCAGAGGAGAAAACCTTCTCCATCTAGGGAGAAGGCCAAGGAAGAAGAACAAGGAGGGGGGCTCTCTCCCTATCTTCCGGTGGAAACCGGAGCGCTGCTGGGGGAACCATCAACGCGACGATCATCTCCATCAATTTCATCGTCGGCATCAACATTTTTCTCCATCTCTATGCAGTGGTCTACTTTCCTGTAACTTGTTATAATCTCTACTTGAACTGGTGTTTAACGCAATATATTATTACCCATTGATTTGTTGCATCTCTATTATGTCCGAGTAGATTATTTTTGTCTCATGGTTAATTTTGATATGCTATGGTTGATTTGAGTTGTATGTTATTATTGTGTTGTCCTATGGTGCCCACAGTTTGCGCACACGTGTGGGATTCTGTAGGGTGTTGCAATATGTGATTGATTTTCTTATGATGGGTTGCTGGAGTGACTGAAATCAAAACCTCAGTTCATGAGTTGTTGCATATGAGATTAAAGGGGACGAGGTTTTTACCCTAGTTGCCGCTAAGGGGAAGGAGAAGACATGGAAAGAGTTTTTTCCCATCCACAAACCTGAAGCTATGTGGTTCCAGTCTTTAGTAGATGTTGTACCTACTTACATTATATTTGGCTTTCTCAAAAGAAGAAAACAATGGTGTATTGTAAGTGGATGCTTATATAGCCAAAAAAGCCTCAAGTCGGCAACTGTCGTCCTTTTTTTAGGGGGGAAATTTCATTTAACATTATGGGCTCTAAGAGTAAAAGTATATAAGTGCTAATAGAGTAAGGTACACTACTGTTTAAAACAAAAAAGGTAATCCCTGCATTTGGGAAAATCCTTCTGTGAAAAAGAAAAATGCATCTGAAAGACTCGACACCGCTTTTCTCAAGAATTTGCTTCGCCGCCGCGAGGAACTCGGAGACAAGTTGGTGGTCCCCTCCCTCCTATCGGTGCCGTCACCGGTCTACCTTGTCTCTTCTGTGGCCTTAGAGCCATGGAGGCGCGGTGGCCCCCGGCCCTTGCCTGCGGGAGGAATCCTACTCTATTTATATGTGTTTTCAAGGCTAAACGACGGCGGCTCTCGGAAGATGAAATAAGGTTCATCCCGCCTAGCCCCCGTCCCGGCGGTGCATTTAGTGTCGTTGTAGACATATGAAGATGTGTCTTCAGTGGATCTCACAGGATTCGGTTGGTACTGGTCTTCGGAGGATATGCTTGGATCCAATTTTTGTACGTCTGTATTTGTGTGTTTCCAGGTTGAACCCTTTTGATTTACGCTTCTCTTCAATGATGACGGTTGTTATTCTGATGCGTTGGTCCTGCGGGGTCTTAGCACGATGACATCTCGATTGTGTACTACAACAACGTTTCCCTAGCTCCGACGAGGAGGACGATGACACCGGCGCGCCTTCGGCTTGCTCTAGTAATTGTGGTCATCGCTAGGTGGTTTGCAGACCTAGATGTAAGAATTACTTCCGGTGTTTTCGATACTAACACGATAATTGATGAATAGATCGGAAGTTTCCCTCGGGAAAAAAATTTGCATCTAAGATGAGAACATCATATTATCCTTGGTCAAGCCTCCCGATCAACTTGTTCTAACATACACATATCCGTCATAGTACGATTCCATCCTCGGATAAATTTTTTTTTTGGACTCCCATTTGTTAGCTTACTATGGTTCTTCAGAGATCAGACCCCATAGTAGGCTACTTTACGGTTCTTCACAGAAAGCCATATGGACGGCGACATGTTTGTTCTTCTTGAGAGAAGTCCTTGACAATGATATGACCAATCAATCTGGCGGTCTGCTCTGTTCATTTGCCGGATCCAATCCAACTGAACATGAGCATCCAACAACATCGCAATCTAGCCAGCTACCTCGCAGAAACTTCTTTCTTTCCGGCATATGCATAGAATTTTCTCTTGCATTTATTTTTATGCAGAGAGTGTCTCAAGCAGCACCGCGAGCCCTATAAAAAGGCCAGTGGCTCTCACTCACTCCATCTCAGCCATCACCTGCAGATAACAACCATCTCATTGTAGAGAGATCAGACCAGAGCCTACCTAGCTACTCACTCATCTTCGTCAAGAACTTCACCATGGTTGTCCCGGTCATCGACTTCTCCAAGCTCGACGGCGCCGAGAGGGCCGAGACCATGGCGCAGATCGCCGACGGCTGCGAGAACTGGGGCTTCTTCCAGCTGGTGAACCACGGCATCCCGCTGGAGCTTCTTGACCGCGTCAAGAAGGTGTGCTCCGAGAGCTACCGCCTCCGGGAGGCCGCGTTCCGGTCGTCCGAGCCGGTGCAGACGCTGGAGAGGCTGGTGGAGGCGGAGCGGCGCGGCGAGGCGGTGGCGCCGGTGGACGACATGGACTGGGAGGACATCTTCTACCTCCACGACGACAACCAGTGGCCCTCCGACCCGCCGGCCTTCAAGGAGACCATGCGGGAGTACCGCGCCGAGCTCAAGAAGCTCGCGGAGCGGGTCATGGAGGCCATGGACGAGAACCTCGGCCTGGACAAGGGCCGCATGAAGGCCGCCTTCACTGGAGACGGCCTCCACGCGCCATTCTTCGGCACCAAGGTCAGCCACTACCCGCCGTGCCCGCGCCCGGACCTCATCACCGGGCTCCGCGCGCACACCGACGCCGGCGGCGTCATCCTGCTGTTCCAGGACGACAAGGTAGGCGGCCTCGAGGTACTCAAGGACGGCGAGTGGCTCGACGTGCAGCCGCTCCCCGACGCCATCGTCGTCAACACCGGCGACCAAGTGGAGGTGCTCAGCAACGGCCGCTACCGCAGCGCGTGGCACCGCGTCCTGCCCATGCGCAACGGCAACCGCCGCTCCATCGCGTCTTTCTACAACCCGGCGTTCGAGGCGGCCATCTCGCCGGCGGTGGGCGAAGGCGCCGCCGCCGCGTACCCGGACTACGTGTTCGGGGATTACATGGACGTGTACAACAAGCAGAAGTTCGATGCCAAGGAGCCAAGGTTCGAGGCCGTCAAGGCGCCAAAGTCAGCTTAAGGCTTAAGCTCAATCAAGGAGATTAAAAAGGAAATTATTTACCTATTAGCTGGCTTTTGTTTTACAATGAAGAAAAAAAATGTATTTTTGAGTTTGCTCAGACGCGTAGCAGTATGATGTGGGGATACTTGTGATTGGTTCGGTGTCAAATAATTAGGAAATGAAATATGGATTTTTCGTTGGAAGTATCTGCTTTCGTTACATTTGTTTGATTGTGCTTTATCATTTGATCAGTACATCATTCCACGAATGTTTCCTTGTAAAAGAAAATTTTGTAGTTATGACAAGAAACAAAAGATCTCCACAAACAGTAAAGTACATCTCACAATTAATCTAACAAAAGTCCCAAGTCTCTGGACTGTCCCGAAACGTGATGCCACTTCACCTTCATACAAGGCTACAGTACTGTTTCAATGTGAATGACAAGCCGTATTTTTTTTTATACAAGGTGCTTTATAAATTGAAATGTAGCATCAAGGATATATAACACATCATGAGCATACATCCAGTTGCTGCATAAGAAACATACAAGCAACAACAATAAGGCACATGAGAAACCCTGCAAAAAATAAAAATAAAAAAATAAGGCACATGAGAAAGAATAAGAAAAACACCGGCCACAATAAAGTCATAGTAAAACGAAACTAGGCGAAGGCGAGTAGTGTGAAGGGCCTATTCGTACACTATGCCACTACCCATAAGGGGTAAAAACATTCCTGGCCATCCGCTCCAGACCCATACACATGACAGACCAATGGTTGATGTTTCAATCGTTGCAAAGAAGATCACGAACGGAGCCAGTGCATAGACCAGTTGATAACATGCATAAGTGATGAACTTTTAGAGTTAAAAAACATGTCATTTCTATGTAGCCACATCAATCAATTCATGGCAGCTCTCACCCTTATAAACGCACTAAAAACTACGAGATGGATATAAGTCATATCGACGAGTGTTTCCCTATAAAAGAATATGTTTTTTGTTAGTTGTTGACAAGAAATAGAAGATCTTCGAATATTTCACTCTCTTTGCAGCTCTGCGATCCATGTTGGTGGCTAGCATGGCTGGTGATGCCCATTTTATGTGGGTTTGGTTGTCTTGGTTTTAGCTCGGCTTTCTCTGAATTAACCTGGCAATTCTCACTCTATTCTTAATCAATGAAATGGCAAGTCTTTTGATTCGTTTAAAAAAGAAAAACTATTGAACACTATGGTGTAAATTCTGTCTAATGGTATCACGGTCGTGGATAGTTCGAAGGTGATGACATAAGTTGTTCCACATGGTTAAACTTTATCAATCAAAATGCAGCAAATTAATCGCTATATGTTGTTCCATTGGGATCTGTAACTGATTTATTTGACGTATTTTTTTGTTTATCATTGGTATGTAGTATAAGGCCCCGTTTGGATACAAAGTATTATCAGAATACAATTCTTTAAACTATATTTTTAAATACTGTGAGGTGTTTGGCTATACCGATAACTATAGTTTCATAAACAGTGGTTTTCTTGATAGAGTGTTTTTTTAAGTATTAAAAAAAGAGGTCCGGACCTCTTTTTCCTCAAACTGAGGAAGAAAACGCTCGTTTCATCCTGTCCTTGACTACCATGCAGCTTGGTTTGTAACTCGTAAGCACAATTAACAACACGGGAGTATCTCTTTCTTATTTGTGATCCATTCCTCTCCATAGCATGCTCCACACTAGTTAGCTTATTCCTATTCTCTGTAGCTAGCCGGGGCCGATTAATTGCGTTTGTAAGTTCCTAGGTCAGCGATCAGAAGGCCGTACCACACGACATTGAAAGCAAGTACAATAAGCTTATGTAAGCAGGCTATAAGAGTTAAAATATATTTTTTATGACATGGGGGTGGAAAGAAGAGGAGCCGGCTACAGAATAAGAGCCAGCTGCAACACGTGCTCCTAGGCACTATGTGTGAGTGGAAGGTGGGTCATGTATCAATAGAGTAGTAAACCTTTATATCTTACCATTATACTTGCCAGCTATAAGGATGGCTATAGATGACATGGCAACATCATATAGCCATCAGCCGGCTGTACTATTAACCATGCTCTAAGCGGGTTGGTCGCTGGACACACTCATTGACCCGGTTGTGTAGCTTCTTAGATGTACTAGTCAAGTTAGGTTCAGTTGTGTAATCGGTCAAACCTACGGTAAAACAGTAGCACAAGGGCGGAGCTAGCCGAGTATGGCTCAGGGAGCCAAATAGAAAATAGGAATGTTTGTGGGGCGGATAGCTACACTTATCTTTAATCTTAGCACCTAATAAAAATTCTTCGGGGATTTTCTAATCTGGGGGGGGGGCATGCCCCCCCCCCCCCCCCGCAACACACATAGCTCCGCCGTTGAAGCCAAACATACTAGTAGTTTCACTAAAACCGAAAAAATTGTTGTTTTTAGAAGTTGTGGTATTCATTGCCAACACATTATAAAACTGAAGTTTTGGAATACTTCCGTATTGGAGTTCACTGAGGAGGAGGATCTCTGCTTGCCAGCTAGCCTCGCCTACCGCCACTCCGGCGGCGGCGCCACTAAACCTCACCGTGTATCCTCTTGATCCCGGCGTCCACCCAACCGCTAGCGCAGCGCTGATCATCCATAGGCTTACTTAGTTCCATCTTCCATGCCAGGTTACGATGCCTCGAACGGCCCTCGGGAAACAAAATTGCAGATGTTGGATGTTACGAAAGCAAGCTCCTTTCTACCACTGATGCTCTGTTCGTTCATATGTATGCCTGCCTCTGGCTCCTCTGGTGGCCTCCTTGTTGCATGGGATTCAAATGAGATTGGCACTGCTGAATTATACAAAGATCGCTTCTGCATCTCAGTACACTTTCGGTTGGTAAGTACCAATATCCGGTTTACCCTCACCACAGTTTATGCCCCTTGTGAGGATTTGGAGAGGCTAGCTTTCTTCCAAACGCTTGATCCTGCTGCCTTGGCTGAGGGCCCATGGATATTGTTGGGAGACTTTAATATGTACAAGTTTGCTCACGAAAAGTCCAGGGCCGTAACAATTGGACTGTGATGGAAAATTTTAACAGTTGGATCCGTGGCAATGCTCTGGACAACATTGACATCTCCAACCGGCAGTTTACATGGTCAAATAAGAGGAGGGACCCAACCTAGTTAAACTTGACAGAGTGTTGGTGAATGCTGATTGGAATCTTGGCTTTCTTAACACAAATGCTTCAGCTTTCACTGCCATAACATTGGATCATAGTCCTATTGTGGTTGACTTCAACAGGGAAGTGGCCAGATCAAATCAGTTCAGATTCGAGAACCATTGGCTACACATACAAGAGGCTAGAGACTTAATCTCTGACGGATTGTCTAGGGGCACTAGGCACTTCGCCTCATGATCTTCCTTGTTGAGTTTATGTTAAGAAGGGTGGGAGCAAGTATTAGAAAATGGGCAAGCAGGAGATCCAAATCTACAATTAAAAAACTACAATTAATTCTGGACAACTGCAAACATGTCATCTTGTATTTGGATGCGGTTGAGGAAAAAATAAGCTTGACAGCCCTTGAGTTTTCACTAAGAAAGTATGCCACAACGAAGGCGCAACAAACAGTTATATGGCAAACCAGCGCCTGGCGGCGGCGTGCTAAAATCAGAGATTGTGTCATGGGCGATCAAATACCAGTGTTTTTTCATGCCGTAGCAAATTGCCATCATAGAAAAAACAAGATAAGGATGTTTTTGAAAGATGGGATTGAGTTTTATGACGACCAAGACAAGTTGTCCATTGCCACAGATTTCTTCACAAGCATTTTCGGCACAACTTCTATTTCTTTCCCAACGATTGATGTTTCACAAGTTTATGAGCTAGCTGACCTGAGCATGTTAGAACATCCTTTCTCATGGGGAGAGATCATCTCTCTCATTTCTACTACACAACCTTCTTCTTGTAGACGTTGTTGGGCCTCCAAGTGCAGAGGTTTGTAGGACAGTAGCAAATTTCGCTCAAGTGGATGACCTAAGGTTTATCAATCCGTGGGAGGCGTAGGATGAAGATGGTCTCTCTCAAGCAACCCTGCAACCAAATAACAAAGAGTCTCTTGTGTCCCCAACACACCCAATACAATAGTAAATTGTATAGGTGCACTAGTTCGGCGAAGAGATAGTGATACAAGTGCAATATGGATGGTAGATATATGTTTTTGTAATCTAAAAATATAAAAACAGCAAGGTAACTAATGATAAAAGTGAGCGAAAACGGTATTGCAATGCGTTGAAACAAGGCCTAGGGTTCATACTTTCACTAGTGCAAGTTCTCTCAACAATAATAGCATAATTAGATTATATAACAATCCCTCAACATGCAACAAAGAGTCACTCCAAAGTCACTAATAGCGGAGAACAAACGAAGAGATTATTGTAGGGTACGAAACCACCTCAAAGTTATCATTTCTGATCGATCTATTCAAGAGTCCGTAGTAAAATAACACGAAGCTATTCTTTCCGTTCGATCTATCCTAGAGTTCGTACTAGAATAACACCTTAAGATACAAATCAACCAAAACCCTAATGTCACCTAGATACTCCAATGTCACCACAAGTATCCGCGGGTATGATTATATGATATGCATCACACAATCTCAGATTCATCTATTCAACCAACACAAAGAACTTTAAAGAGTGCCCCAAAGTTTCTACCGGAGAGTCAAGACGAAAACGTGTGCCAACCCCTATGCATAACTTCACAAGGTCACTAAACCCGCAAGTTGATCACCAAAACATACATCAAGGAGATCATGTGAATATCCCATTGTCACCACAGATAAGCACATGCAAGACATACATCAAGTGTTCTCAAATCCTTAAAGACTCAATCCGATAAGATAACTTCAAAGGGAAAACTCAATCCATTACAAGAGAGTAGAGGGGGAGAAACATCATAAGATCCAACTATAATAGCAAAGCTCGTGATACATCAAGATCGTGCCGAATCAAGAACACGAGAGAGAGAGATCAAACACATAGCTACTGGTACATACCCTCAGCCCCGAGGGTGAACTACTCCCTCCTCGTCATGGAGAGCGCCGGGATGATGAATATGGCCACCGGTAAGGGATTCCCCCTCCGGCAGGGTGCCAGAACAGGGTCCCGATTGGTTTTTCGTGGCTACACAGGCTTGTGGCGGCAGAACTTCCGATCTAGGTTATTTTATGGAGGTTTCTGTATTTATAGGGATTTTTGGCGTCGGGAACAGTCAGAGGGGTCTCCGAGGCGGCCACGAGGTAGGGGGCGCGCCCAGTGGGGTAGGGCGCGCCCCCACCCTCGTGGCTGCCTTGGGACTCTTCTGGCCCATCTCCGATACTCCGTGGGCTTCTTCTGGTCCAAAAGTAATCTCCGTGAAATTTCAGGTCAATTGGACTCCGTTTGGTTTTCCTTTTCTGCGATACTCAAAAACAAGGAAAAACTAGAAACTGACACTAGGCTCTAGGTTAATAGGTTAGTCCCAAAAATCATATAAAATAGCATATAAATGCATATAAAACATCCTAGATGGATAATATAATAGCATGGAACAATAAAAAATTGTAGATACGTTGGAGACGTATCAGCATCCCCGAGCTTAATTCCTGCTCGTCCTCGAGTAGGTAAATGATAAAAACAGAATTTTTGATGTGGAATGCTACCTAACATATTTATCAATGTAATCTTCTTTATTGTGGCAAGAATATTCAGATCCATAAGATTCAAGACAAAAGTTTAATATTGACATAAAAATAATAATATTCAAGCATACTAACCAAACAATTATGTCTTCTCAAAATAACATAGCCAAAGAAAGCTCATCCCTACAAAATCATATAGTTTGGCCATGCTTCATTTTCGTCACACAAAATGCTCCCATCATGCACAACCCCGATGACAAGCCAAGCAATTGTTTTTTTACTTTAGCATTCTCAAACTTTTTCAAGTTTCACGCAATACATGAGCGCGAGCCATGGACATAGCACTATGGGTGGAATAGAATATGACGATGGAGGTTGTGTGGAGAAGACAAAAAGGGAGAAAGTCTCACATTGACGCGGCTAATCAACGGGCTATGGAGATGCCCATCAATTGATGTCAATGCGAGGAGTAGGGATTGCCATGCAACGGATGCACTAGAGCTATAAATGTATGAAAGCTCAACAAAAGAAACTAAGTGGGTGTGCATCCAACTTGCTTGCTCACGAAGACCTAGGGCATTTTGAGGAAGCCCATCGTTGGAATATACAAGCCAAGTTCTATAATGAAAATTCCCACTAGTATATGAAAGTGACAAAATGAGAGACTCTCTATCATGAAGATCATGGTGCTACTTTGAAGCACAAGTATGGAAAAGGATAGTAGCATTGTCCCTTCTCTCTTTTTCTCTCATTTTTTTGGGCCTTCCCTTTTTTTATTTGGCCCTTCTCTTTTTTTGGCCTTTCTCTTTTTTTCCTCACACGAGACAATGGTCTAATAATGATGATCATCATACTTCTATTTATTTACAACTCAAAGATTACAACTCGATACTAGAACAAAATATGACTCTATATGAGTGCCTCCGGGGGTGTACCGGGATGTGCAATGAATCAAGAGTGACATGTATGAAAAAATTATGAACGGTGGCTTTGCCAGAAATACGATGTCGACTACATGACCATGCAAGGAAATATGACAATGATGAAGCGTTTCATAATAAACGGAACGGTGGAAGTTGCATGGCAATGTATCTCGGAATGGCTATGGAAATGCCATAATAGGTAGGTATGGTGGCTGTTTTGAGGAAGATATAAGGAGGCTTATGTGTGATAGAGTGTATCATATCACGGGGTTTGGATGCACTGGTGCTGTTTGCACCAACTCTCGAGGTGAGAAAGGGCAATGCACGGTACCGAAGAGGCTAGCAATGATGGAAGGGTGAGAGTGCGTATAATCCATGGACTCAACATTAGTCATAAAGAACTCACATACTTATTGCAAAAATCTACAAGTCATCGAAACCAAGCACTACACGCATGCCCCTAGGGGGATAGATTGATAGGAAAAGACCATCGCTCGTCCCCGACCGCCACTCATAAGGAAAGGCAATCAAAGAACACATCATGCTACAAATTTGTCACACAACGGTTACCATACGTGCATGCTACGGGACTTGCAAACCTTAACACAAGTATTTATCAATTTCACAATTACTCAACTAGCACGACTCTAATATCACCATCTTTATATCTCAAAACAATTATCAAGTATCAAACTTCTCATAGTATTCAATGCACTCTATGAAAGTTTTTATTATATCCCTGTTAGATGCCTATCATATTAGGACTAAGCAAATTACCATGCTGTTTAGGACTCTCAAAATAATATAAGTGAAGCATGAGAGTTCATCTATTTCTTCAAAATAAAACCACCGCCGTGCTCTAAAAGGATATAAGTGAAGCACTAGAGCAAATGACAAACTACTCTGAAAGATATAAGTGAAGATCAATGAGTAGTTGAATAATTATGTAACTATGTGAAGACTCTATAACATTTAGGAATTTCAGATCTTGGTATTTTATTCAAACAGCAAGCAAAACAAAAGAAAAATAAAATGACGCTCCAAGCAAAACACATATCATGTGGTGAATAAAAATATAGCTCCAAGTAAAGTTACCGATGAACGAAGACGAAAGAGGGGATGCCATCCGGGGCATCCCCAAGCTTAGGCTCTTTGTTGTCCTTGAATATTACATTGGGGTGCCTTGGGCATCCCCAAGCTTAGGATCTTTCCACTCCTTATTCCATAGTCCATCGAATCTTTACCCAAAACTTGAAAACTTCACAACAGAAAACTCAACAGAAAACTCGTAAGCTCCGTTAGTATAAGAAAATAAAACCACCACTTAGGTACTGTTGTGAACTCATTCTAAATTCATATTGGTGTAATATCTACAATATTCCAATTTCTCTATGGTTCATACCCTCCGATACTACTCATAGATTCATCAAAATAAGCAAACAACACATAGAAAACAGAATCTATCAAAAACAGAACAGTCTGTAGTAATCTGTATCATTCGAATACTTCCGGAACTCCAAAAATTCTGAAATAACTTGGTGGACGTGAGGAATTTTTCTATTAATCATCTGCAAAAATAATCAACCTAAATAACTCTGCAGTAAAAAATGGCAGCTAATCTCGTGAGTGCAAAAGTTTCTATTTTGTACAGCAAGATCGCAAAGACTTCGCCCAAGTCTTCCCAAAGGTTCTACTTGGAAGAAACACTAATTAAAACATAAAACCACATATAAAAAGAGGCTATATGAATTATTTATTACTAAACAGAAGCAAAATGCAAAGAACAAAAATAAAATTGGGTTGCCTCCCAACAAGCGCTAACGTTTAACGCCCCTAGCTAGGCATGATGATTTCAATGATGCTCACATAAAAGATAAGAATTGAAACATAAAGAGAGCAACATGAAGAATATGACTAGCACATTTAAGTCTAACCCACTTCCTATGCATAGGGATTTTGTGAGCAAACAGCTTATGGGAACAATAATCAACTAGCATAGGAAGGGAAAACAAGCATAACTTTAAGATTTTAAGCACATAGAGAGGAAACTTGATGTTATTGCAATTCCTACAAGCATATATTCCTCCCTCATAATAATTTTCAGTAGCATCATGAATGAATTCAACAATGTAACTATCACATAAAGCATTCTTTTCATGAGCCACAAGCATAGAATTTTTATTACTCTCCACATAAGCAAATTTCTTCTCATGAATAGTAGTGGGAGCAAACTCAACAAAATAACTATCATGTGAGGCATAATCCAATTGAAAACTGAAATCATGATGACAAGTTCCATGGTTATCGTTATTCTTTATAGAATACATATCATCACAATAATCATCATAAATAGCAACTTTATTCTCATAATCAATTGAAACCTCTTCCAAAATAGTGGATTCATCACTAAATAAAGTCATGACCTCTCCAAATCCACTTTCATAAATATTATAAGATTCAACACCCTCCAAAATAGTGGGATCATTACTTCCTAAAGTTGACACTCTTCCAAACCCACTTTCATCAATATAATCATCATAAATAGGAGGCATGGTTTCATCATAATAAATTTGCTCATCAAAACTTGGGGGACAAAACATATCATCTTCATCAAACATAGCATCCCCAAGCTTGTGGCTTTGCATATCATTAGCATCATGGGCATTCAAAGAATTTATACTAACAACATTGCAATCATGCTCATCATTCACATATTTTATGCCAAGCATTCTATGTAATTCTTCTTCTAGTACTTGAGCACAATTTTCGTTCCCATCATTTTCACGAAAGACAATAAAAAGATGCAGCATATGAGGCACCCTTAATTCCATTTTTTTGTAGTTTTATTTTATAGACTAAACTAGTGATAAAACAAGAAACTAAAAGATTCGATTGCAAAATCTAAAGATATACCTTCAAGCGCTAACCTCCCCGGCAACAGTGCCAGAAATGAGCTTAGTTGACGGGGTGTTAGTGCCGCTTACCTAGCCTCCCCGGCAACAGCGCCAGAAATTGCTTGATGTCTACTACACAACCTTCTTCTTGTAGACGTTGTTGGGCCTCCAAGTGCAGAGGTTTGTAGGACAGTAGCAAATTTCTCTCAAGTGGCTGACCTAAGGTTTATCAATCCGTGGGAGGCGTAGGATGAAGAAGGTCTCTCTCAAGCAACCCTGCAACCAAATAACAAAGAGTCTCTTGTGTCCCCAACACACCCAATACAATGGTAGATTGTATAGGTGCACTAGTTCGGCGAAGGGATGGTGATACAAGTGCAATATGGATGGTAGATATAGGTTTTTGTAATCTGAAAATATAAAAACAGCAAGGTAACTAATGATAAAAGTGAGCGAAAATGGTATTGCAATGCATGGAAACAAGGCCTAGGGTTCATACTTTCACTAGTGCAAGTTATCTCAACAATAATAGCATAATTAGATCATATAAAAATCCCTCAACATGCAACAAAGAGTCACTCCAAAGTCACTAATAGCGGAGAACAAACGAAGAGATTATTGTAGGGTATGAAACCACCTCAAAGTTATCCTTTCTGATCGATCTATTCAAGAGTCTGTAGTAAAATAACACGAAGCTATTCTTTCCGTTCGATCTATCCTAGATTTCGTACTGGAATAACACCTTAAGATACAAATCAACGAAAACCCTAATGTCACCTAGATACTCCAATGTCACCACAAGTATCCGTGGGTATGATTATACGATATGCATCACACAATCTCAGATTCATCTATTCAACCAACACAAAGAACTTCAAAGAGTGCCCAAAGTTTCTACCGGAGAGTCAAGACGAAAACGTGTGTCAAACCCTATGCATAAGTTCACAAGGTCACTGAACCCGCAAGTTGATGACCAAAACATACATCAAGTAGATCATGTGAATATCCCATTGTTACCATAGATAAGCACGTGCAAGACATACATCAAGTGTTCTCAAATCCTTAAAGACTCAATCCGATAAGATAACTTCAAAGGGAAAACTCAATCCATTACAAGAGAGTAGAGGGGGAGATACATCATAAGATCCAACTATAATAGCAAAGCTCGCGATACATCAAGATCGTGCCGAATCAAGAACACACGAGAGAGAGAGAGAGAGAGAGATCAAACACATAGCTACTGGTACACACCCTCAGCCCCAAGGGTGAACTACTCCCTCCTCGTCATGGAGAGCGCCGGGATGATGTAGATGGCCACTGGTGAGGGATTCCCCCTCCGGCAGGGTGCCGGAACAGGGTCCCGATTGGTTTTTCGTGGCTACAGAGGCTTGCGGCGGCGGAACTCCCGATCTAGGTTATTTTCTGGAGGTTTCTGTACTTATAGGGATTTTTGGTGTCGGGAACAAGTCAGAGGGGTCTCCGAGGCAGCCACGAGGTAGGGGGGCGCGCCCAGGGGGTAGGGCGCGCCCCCACCCTCCTGGGTGCCACGGGACTCTTCTGGCCCATCTTCGATACTCCGTGGGCTTCTTCTGGTCCAAAAATAATCTCCGTGAAATTTCAGGTCAATTGGACTCCGTTTGGTTTTCCTTTTCTGCGATACTCAAAAACAAGGAAAAAACAGAAACTGGCACTGGGCTCTAGGTTAATAGGTTAGTCCCAAAAATCATATAAAATAGCATATAAATGCATATAAAACATCCTAGATGGATAATATAATAGCATGGAACAATCAAAAATTATAGATACGTGATGTCTACTACGCAACCTTCTTCTTGTAGACATTGTTGGGCCTCCAAGTGCAGAGGTTTGTAGGACAGTGGCAAATTTCCCTCAAGTGGATGACCTAAGGTTTATCAATCCATGGGAGGCGTAGGATGAAGATGGTTTCTCTCAAGCAACCCTGCAACCAAATAACAAAGAGTCTCTTGTGTCCCCAACACACCCAATACAATGGTAAATTGTATAGGTGCACTAGTTCGGCGAAGAGATGGTGATACAAGTGCAATATGGATGGTAGATATAGGTTTTTGTAATCTGAAAATATAAAAACAGCAAGGTAACTAATAATAAAAGTGAGCACAAACGGTATTGCAATGCTAGGAAACAAGGCCTAGGGTTCATACTTTCACTAGTGCAAGTTCTCTCAATAATAATAACATAATTGGATCATATAAGTATCCCTCAACATGCAACAAAGAGTCACTCCAAAGTCACTAATAGCGGAGAACAAACGAATAGATTATTGTAGGGTACAAAACCACCTCAAAGTTATTCTTTCGGATCGATCTATCATAGAGTTCGTACTAGAATAACACCTTAAGACACAAATCAACCAAAACCCTAATGTCACCTAGATATTCCAATGTCACCTCAAGTATCCGTGGGCATGATTATATGATATGCATCACACAATCTCAGATTCATCTATTCAACCAACGCAAGGTACTTAAAAGAGTGCCCCAAAGTTTCTACCGGAGAGTCAAGACGAAAACTTGTGCCAACCCCTATGCATAAGTTCACGAGGTCACGGAACCCGCAAGTTGATCACCAAAACATACATCAAGTAGATCACGTGAATATCCCATTGTCACCACAGATAAGCACATGCAAGACATACATCAAGTGTTCTCAAATCCTTAAAGACTCAATCTGATAAGATAACTTCAAAGGGAAAACTCAATCCAAAGAGAGTAGAGGGGGAGAAACATCATAAGATCCAACTATAATAGCAAAGCTCGCGATACATCAAGATCGTACCACCTCAAGAACACGAGAGAGAGAGATCAAACACATAGCTACTGGTACATACCCTCAGCCCCGAGGGTGAACTACTCCCTCCTCGTCATGGAGAGCGCCGGGATGATGAAGATGGCCACCGGTGAGGGCCCCCCCCCCTCCGGCAGGGTGCCAGAACGGGTGTAGATTGGTTTTCGGTGGCTACAGAGGTTTGCGGCGGCAGAACTCCCGATCTATTCTGTTCCCCGATGTTTTTAGGGTATATGGACATATATAGGCGAAAGAAGTCGGTCAGGGAAGCCACAAGGGGCCCACGAGGGTGGGGGCCTGCCCAGGGGGTAGGGCGCACCTCCCTGCCTCGTGGCTTCCTCGAAGCTTCCCTGACGTCTACTCCAAGTCTCCTGGATTGTTTCCGTTCCAAAAATAACTCTCCTGAAGGTTTCATTCCGTTTGGACTCCGTTTGATATTCCTTTTCTTTGAAACACTGAAATAGGCAAGAAAACAACAATTTGGGCTAGCCTCCGGTTAATAGGTTAGTCCCAAAAATAATATAAAAGTGTTTAGTAAAGCCCATAAACATCCAAAACAGATAATATAATTGTTGGAAATATGCCCTAGAGGCAATAATAAAATGGTTATTATTATATTTCCTTGTTCATGATAATTGTCTATTGTTCATGCTATAATTGTGTTATCCGGAAGTTATAATACATGTGTGAATACATAGACCACAACATGTCCCTAGTGAGCCTCTAGTTGACTAGCTCGTTGATCAATAGATGGTCACGGTTTCCTGACCATGGACATTGGATGTCATTGATAACGGGATCACATCATTAGGAGAATGATGTGATGGACAAGACCCAATCCTAAGCATAGCACAAGATCGTGTAGTTCGTCTGCTAAAGCTTTTCTAATGTCAAGTATCTTTTCCTTAGACCATGAGATTGTGCAACTCCCGAATACTGTAGGAATGCTTTGGGTGTGCCAAACGTCACAACGTAACTGGGTGGCTATAAAGGTGCACTACGGGTATCTCCGAAAGTGTCTATTGGGTTGGCACGAATCGAGACTGGGATTTGTCACTCCGTATGACGGAGAGGTATCTCTGGGCCCACTCGGTAATGCATCATCATAATGAGCTCAATGTGTCTAAGTAGTTAGTCATGGGATCATGCATTACGGAATGAGTAAAGTGACTTGCCGGTAATGAGATTGAACGAGGTATTGGGATACCGACGATCGAATCTCGGGCAAGTAACGTACCGATTGACAAAGGGAATTGTATACGGGATTGATTGAATCCTCGACATCGTGGTTCATCCGATGAGATCGTCGTGGAACATGTGGGAGCCAACATGGGTATCCAGATCCCGCTGTTGGTTATTGGCCGGAGAGATGTCTCGGTCATGTCTGCATGATTCCCGAACCCGTAGGGTCTACACACTTAAGGTTCGATGACGCTAGGATTATAGGGAAAGTTTGTACGTGGTTATCGAATGTTGTTCGGAGTCCCGGATGAGATCCGGACGTCACGAGGAGTTCTGGAATGGTCCGGAGATAAAGATTTATATATGGGAAGTCCTTATTCGGTCGCCGGAAGTGTTCGGGGGTTATCGGTATTGTACCGGGACCACCGAAAGGGTTCCGGGGGTCCACCGGGAGGGTCCACCTGCCCCGGAGGGCCCTATGCGCTGAATATGGAGGGGAACCAGCCCCTAGGCGGGCTGGGCGCCAAAACCCCCTAGGGCCCATGCGCCTAGGGTTTGGGGGAAACCCTGAAGGGGGCGCCCCCCTTGGCTTGGGGGGCAAGCCTCCCCCCCTTGGCCGCCGCCCCCCTCTAGATCCATCTGGAGGGGGCCGGCCCCCCTCTCCCTTGCCCCTATAAATAGAGGGGAGGTGGGAGGGCAGTCGCACCACATCCAAGGCGCAACCCTCCCCCTCTCCAACACCTCCTCCTCCTTCTGCGGTGCTTGGCGAAGCCCTGCCGGAGTACCACGCTGCTCCAACACCACCACGCCGTCGTGCTGCTGCTGGAGTTGTCTTCCCAACCTCTCCCTCTCTCCTTTGCTGGATCAAGGCGTGGGAGACATCACCGGGCTGCACGTGTGTTGAACACGGAGGCGCCGTTGTTCGGCGCTTAGATCGGAATCAACCGCGATCTGAATCGCTACGAGTACGACTCCTTCATCCGCGTTCTTATAACGCTTCCGCATCACGATCTTCAAGGGTATGAAGATGCACTCCCCTCTCTCTCGTTGCTAGTCTCTCCATAGATTGATCTTGGTGATGTGTAGAAATTTTTTAATTTCTGCAACGATCCCCAACAATAATAGCATGAATACTTCATAAATTATAGATACGTTGGAGATGTATCAGCATCCCCAAGCTTAATTCCTGCTCGTCCTCGAGTAGGTAAATGATAAAAGAAATAATTTATGAAGTGTGAATGCTAGCAGGTGCACAAGTTTGATCAATGATAATTTCAATCACCTTTTCGAGCATCATTATATGTCATAACAGTAGCTCATCTCATAAAATTTCTTATGATCAAGTAACAAACTATTCACATGTTAAAGTATAGATCATAAACTTTCTTGAAAACTAACAAACCGTGTTATTAGTCATCAAACAATTACAATTCATCTTATTTTCAGGAAGAGTCTATGTCAGAGCTTTGATTCAGCAAACTTCACATACTCAACTATCATTTAGTCTTTCATAATTGCTAACACTCACGTGATATTTATGGGTTCAAAGTTTTAATCAAACACAGAGAAAGATAGGGGCTTATAGATTCGCCTCCCAAACTTTTACCTCAAGGGTAATGTCAACAGCAATAGTTCATGATGCCTTACATCCAATTGGATATATATATATATATATATATATATATATATATATATCAGGATCTTTCCAACACAATGTCCTTGCCAAAGGATAAAATGTAAAAAGGAAAGGTGAAGATCACCATGACTCTTGCATAAGGTATAAGACAAGAATAAAAGATAGGCCCTTCGCAGAGGGAAGCAGAGGTTGTCATGCGCTTTTATAGTTGGATGCACAAAATCTTAATGCGAAAGAACGTCACATTATATTGCCACTTGTGATAGGGACCTTTATTATGCAGTCCGTCACTTTTATTGCTTCCACATCACAAGATCGTATAAAGCTTATTTTCTCCACACTAATAGATCATACATATTTAGAGAGCAATTTTTATTGCATGCACCGATGACAACTTACTTGAAGGATCTTACTAAATCCATAGGTAGGTATGGTGGACTCTCATGGCAATACTGGTTTAAGGGATGTTTGGAAGCACAAGTAGTATCTCTACTTGGTGCAAAGAATTTGGCTAGCATGAGGGGGAAAGGCAAGCTCAGCATGTTGAATGATCCATGACAATATACTTTATTTCGGATATAAGAAAACATAACCCATTACGTTGTCTTCCTTGTCCAACATCAACCTTTTAGCATGTCATATTTTAATGAGTGCTCACAATTACAAAAGATGTCCAAGATAGTATATTTATATGTGAAATCTCTCTTCCCTCAATATTCTTTCATGAATTGTGCAAGTGACCAATACAATGTTTGCTTACCTTCAATAAATTTACCACCTCTACTTCTTATATGTGAAGTCATTACTCCCCATGGGATAAGCATATGAAACACATATAATTTCAGATTTATTATATTCAATTCATTCAACTATTTACTCATAGGATATAAGTGAAGCACACGAGTAAATGACAAACTACTCCAAAAAGATATTAGTGAAGATCAATGAGTAGTTAAATAATTATTTAGCTATGTGAAGACTCTCCATTTAATAATTTCAGATCTTGATATTTTATTCAAACAGCAAGCAAAACAAAACAAAATTACATTCTAAGAATAGCAAACATCACGTGAAGAAGCAAAAACATAGGATCAACAGATACTAAACGATAGTTGTCGAAGAAGAAAGGTGGGATGCCAACCGGGGCATCCCCAAGCTTAGACGCTTGAGACTTCTTGAAATATTATCTTGGGATGCCTTGAGCATCCCCAAGCTTGAGCTTTTGTGTCTCCTTAATTCCTCTCATATCACGGTCTCCCTAAATCTCAAAAGCTTCATCCACTCAAAACTCAACAAGGACTCGTGAGATAAGTTAGTATAAACCAATGCAAAAACCTTATCATACTCTACTGTAGCAAATCACTAAAATTATTATTCAACATTGCATACTAAATGCCTCTGCATATTTAATAGTCCTATCCTCAAATAGAATCATTAAAGCAAACATATGCAAACAATGCAAACATAACATCAATCTGCCTAAACAGGACAGTCTGTAAAGAATGCAGCAAGATCCATACTTCCCTAGCTCCAAAAATTATGAAAGAAAATTCCCACTGTATTAAATTTATCAGAGCTTTTTATGCAAAAGGTTTCAACATTTTGTCACATTCTGACTTTTCTAGGGAATTTTTGCAACAGCGGTAAACTTTCTGTTTTCAAACAGCAACATGAAGACTTGTAAAATAGGCATAGTAAAGGCTATCAATGCCACTTTTATTTTATTCAAACAGCAAGCAAAACAAAAGAAAAATAAAATGACGCTCCAAGAAAAACACATATCATGTGGTGAATAAAAATATAGCTCCAAGTAAAGTTACCGATGAACGAAGACGAAAGAGGGGATGCCTTCCGGGGCATCCCCAAGCTTAGGCTCTTGGTTGTCCTTGAATATTACCTTGGGGTGCCTTGGCATCCCCAAGCTTAGGCTCTTGCCACTTCTTATTCCATAGTCCATTGAATCTTTACCCAAAACTTGAAAACTTCACAACACAAAACTTAACAGAAAACTCGTAAGCTTCGTTAGTATAAGAAAATAAATCACCACTTAGGTACTGTTGTGAAAACATTCTAAATTCATATTGGTGTAATATCTACTTTATTACAACTTCTCTATGGTTCATACCCTCCGATACTACTCATAGATTCATCAAAATAAGCAAACAACACATAGAAAACAGAATCTGTCAAAAACAGAACAGTCTGTAGTAATCTGTATCATTCGAATACTTCTGGAACTCCAAAAATTCTAAAATAAATTGTTGGCGTCAGGAATTTGTCTATTAATCATCTACAAAAAGAATCAACCTAAAATCACTCTCCAGTAAAAAATGGCAGCTAATCTCGTGAGCGCTAAAGTTTCTGTTTTTTTACAGCAAGATCATAAAGACTTCACCCAAGTCTTCCCAAAGGTTCTACTTGGCACAAACACTAATTAAAAAATAAAACCACATCTAACCAGAGGCTAGATGAATTATTTATTACTAAACAGGAACAAAAATCAAGGAACAAAAATAAAATTGGGTTGCCTCCCAACAAGCGCTAACGTTTAACGCCCCTAGCTAGGCATGATGATTTCAATGATGCTCACATAAAAGATAAGAATTGAAACATAAAAAGAGCATCATGAAGAATATGACTAGCACATTTAAGTCTAACCCACTTCCTATGCATAGGGATTTTGTGATCAAACAATTTATTGGAGCAAGAATCAACTAGCATAGGAAGGCAAAACAAGCATGACTTCAAAAAAATTCAACACATAGAGAGGAAACTTGATATTATTGCAATATGTAGAAGCATATGATCATCTCTCATAATAATTTTCAGTAGCTTCATGAATGAATTCAACAATATAACTATCACATAAAGCACTATTTTCATGAAGCACAAGCATATAATTTTTATTACTCTCCACATAAGGAAAATTCTTCTCATGAACAATAGTGGGAGCAAACTCAACAAAATAACTATCATGTGATTGAAAATTAAGATCAAGATGACAAGTTTCATGGTTATAATTATTCTTTAAAGCATATGTGGCATCACAATAATCATCATAGATAGGAGGCATGCTTTCATCATAGTAAATTTGCTCATCAAAGCTTGGGAGACAAAAAATATCATCTTCATCAAACATAGCTTCCCCAAGCTTGTGGCTTTGCATATCATTAGCATCATGGGTATTCAAAGAATTCATACTAACAACATTGCAATCATGCTCATCATTCACATATTTTATGCCACGCATTCTATGTAATTCTTCTTCTAGTACTTGAGCACAATTTTCCTTCCCATCATTTTCACGAAAGACATTAAAAAGATGAAGCATATGAGGTACCCTCCATTCCATTTTTTTGTAGTTTTCTTTTATAAACTAAACTAGTGATAAAACAAGAAACAAAAAGATTCGATTGCAAGATCTAAAGATATACCTTCAAGCACTCACCTCCCCGGCAACGGCGCCAGAGACTGCTTGATGTCTACTATGCAACCTTCTTCTTGTAGACGTTGTTGGGCCTCCAAGTGCAGAGGTTTGTAGGACAGTAGCAAATTTCCCTCAAGTGGATGACCTAAGGTTTATCAATCCGTGGGAGGCATAGGATGAAGATGGTCTCTCTCAAGCAACCCTGCAACCAAATAACAAAGAGTCTCTTGTGTCCCCAACACACCCAATACAATGGTAAATTGTATAGGTGCACTAGTTCGGCGATGAGATGGTGATACAAGTGCAATATGGATGGTAGATATAGGTTTTTGTAATCTGAAAATATAAAAACAGCAAGGTAACTAATAATAAAAGTGAGCGCAAACGGTATTGCAATGCTAGGAAACAAGGCCTAGGGTTCATACTTTCACTAGTGCAAGTTCTCTCAACAATAATAACATAATTGGATCATATAACTATCCCTCAACATGCAACAAAGACTCACTCCAAAGTCACTTATACCGGAGAACAAACGAAGAGATTATTGTGGGGTATGAAACCACCTCAAAGTTATTCTTTCGTATCGATCTATCATAGAGTTCGTACTAGAATAACACCTTAAGACGCAAATCAACCAAAACCCTAATGTCACCTAGATACTCCAATGTCACCTCAAGTATCTGTGGGCATGATTATACGATATGCATCACACAATCTCAGATTCATCCATTCAACCAACACAAAGTACTTCAAAGAGTGCCCCAAAGTTTCTACCGGAGAATCAAGACGAAAACGTGTGCCAACCCCTATGCATAAGTTCACGAGGTCACGGAACCCGCAAGTTGATCACCAAAACATATATCAAGTAGATCACGTGAATATCCCATTGTCACCACAGATAAGCACATGCAAGACATACATCAAGTGTTCTCAAATCCTTAAAGACTCAACCGATAAGATAACTTCAAAGGGAAAACTCAATCCATTACAAGAGAGTAGAGGGGGAGAAACATCATAAGATCCAACTATAATAGCAAAGCTCCCGATACATCAAGATCGTACCACCTCAAGAACACGAGAGATAGAGATCAAACACATAGCTACTGGTACATACCCTCAGCCCCGAGGGTGAACTACTCCCTCCTCATCATGGAGAGCGTCGGGATGATGAAGATGGCCACCCATGAGGGTTCCCCCCCCCCTCCGGCAGGGTGCCGAAATGGGTCTAGATTTGTTTCGGTGGCTACAGAGGCTTGCTGCGGTGGAATTCCTGATCTATTTTGTTCCCCGATGTTTTTAGGGTATATGGGCATATATATATATATATATATATATATATATATATATATATGCGAAAGAAGTCGGTCAGGGGAGCCACGAGGGGCCCATGAGGGTGGGGGGGCGCCCAGGGGGTAGGGCGCGCCTCCCTGCCTCGTGGCTTCCTCGAAGCTTCCCTGACGTCTACTCCAAGTCTCCTAGATTGCTTCCGTTCCAAAAATAACTCTCCCGAAGGTTTCATTCCGTTTGGACTCCGTTTGATATTCCTTTTCTTCGAAACACTGAAATAGGCAAGAAAACAACAATTTGGGCTGGGCCTCCGGTTAATAGGTTAGTCCCAAAAATAATATAAAAGTGTTTAGTAAAGCCCATAAACATCCAAAACAGATAAATAGCATGAATACTTCATAAATTATAGATACGTTGGAGACGTATCAATACGTTAGAGACATATCACTCTCTTATTGACAAGCTACCAAACAACAGAAGTCCGGGGCCTTATGGTTTCACAAATGAATTTTGTAAGGCTCTAAACACACAATGAAGTATGATTTGATGTGTTTTCTACAAGACTTCTATGATCGTAAGGCTGATATTCGAGGAATTAACACTGCCAACATCGTGCTTCTGCCCAAGAAAGAGCTCCAGTAAATATCAAGGATTTCAGACCAATATCGCTGGTATATAGTATTCCCAAGCTGACAACCAAGACACTGGTTGTGCGCTTACAAAAAATGATCCTGATGCTGGTACACCCGTTACAATCTGGATTTCTGCCAGGACGATGCATCGTGGAGAACTTTGTTCTCGCAAACGAATTGGCACAGCAGGCGATGGAGAGTAGAATGAACATGATAGTGCTCAAGTTGGATTTCCAAAAAGCCTTTGACAGTGTCAGCTGGGATGCTTTGCTACAAATCCTATCAGCAAGGGGCTTTGGCCAGCTATGGATCAAGTGGATTCACACACTCTTATATTCCAGCTCTTTCAGGGTTATAATTAGTGGTAAACTAGGCAGTATGGTTTTTTTAAGTGGACTTTGCTAAGGTGATGCCATGTCCCCTTATATTTTCATTATTGTGGCCGACTTGTTACAGAGACTCTCTGCATATCTGAGTTTGAAAAAGGAAATCTTAAGCACCCCCTTGTTGTTTATGGACCTTTCCCAATATTGCAATACGCTGACGATACACTTCTGCTATCCAAGGAAATTATGAACAAGCCCAGATCATTAAAAGAATTTTACATGCTTTCTCCAATTTCACTGGGCTACATATAAATTTCAGCAAGAGCACCTTCATCCCAATATGTATGGATGAAGATACAAGTTTGAGAGTGGCTGAGATGTTCCAATGCTCCATTTCATCCTTCCCATGTGGCTACTTGGGTCTGCCTCTCTCGACAAAAAATATATCACACGACCTACTGATGCCGGTTATTCATAAGGTTGACAAGAGGCTCTCTGGCTAGCTTGCCACCTTCCTGTCCTGGGGCGGCCGCCTCACCCTGATCAACTCGGTTCTTGCTTCCATCCCAAACTACTTCATGGCATGCTTCATATGGCCTACTCAATCTCTTGAAAAGCTTGAAAGGATTCTTAGAGGTTTTCTCTGGCAAGGAAAGAGTTCTGCATCTAGTGGTCACTGCTTGGTTGCGTGGGACTTCGTCACGCTGCCTCGAGAGTCTAGTGGTTTAGGGATCAGAAACCTTCGATGTCACAACATATCGCTAATATGTAAGCTAGCCTCCAAGATTCTGTAGTCAAACGAAGTCCCATGCTACAATTGGTTTGCAAGGCAATATTGTCATAATGAAATTTCCCTGGTCTACCATAATCGGGACACTGCCATGTGGAGGGAGATCAAATGCATCTTCAAAACCGTCATGGGGGCTACGGTCTGTGAGATTGGTAATGGATCCACTATCTCCTTCTGGGTTGTGAAGGAAATTTGCCCTAGAGGCAATAATAAAGTTGTTATTTATATTTCCTTATATCATGATAAATGTTTATTATTCATGCTAGAAATGTATTAACCGGAAACTTTGTACATGTGTGAATACATAGACAAACGGAGTGTCCCTAGTATGCCTCTACTTGACTAGCTCGTTAATCAAAGATGGTTAAGTTTCCTAACCATAGACATGTGTTGTCATTTGATGAACGGGATCACATCATTAGAAAATGATGTGATGGATGATGGTAGCTGGAACTACGTCGGTATTTCCTCGAAGAGGGAGGGATGATGTAGCACAGTGATGGTAGAGTATTTCCCTCAGTTATGAAACCAAGGTATCGAACCAGTAGGAGAACCAAGCAACACAACGTAAACAGCACCTGCACACAAATAACAACACCTCGGAACCCGACGTGTTAAAGGGGTTGTCAATCCCTTTCGGGTAACGGCGCTAGAAATTGGCAAGCGGACGTGAGATAAATTTTAGTAGCTGATAGATCGAACGCCAAATAAAATAAGTAAAGATAAAATGCACCAAGGTACTTTTATATTTTTGGTTTAATAGATCTGAATAAAAATGCAAAGGAAAAGTAGATCGCAAGGCAAATATATGTGAAAGAAGTCCCGGGGGCCGTAGGTTTCACTAGTGGCTTCTCTTGAGAAAAATAGCAAACGGTGGGTAAACAAATTACTGTTGGGCAATTGATAGAACCTAAAATAATTATGACGATATCCAGGCAATGATCATTACATAGGCATCACGTCCAAGATTAGTAGACCGACTCCTGCCTGCATCTACTACTATTACTCCACACATCGACCGCTATCCAACATGCATCTAGTGTATTAAGTTCATGGAAAAACAAAGTAATGCAATAAGAACGATGACATGATGTAGACAAGATCTGTTTATCTATATGGCGGTAGATATAGATCCCGTCTTTTTATCCTTAGTAGCTACGATACATACATGTCGTTTCCCTTCCGTCACTGGGATCGAGCACCGTAAGATCGAACCCACTACCGGGCACCTCTTCCCATTGCAAGATAAATAGATCAAGTTGGCCAAACAAAACCCAAATATCGGAGAAGAAATACGAGGCTATAAGAGATCATGCATATAAGAGATCAAATAAACTCAAATAACTTTCATGGATATAAAAAGATATGACTGATCATTAACTCAAAGTTCATCAGATCCCAACAAACACACCGCAAAAGAGTTACGTCATATGGATCTCCAAGAGACCATTGTATTGAGAATTCAGCGAGAGAGAGAGAGAGAGAAAGCCATCTAGCTACTAACTACGGACCCGAAGGTCTACAAAGAACTACTCACGCATCATCGAAGAGGCACCAATGGAAGTGGTGAACCCCTCCGTGATGGTGTCTAGATTGGATCTGGTGGTTCTGGACTCTGCGGCGGCTGGATGAATATTTCGACGCTTCTTCTAGGGTTTCTGGAATATTGTGGTATTTATAGAGCAAAGAGGCGGTCCGGGGGGCACTCGAGGTGGGCACAACCCACCAGGGCGCGCCCTGGTGCAACCAGGGCCCCCCCTCGGAGCACCCCCTAGGTGCAACCAGGGCCCATTACCTTCCTTCTGGCCCATAAAAAATCATCTTGGAGTTTCGTGGCATTTGGACTCCGTTTGATATTGATTTCCTGCGATGTAAAAAACATGGAAAAAACAGCAACTGGCACTTGGCACTATGTCAATAGGTTAGTACCAAAAAAAAATATAAAATGATTATAAAACATCCAAGATTGATAATAAAACAGCATGGAACGATCAAAAATTATAGATACGTTGGAGACGTATCAGCATCCCCAAGCTTAACTCCTACTCGTCCTCGAGTAGGTAAGTTATAAAAACAGAATTTTTGATGTGGAGTGTTGTTCATCATGTCATATCATATTCTTTTCTTTATAGCATGGACATTTGGACTTTTATGTGATTCAAAGCAATAGTCTAGTTTTGACATAATAATTTAGATACTCAAGAATATCAACAAGCAACCATCTCTTTCAAAATATCAATGCTAAAATAAGTTATCCCTAGCCCATCATGCTCAAACATTGATCCATTCATGAAACACACTCGAACATTAACTACACCCAATACTTGAGCATGATCATATTGCCTCCTAGTTGGTGCTTTTTATGAGAGAAGATGGAGACTTAAATTTAAAAATAAAAATTGCATAAAGTAAAAGAAAGGCCCTTCGCAGAGGGAAGTAGGGATTTGTAGAGGTGCCAGAGCTCAAAGCGGAAAAATTAGAGATAAAAACATTTTGGGAGGTGTATCCATCCCACCAAGAAAACGACTTAGAGTTCCCAACACTTTTCATGCTAGATATGCCATAAGCGGTTCCCAAACAGAAAATAAAGTTTATTCCTTTTCCCACCATTGTTTCACTTTCCATGGCTAGCCGTATCCACGGGTGCCCTCCATACCAACACTTTCCAAGGAATTTATTATTTGACAACATAAAGTAAATTCAATTTTTTTGCATTTCGGGACTGGGCATCCCTAAGACCTTTGCCTTACTCTCGTGGAATGACAAGTGAATAAACACTCATCTTGAGAATAACACATCCAGCATAGAAAATATTAGCCACCCGTTACCGTTCCGCGAGCGAAACAAACACACAAAAGAGAAGTTTATTTTGAAAATTAGAGATGGCACATGCAAATTTTCTTAGAACGGCAAAAGAATACCGCATATAGGTAGATGTAGTGGACTCATGTGGCAAAACTGGTTTAAAGGATTTTGGATGCACAAGTAGAGGTCATACTTAGTGCAAAATGAAGGCTAGCAAAAGATTGGGAAGCGACCAACCAAGAAACGAATAATCTCATAAGCAAGCATTAAGCATAATTAACACCGAATAATGCACCACAAGTAGGATATAATTTTCATTGCACGATTATTGACTTTCGTGCATGCATAGGGAATCACAAACCTTAACACCAATATTCTTACTAGAGCACAATTACTCATCAACATAACTCACATATCACATCATCATATCACAAAACTATTACTAAGAATCAAGTTTATTTTGTCCAATGATCTTCATGACATTTTCTTTTACTTTATCCTTCTTGGATATCTATCACTTTGGGACTAATTTTCATGTGTTGCTTTTCATAAGCTCAAACAAATATAAGTGAAGATCATGAGAATAACAAATTTTCTTTCTATCAAAATAATTTAAGTGAAGCAAGAGATAATTTCTTCAAAAATAACAAAGCACACCGTGCTCAAAAAGATATAAGTGAAGCACTAGAGCAAGTCCTAGCTCATAAAAGATTTAAGTGAAGCATAGAGAGCAATTCTAACAAGTCATGATATAATTTTAGCTCTCTCAAATAGGTGTGTCAAGCAAGGATTGATGACTTAAAACACAAAATAAAACAAGCAAAGACACATATCATACAAGACTCTCCAAGCAAAACATATATCATGTGACGAATAAAAATATAGCCTCGAGTAAAATACCGATAGTTGTTGGAAGAAAGCGGGGATGCCACTCGGGGGGCATCCCCAAGCTTAGTTGGTTGCTCATTCTTGGATAATAGCTTGGGATTCTGGGGCATCCCCAGGCTTAGGCTCTTACATCCTTCCTTCATCCATCGTAAGATAACCCAAAACTTGAAAACTCCAATCACACAAAACTCAACAAAACCTTCGTGAGATCCGTTAGTGTAAGAAAATAAATCACTACTATAAGTACTATATCAAACCAATTATTATTTTGTTTTTGTATTATATCTACTGTATTCCAACTTTTCTATGGCAAAAACTCATCAAAGAAAACCATAGAGCCATCAAAATAAGCACACAACACAAAGAAAGCAGAATCTGTCAAAACAGAACAGTCTGTAGCAATCTGATTTGTTCAAATACTTCTAGAACTCCAGACATTCTGAAAAACTAGGACAACCTGGATAATTTGTATATTGATCTTCTACAAAAATAATTAGCATTTCATCACGTTCTGGTGAATTTTAACAATTATTTGCGTGAGCACAAAGTTTCTGTCTTTTTCAGCAAGATCAAACAACTATCACCCAAGACGATCCTATTGGTTCTACTTGGCACAAACACTAATTAAAACACAACAAACACAATCATAACGGTAGCATAATTGTGCTAACACTCAACAACAGAAAGCAAAAAAGCAAAAATAAATTTTATTCATTGGGTTGCCTCCGAACAAGCGCTATAATTTTACGCCCTTAGCTAGGCATAATATTTCAATGATGCTCACAAGAAAGATAGTAGTTGAAACATGAAGAGAGCACCATCAAACGTGTGACAAACACATTTAATTCTAACATACTTCCGATGCATAGGAATTTTATAGGAAAACAAATTATCAAGACAAGAAATATCTAGCATATGCAAAGGAGAGGAATAAAACATTGACAATCTCAAAACAACAAGAGGAAATTTAATAACATGAAAATTTCTAAAACCATATTTTCCTCTCTCATAATAATTATATGAAGGATCATAATCAAATTCAATAATATAACTATCATATAAAATTTTCTCTTTATGATCCACATGCATGCAAAGTTGACACTCTTCCAAAATAGTGGGCTTATCATCAAATAAAGTCATGACCTCTCCAAACCCACTTTCATAAAAAAAATCATAAGATTGAACACTCATGAAATATGTGGGATTATTTTTAGCTAAAGTTGACACTCTTCCAAACCCACTTTCAATATTATCATAAACATATTAATCATGAGGCTTAAATAAATTTTCAAGATCATAAGAAACATTATCACCCCAATCATGATCATTGCAATAAGTAGCGGACATGACAAAACAAGCATCCCCAAGCTTGGGGTTTTGTATATTATTAGCACAATTGAAATTAATATAATTTATAGTAAAATTATTGCAATCATGCTTTTCATTCAAGGAGTTATCATGAATCACGTCATAAATTTCATCACAATTTTCAGATTCACGAGTCTCAAGCAAAACTTCATAAAGATAATCTAGTGCACTCAACTCACTAGCAATTGGTTCATCATGGTTGGATCTTTTAAAAAGATTATCAAGTGGATGGGGATTCATATCAATAGATTTTTAGCAAGAAAAGATGCATGCATATAGAAGGCACATGGCAACACAAGCAAACATGAGATCTGACGAGAAAACGACGAACGGAAAAAGATAGGCGAATAAAACGACAAATTCTGTGAAGTGGGGGAGAGGAAAACGAGAGGCAAATGGCAAATAATGTAAATTGCAAGGAGATGAGATTTTTGATTAGGAACCTGGTTATGTTGAAGATCCTCCCCGGCAACGGCGCCAGAAATTCTCCTTGATGGTAGCTGGAACTACGTCGGTATTTCCCCGGAGAGGGAGGGATGATGTAGCACCACGACGGTAGAGTATTTCCCTCAGTTATGAAACCAAGGTATCGAACCAGTAGGAGAACCAAGCAACACAACGTAAACAGCACCTACACACAATTAACAACACCTCGCAACCCGACGTGTTAAAGGGGTTGTCAATCCCTTTCGGGTAACGGCGCTAGAAATTGGCAAGCGGACGTGAGATAAATTGTAGTAGATTGATAGATCGAACGCCAAATAAAATAAGTAAAGATAAAACACAGCAAGGTATTTTTTTTATTTTTGGTTTAATAGATCTGAATAAAAATGCAAAGGAAAAGTAGATCGCAAGGTAAATATATGAGAAAGAAGACCCGTGGGCTGTAGGTTTCACTAGTGGCTTCTCTTGAGAAAAATAGCAAACGGTGGGTAAACAAATTACTGTTGGGCAATTGATAGAACTTCAAATAATTATGACGATATCCAGGCAATGATCATTACATAGGCATCACGTCCAAGATTAGTAGACCGACTCCTGCCTGCATCTACTACTATTACTCCACACATCGACCGCTATCCAGCATGCATCTAGTGTATTAAGTTCATGGAAAAACGGAGTACTGCAATAAGAACGATGACATGATGTAGACAATATCCGTTTATCTATATGGCGGTAGATATAGATCCCGTCTTTTTATCCTTAGTAGCAACGATACATACGTGTCGTTTCCCCTTCTGTCACTGGGATCGAGCACCATAAGATCGAACCCACTACCGGGCACCTCTTCCCATTGCAAGATAAATAGATCAAGTTGGCCAAACAAACCCCAAATATCGGAGAAGAAATACGAGGCTATAAGAGATCATGCATATAAAATATTAAAGAAACTCAAATAACTTTCATGGATATAAAAAGATATGACTGATCATAAACTCAAAGTTCATCAGATCCCAATAAACACACCGCAAAAGAGTTACATCATATGGATCTCCAAGAGACCATTGTATTGAGAATTCAGCGAGAGAGAGAGAGAGAGAGAGAGAGAGAGAGAGAAAGCCATCTAGCTACTAACTACGGACCCAAAGGTCTACAAAGAACTACTCACGCATCATCGGAGAGGCACCAATGGAAGTGGTGAACCCCTTCGTGATGGTGTCTAGATTGGATCTGGTCGTTCTGGACTCTGCGGCGGCTGGATGAATATTTCGACGCTTGTTCTAGGGTTTCTGAAATATTGTGGTCTTTATAGAGCAAAGAGGCGGTCCGGGGGCACCCGAGGTGGGCACAACCCACCAGGGCCCCCCTCGGAGCACCCCCTAGGTGCAACCAGGGCCCATTCCCTTCCTTCTGGCCCATAAATAATCATCATGCAGTTTCGTGGCATTTGGACTCCGTTTGATATTGATTTCCTGTGATGTAAAAAACATGGAAAAACAGTAGCTGGCACTTGGCACTATGTCAATAGGTTAGTACCAAAAAATGATATAAAATGACTATAAAATGATTATAAAACATCCAAGATTGATGATAAAACAACATGGAACAATCAAAAATTATAGATACGTTGGAGACGTATCAATGGACAAGACCCATCCGTTAGCTTAGCATTATGATCGTTTAGTTTCAATTCTATTGCTTTCTTCATGACTTATACATATTCCTCTGACTATGAGATTATGTAAATCCTGAATATCGGAGGAACACTTTGTGTGCTATAAAATGTCACAACGTAACTGGGCGATTATGAAGATGCTCTACAGGTGTCTCAAGTGGTGTTTGTTGACTTGGCATAGATCGAGATTAAGATTTGTCACTCCCTGTATCAGAGAGGTATCTCTGGGCCCTCTCGGTAATGCACATCACTATAGGCCTTGCAAGCAATGTGACTAATGAATTAGTTGCGGGATGATGCATTACGAAGCGAGTAAAGAGACTTGCCGGTAACGAGATTGAACTAGGTATGATGATACCGACGGTCGAATCTCAGGCAAGTAACATACCGATGACAAAGGGAATGACGTATGTTGTTATGCGGTTTGACTGATAAAGATCTTCGTAGAATATGTAGGAGCCAATATGAGCATCCAGGTTCCGCTATTGGTTATTGACCGGAGATGTGTCTCAGTCATGTCTACATAGTTCTCGAACTCGTAGGGTCCGCATGCTTAACGTTCGATTACGATTTGAAATATGAGTTATGTGATTTGATGACCGAAGTTTGTTTGGAGTCCCGGATGAGATCACGGACATGACGAGGAGTCTCGAAATGGTCGAGAGGTAAAGATTGATATATTGGACGAAGGTATTCGGACACCGGAATCGTTTCGGAGAGGTTCGGATATTTTTCGGGATACTGAGGGGTTACCGGAACCCCCCGGGGAAGTGTTGGGCCTTCATGGGCCATAGTGCAAAGGAGAGAAGGGCTGCAAGGGGTGGCCGCGTGCCCCCCATGGCAAGTCCGAATTGGACTAGGGAGGGGGCGGCGCCCCCCCCCCCTCTTTCCTTCTCCCTCTCCTTCTCCTTCCCTCTCTCCCCCTCTTGGAAAAGGAAGGGGAGTCCAACTAGGATTGGGAATCCTAGTTGGACTCCCCCTATGGCGCGCCCCTCCTTGGTCGGCCGCCTCCTCCCCTCCTCCTTTATATACGGGGGAGGGGGTGATATGTCTCCAACATATCTATAATTTTTGATTGCTCCATGCTATTATATATTCTGTTTTGGATGTTTAATGGGCTTATTTATACACTTTTATATTTTTTGGGACTAACCTATTAACCCAAGGCCCAGTGCAAATTGTTGTTTTTTGCCTATTTCAGTGTTTCGCAGAAAAGGAATATCAAACGGAGTCCAAACGGAATGAAACCTTTGGGAGAGTTATTTTTGGAACAAACATGATCCAGAGGACTTGGAGTGGACGTCAAGAAATCACCGAGGAGGCCATGAGGCAGGGGGCGCGCCTACCCCCTGGGCGCGCCTCCACCCTCGTGGGCCCCTCATGGCTCCACTGACGTATTTCTTCCTCCTATATATACCTACGTACCTCGAAACCATCGAGGAGCACCACGAAAACCTAATTCCACCACCGCAACCTTCTGTACCCGTGAGATCCCATATTGGGGCCTTTTCCGGTGCTCTACCGGAGGGGGCATCGATCACGGAGGGCTTCTACATCAACACCATAGCCTCTCCGATGATGTGTGAGTAGTTTACCACAGACCTTCGGGTCCATAGTTATTAGCTAGATGGCTTCTTCTCTCTCTTTGGATCTCAATACAAGGTTCTCCTTGATCTTCTTGGAGATCTATTCGATGTAACTCTTTTTGCGGTGTGTTTGTCGAGATCCGATGGATTGTGGGTGTATGATCAAGATTATCTATGAACAATATTTGAATCTTCTCTGAATTCTTTTATGTATGATTGGTTATCTTTGCAAGTCTCTTCGAATTATCAGTTTGGTTTGGCCTACTAGACTGATCTTTCTTGCAATGGGAGAAGTGCTTAGCTTTGGGCTCAATCATGCAGTGCTCGATCCCAGTGACAGTAGGGGAGACGACACGTATTGTATTGTTGCCATCGAGGATAAAAAGATGGGGTTTATATCATATTGCATGAGTTTATCCCTCTACACCATGTCATCTTACCTAATGCGTTACTCTGTTCTTATGAACTTAATACTCTAGATGCATGCTGGATAGCGGTAGATGTGTGGAGTAATAGTAGTAGATGCAGGCAGGAGTCGGTCTACTTGTCGCGGACGTGATGCCTATATACATGACCATGCCTAGATATTCTCATAATTATGCACTTTTCTATCAATTGCTCGACAGTAATTTGTTCACCCACCGTAATACTTATGCTATCTTGAGAGAAGCCACTAGTGAAACCTATGGCCCCCGGGTCTATTTTCCATCATATTAATCTCCCGTCAACTAGCTATTTCTATCGCCGTTTATTTTGCTTTCTTTACTTTTAATCTTTATCATAAAAATACCAAAAATATTATCTTATCATCTCTATCAGATCTCACTTTTGCAAGTGGCCGTGAAGGGATTGACAACCCCTTTATCGCGTTGGTTGCAAGGTTCTTATTTGTTTGTGTAGGTACGAGGGACTTGCGTGTGGCCTCCTACTGGATTGATACCTTGGTTCTCAAAAACTGAGGGAAATACTTACGCTACTTTGCTGCATCACCCTTTCCTCTTCAAGGGAAAACCAACGCAGTGCTCAAGAGGTAGCAAGAAGGATTTCTGGCGCCGTTGCCAGGGAGTCTATGCACAAGTCAAGACATACCAAGTACCCATCACAAATTCTTATCCCTCGCATTACATTATTTGCCATTTGCCTCTCGTTTTCCTCTCCCCCACTTCACTCTTGCCGTTTTATTCGCCCTCTTTTCCGTTCGCCTCTTTTTCGCTTGCTTCTTGTTTGCTTGTGTGTTGGATTGCTTGCTTGTCACGATGGCTCAAGATAATACTAAATTGTGTGACTTTGCCAATACCAACAACAATGATTTTCTTAGCACTCTGATTGCTCCTCTTACCGATGCTGAATCTTGTGAAATTAATGTTGCCTTGCTGAATCTTGTCATGAAAGATCAATTCGCCGGCCTTCCTAGTGAAGATGCCGCTACCCATCTGAATAGCTTTGTTGATTTGTGTGATATGCAAAAGAAGAAAGATGTGGAAAATGATATTGTTAAATTGAAGCTATTTCCTTTTTCGCCTAGAGATCGTGCTAAAACTTGGTTTTCGTCTTTGCCTAAAAATAGTATTGATTCTTGGAATAAGTGCAAAGATGCTTTTATCTCTAAGTATTTTCCTCCCGCTAAGATCATCTCTCTTAGAAACGATATTATGAACTTTAAGCAACTTGATCATGAACATGTTGCACAAGCTTGGGAGAGAATGAAATTAATGATACGTAATTGCCCTACACATGGTTTTAATTTATGGATGATTATACAAATTTTTTATGCCGGATTGAACTTTGCTTCTAGAAATCTTTTAGATTCGGCCGCTGGAGGCACTTTTATGGAAATCACTTTAGGAGAAGCTACTAAACTCCTAGATAATATTATGGTCAATTATTCTCAATGGCACACTGAAAGATCTACTAGTAAAAAGGTGCATGTAATTGAAGAGATTAATGTTTTGAGTGGAAAGATGGATGAACTTATGAAATTGTTTTCTAATAAGAGTGTTTCTTCTGATCCCAATGATATGCCTTTGTCTACCTTGATTGAGAATAATAATGAATCCATGGATGTGAATTTTGTTGGTAGGGATAATTTTGGTAACAACGTATATAGAGGAAACTTTAATCCTAGGCCGTTTCCTAGTAATTCCTCTAATAATTATGGT
This sequence comes from Triticum aestivum, assembly GCF_018294505.1. Classification (NCBI taxonomy): domain Eukaryota; kingdom Viridiplantae; phylum Streptophyta; class Magnoliopsida; order Poales; family Poaceae; genus Triticum; species Triticum aestivum. The sequence goes on along the minus strand of NC_057796.1, from coordinate 87,917,430 downwards.
AATTCCTACAACAACTCTTATGGAAATTTTAATAAGATGCCCTCTGATTTTGAGACTAGTGTTAGAGAATTTATGATTTCTCAAAAGAATTTCAATGCTTTGCTTGAAGAAAAATTGCCTAAGTTGACGAATTGGCTAGGAACGTGGATAGAATTTCTGTTGATGTTGATTCTTTGAAACTTAGATCTATTACACCTAAGCATGATATCAATGAGTCTCTCAAAGCTATGAGAATTTCCATTGATGAGTGCAAAGAAAGAACCGCTAGGTTGCGTGCTAAAAAAGATTGCTTTATGAAAGCGTGTTCTTCTTGTTTTCATGAAAATAAGGATGAAGATCTAAAAGTGATTGATGTTTCCCCTATTAAATATTTGTTTTGCAATATGAATCTTTATAATGATGGGACTGGAGATGAGTCAACTTTAGTTAAAAGGCGTCCCAATGATTCGGAGTTTTTAGATCTTGATGCAAAATTTGGTAAAAGTGGGATTGAAGATGTCAAAACTTTAGATAGCAATGAACCCACTATCTTGTATTTCAAGGAATTTAATTATGATAATTGTTCTTTAATAGATTGTATTTCCTTGTTGCAATTCGTGCTAAATTCTCCGCATGCTTATAGTCAAAATAAAGCTTTTACTAAACATATAGTTGGTGCTTTAATGCAATCTTGTGAAGAAAAGCTTGAATTGGAAGTTTCTATCCCTAGAAAACTTTATGATGAGTGGGAACCTACTATTAAAATTAAAATTAAGGATCATGAATGCTATGCTTTATGTGATTTGGGTGCTAGTGTTTCCACAATTCCAAAAACTTTGTGTGATTTGCTAGGTTTCCGTCAATTTGATGATTGTTCCTTAAAATTGCACCTTGCGGATTCCACCATTAAGAAACCTATGGGAAGAATTAATGATGTTCTTATTGTTGCAAATAGGAATTATGTGCCCATAGATTTCATTGTTCTTGATATAGATTGCAATCCTTCATGTCCTATTATTCTTGGTAGACCTTTCCTTAGAACGATTGGTGCAATTATTGATATAAAGGAAGGAAATATTATATTCCAATTTCCATTAAGGAAAGGCATGGAACACTTTCCTAGGAAGAAAATAAAATTACCTTATGAATCTATTATGAGAGCTACTTATGGATTGCCTACCAAAGATGGCAATACCTAGATCTATCCTTGCCTTTATGCCTAGCTAGGGGCGTTAAACGATAGCGCTTGTTCGGAGCCAACGTATTTTTATTTTTGTTTTTTTGATTTTTGGTTCTGTTTAGGAATAAATAATCCATCTAGCTTCTGTTTAGATGTGGTTTTGTGTTTTAATTAGTGTTTGTGCCAAGTAGAACCTTTGGGAAGACTTGGGGAAAGTCTTTGCGATCTTGCCGTAAAAAACAGAAACTTTAGCGCTCACAAGATTAGCTACAACTTTTTACTGGAGATTGGTATTTAGTTTATTATTTTTGAAGATGATTAATAGATAAATTACTCACGTCCAGAAATTTATTTTAGAATTTTTGGAGTTCCATAAGTTTGCATTAGCTACAGATTACTACAGACTGTTCTGTTTTTGACAGATTTTTTTTGTCGCGTGTTGTTTGCTTATTTGGATGAATCTATGGCTAGTAATGGAGCTTATGAACCATAGAAAAGTTGGAATACAGTAGGTTTAACACCAATATAAATAAATAATGAGTTCGTTACAGTACCTTGAAGTGGTGTTTTGTTTTCTTTCGCTAACGGAGCTCACGAGATTTTCTGTTAAGTTTTGTGTTGTGAAGTTTTCAAGTTTTGGGTAAAGATTTGATGGATTATGGAACAAGGAGTGGCAAGAGCCTAAGCTTGGGGATTCCCAAGGCACCCCAAGGTAAAATCTAAGGACAACCCAAAAAGCCTAAGCTTGGGGATGCCCCAGAAGGCATCCCCTCTTTTGTCTTCGTCCATCGGTAACTTTACTTGGAGCTATATTTTTATTCACCACATGATATGTGTTTTGCTTGGAGCGTCTTGTATGATTTGAGTCTTTGCTTTTTAGTTCACCACAATAATCCTTGCTGTACACACCTTTTGAGAGAGACACACATTATTCGGAATTTATTAGAATACTCTATGTGCTTCACTTATATCTTTTGAGCTAAACAATTTTGCTCTAGTGCTTCACCTATATCTTTTAGAGCACGGTGGTGGTTATATTTTATAGAAATTATTGATCTCTCATGCTTCACTTATATTATTTTGAGAGTCCTTTAGAACAGCATGGTAATTTGCTTTGGTTATAAAATTAGTCCTAATATGATAGGCATCCAAGATAAAAACTATAAAGTGCATTGAATACTAAGAGAAGTTTGATACTTGATAATTGTTTTGAAATATGAAGATGGTGATATTAGAGTCATGCTAGTTGAGTAGTTGTGAATTTGAGAAATACTTGTTCTAAAGTTTGTGATTCCCGTAGCATGCACGTATGGTGAACCGTTATGTGATGAAGTCGGAGCATGATTTATTTATTGATTGTCTTCCTTATGAGTGGCGGTCGGGGACGAGCGATGGTCTTTTCCTACCAATCTATCCCCCTAGGAGCATGCGCGTAGTACTTCGTTTCGATAACTAATAGATTTTTGCAATAAGTATGTGAGTTCTTTATGACTAATGTTGAGTCCATGGATTATACGCACTCTCATCCTTCCACCATTGCTAGCCTCTCTAATACCGTGCACCTTTCGCCGGTATCATATACCCACCATATACCTTCCTCAAAACAGCCACCATACCTACCTATTATGGCATTTCCATAGCCATTCCGAGATATATTGCCATGCAACTTACCACCGTTCCATTTATTATGACACGCTTCATCATTGTCATATTGCTTTGCATGATCATGTAGTTGACATCGTATTTGTGGCAAAGCCACCTTCATAATTATTTCATACATGTCACTCTTGATTCATTGCATATCCCGGTACACCGCCGGAGGCATTCACATAGAGTCATATTTTGTTCTAAGTATCGAGTTGTAATTCTTGAGTTGTAAGTAAATAAAAGTGTGATGATCATTATTAGAGCATTGTCCCATGTGAGGAAAGGATGATGGAGACTATGATTCCCCCATAAGTCGGGATGAGACTCCGGACGAAGAAAAAAGAAAGAAAAGAGGCCAAAAAAAAAAGAAAGAAGGCCCAAAAAAATGAGAGAAAAGAGAGAAGGGACAATGTTACTATCCTTTTTCCACACTTGTGCTTCAAAGTAGCACCATGATCTTCATGATAGAGAGTCTCCTATGTTGTCACTTTCATATACTAGTGGGAATTTTACATTATAGAACTTGGCTTGTATATTCCAATGATGGGCTTCCTCAAAATGCCCTAGGTCTTCGTGAGCAAGCGAGTTGGATGCACACCCACTTAGTTTCTTTTGTTGAGCTTTCATACACTTATAGCTCTAGTGCATCCGTTGCATGGCAATCCCTACTCACTCACATTGATATCTATTGATGGGCATCTCCATAGCCCATTGATACGCCTAGTTGATGTGAGACTATCTTCTCCTTTTTGTCTTCTCCACAACCACCATTCTATTCCACCAATAGTGCTATGTCCATGGCTCACGCTCATATATTGCGTGAAGATTGAAAAAGTTTGAGAACATCAAAAGTATGAAACAATTGCTTGGCTTGTCATCGGGGTTGTGCATGATTTAAATACTTTGTGTGGTGAAGATAGAGCATAGCCAGACTATATGATTTTGTAGGGATAACTTTCTTTGGCCATGTTATTTTGAGAAGACATGATTGCTTTGTTAGTATGCTTGAAGTATTATTATTTTCATGTTAATATTAAACTTTTATCTTGAATCTTTCGGATCTGAACATTCATGCCACAATAAAGAGAAATACATTGAAGAATATGCTAAGTAGCATTCCACATCAAAAATTCTGTTTTTATCATTTACCTACTCGAGGACGAGCAGGAATTAAGCTTGGGGATGCTTGATACGTCTCCAACGTATCTATAATTTTTGATTGCTCCATGCTATTATATATTCTATTTTGGATGTTTAATGGGCTTATTTATACACTTTTATATTATTTTTGTGACTAACCTATTAACCCAAGGCCCAGTGCAAATTGTTGTTTTTTTGCCTATTTCAGTGTTTCGCAGAAAAGGAATATCAAACGGAGTCTAAACGGAACGAAACCTTCGGGACAGTTATTTTTGGAACAAACGTGATCCAGAGGACTTGAAGTGGACGTCAAGAAATCACCGAGGAGGCCACGAGGCAGGGGGCACGCCCTCCACCCTCGTGGGCCCCTCGTGGCTCCACCGACCTACTTCTTCCTCCTATATATACCTACATACCCTGAAACCATCGAGGAGCACCACGAAAACCTAATTCCACCGCCGCAACCTTCTGTACCTGTGAGATCCCATCTTGGGGCCTTTTCCGGCGCTTTGCCGGAGGGGGCATCGATCACGGAGGGCTTCTACATCAACACCATAGCCTCTCCGATGATGTGTGAGTAGTTTACCACAGACCCTCGGGTCCATAGTTATTAGCTAGATGGCTTCTTCTCTCTCTTTGGATCTCAATGCAAAGTTCTCCTCGATCTTCTTGGAGATCTATTCGATGTAACTCTTTTTGTGGTGTGTTTGTCGAGATCCGATGAATTGTGGGTTTATGATCAAGATTATCTACAAAAATATTTGAATCTTCTCAGAATTCTTTTATGTGTGATTGGTTATCTTTGCAAGTCTCTTCGAATTATCAGTTTGGTTTGGCCTACTAGATTGATCTTTCTTGCAATGGGAGAAGTGCTTAGCTTTGGGTTCAATCATGCGGTGCTCGATCCCAGTGACAGTAAGGGAAACGACACGTATTGTATTGTTGCCATCGAGGATAAAAAGATGGGGTTTATATCATATTGCTTGAGTTTATCCCTCTACATCATGTCATCTTACCTAATGCGTTACTCTGTTCTTATGAACTTAATACTCTAGATGCATGCTGGATAGCGGTCGATGTGTGGAGTAATAGTAGTAGATGCAGGCAGGAGTCGGTCTACTTGTCACAGACGTGATGCCTATATACATGATCATGCCTAGATATTTTCATAATTATGCACTTTTCTATAAATTGCTCGACAGTAATTTGTTCACCCACTGTAATAATTATGCTATCTTGAGAGAAGCCACTAGTGAAACCTATGGCCCCCGGGTCTATTTTCCATCATATTAATCTCCCGTCAGCGAGCTATTTCTGTCGACGTTTATTTTGATTTCTTTTACTTTTAATCTTTATCATAAAAATACCAAAATATTATCTTATCATCTCTATCAAATCTCACTTTTGCAAGTGGCCATGAAGGGATTGACAACCCCTTTATCGCGTTGGTTGCAAGGTTCTTATTTGTTTGTGTAGGTACGAGGGACTTGCGTGTGGCCTCCTACTGGATTGATACCTTGGTTCTCAGAAACTGATGGAAATACTTACGCTACTTTGCTGCATCACCCTTTCCTCTTCAAGGGAAAACCAACGTAGTGCTCAAGAGGTAGTAGGGGGCACCCCAAAGGCACCACAAGTCTTCTCTTAGCCGTGTGCGGTGCCCCCCTCCACAGTTTAACACCTCAGTCATATCGTCGTAGTGCTTAGGCGAAGCCCTGTGCCGGTAAATTCATCATCACCGTCGCCGCGCCGTCGTGCTGACGGAACTCTCCCTCGTCCTCAACTGGATCAAGAGCTCGAGGGACGTCATCGTGCTGAACGTGTGCTGAACATGGAGGTGCCGTACGTTTGGTACTTGGATCGGTTGGATCGTGAAGACGTTCGACTACATCAACCGCGTTACTAAACGCTTTCGCTTTCGGTCTACGAGGGTACGTGGACACACTCTCCCGTCTCGTTGTTATGCATCTCCTAGATAGATCTTGCGTGATCGTAGGAATTTTTTTGAAATACTGCGTTCCCCAATAGTGGCATCCGAGCCAGGTCTATGCATAGATGTTATATGCACGAGTAGAACACAAAGAGTTGTGGGCGATAATAGTCATACTACTTACCACCAACGTCTTACTTTGATTCGGCGGTATTGTTGGATGAAGCGGCCTGGACCGACATTACATGACCATGTTCATGAGACTGGTTCTACCGACGTGCTTCGCACATAGGTGGCTAGCGGGTGTCTGTTTCTCCAACTTTAGTTGGATCGAGTTTGACTATGGTCGGTCCTTGTTGAAGGTTAAAACAACACACTTGATGAAAAATCGTTGTGGTTTTGATGCGTAGGTAAGAACGGTTCTTGCTAGAAGCCCGTAGCAGCCCTGTAAAACTTGCAACAACAAAGTAGAGGACGTCTAACTTGTTTTTGCAGGGCATGTTGTGATGTGATATGGTCAAGACGTGATGAGATATAAATTGTTGTATGAGATGATCATGTTTTGTAAAACTTATCGGCAACTAGCAGGAGCCTTATGGTTGTCGCTTTATCGTATGAAATGCAATCGCCATGTAATTGCTTTACTTTATCACTAAGCGGTTGCGATAGTTGTGGAAGCAATAGTTGGCGAGACGACAACGATGCTACAATGGAGATCAAGGTGTCAAGCCGGTGATGATGGAGATCATGACGGTGCTTTGGAGATGGAGATCAAAGGCACAAGATGAAGATGGCCATATCATGTCACATATTTTTGATTGCATGTGATGTTTATCCTTTATGCATCTTATTTTGCTTAGTATGGTGGTAGCATTATAAGATGATCCCTCACTAAATTTCAAGGTATAAGTGTTCTCCCTGAGTATGCATCGTTGCTACAGTTCGTCGTGCCGAGACACCACGTGATAATCGGGTGTGATAAGCTCTGCGTTCACATACAATGGGTGCAAGCCAGTTTTGCATGTGCAGAATACTCGGGTTAAACTTGACGAGCCTAGCATATGTAGATATGGCCTCGGAACACTGAGACCGAAAGGTCGAACGTGAATCATATAGTAGATATGATCAACATAGTGATGTTCACCATTGAAAACTACTCCATCTCACGTGATGATCGGACATGGTTTAGTTTATATGGATCACGTGATCATTTAGATGAATAGAGGGATGTCTATCTAAGTGGGAGTTCTTAAGTAATATGATTAATTAAACTTTAATTTATGATGAACTTAGTACCTGATAGTTTTTGCATATCTATGTTGTTGTAGATCAATGGCCCGTGCTACCGTTCCCTTGAATTTTAATGCGTTCCTAGAGAAAGTTAAGTTGAAAGATGATGGTAGCAACTACACAGACTGGGTCCATAATTTGAGGATTATCCTCATTGCTGCGCAGAAGAATTACGTCCTCGAAACACCGCTAGGTGTACCACCTGCGCCAGCAACTGCAGACATTGTGAATGCCTGGCAGTCGCTTGTTGATGACTACTCGATAGTTCAGTGTGCCATGCTTTACGGCTTAGAATCGGGACTTCAAAGACGTTTTGAACTTCATGGAGCATATGAGATGTTCCAGGAGTTGAAGTTAATATTTCAAGCAAATGCCCGAGTTGAGAGATATGAAGTCTCCAACAAGTTCTATAGCTGCAAAATGGAGGTGAATAGTTCTGTCAGTGAACACATACTCAGAATGTCTGGGTACCACAACCACTTGACTCGGTTGGGAGTTAATCTTCCTGATGATAGTGTCATTGACAGAGTTCTTCAATCACTGCCACCAAGCTATAAAGGCTTCGTGATGAACCAAGCTATAATATGCAAGGGATGGAAAAGACTATTCCCAAGCTCTTCGCGATGCTAAAGGTTGTGGAGGTAGAAATCAAGAAGGAGGATCAAGTGTTGATGGTTAACAAGACCACTAGTTTCAAGGAAAAAGGGCAAAGGAAGAAGGGGAACTTCAAGAAGAACGCAAGCAAGTTGTTGCTCAAGTGAAGAAGCCCAAGTCTGGACCTAAGCCTGAAACTGAGTGCTTCTACTGCAAAGGGACTGGTCACTGGAAGCGGAACTGCCCCAAGTATTTGGCGGATAAGAAGGATGGCAAAGTGAAAGGTATATTTGATATACATGTTATTGATGTGTACCTTACAAATGCTCGTAGTAGCGCCTGGGTATTTGATACTGGTTTTGTTGCTCATATTTGCAACTCGAAACAGGGGCTACGGATTAAACGAAGATTGGCTAAGGACGAGGTGACGATGCGCGTGGGAAATGGTTCCAAAGTTGATGTGATCGCCGTCGGCACGCTACCTCTACATCTACCGTCGGGATTAGTTTTAGACCTAAATAATTGTTATTTGGTGCCTGCGTTGAGCATGAACATTATATATGGTCTTGTTTGATGCGAGACGGTTATTCATTTAAATCAGAGAATAATGGTTGTTCTATTTATATGAGTAATATCTTTTATGGTCATGCACCCTTGATGAGTGGTCTATTTTTGTTGAACCTCGATTGTAGTGATACACATATTCATAATATTGAAACCAAAAGATGCAAAGTTAATAATGATAGTGCAACTTATTTGTGGCACTGCCGTTTAGGTCATATTGGTGTAAAGCACATGAAGAAACTCCATGTTGATGGGATTTTGGAATCACTTAATTATGAATCACTTGATGCTTGCGAACCATGCCTCATGGGCAAGATGACTAAGACTCCGTTCTCCGGAACAATGGAGCGAGCAACTGACTTGTTGGAAATAATACATACTGATGTATGCAGTCCGATGAGTGTTGAGGCTCGCGGCGGGTATCGTTATTTTCTCACCTTCACAGATGATTTGAGCAGATATGGGTATATCTACTTGATGAGACATAAGTCTGAAACATTTGAAAAGTTCAAAGAATTTTAGAGTGAAGTGGAAAATCATCGTAACAAGAAAATAAAGTTCCTATGATCTGATCGTGGAGGTGAATATTTGAGTTATGAGTTTGGTCTTCATATGAAACAATGTGGAATAGTTTCGCAACTCACGCCACCTGGAACACCACAGCGTGATGGTGTGTTCGAACGTCGTAACCGTACTTTATTAGATATTGTGCGATCTATGATGTCTCTTACTGATTTGCCGCTATCGTTTTGGGGTTATGCTTTAGAGACGGCTGCATTCATGTTAAATATGGCACCATCTAAATACGTTGAGACGACACCATATGAATTGTGGTTTAGCAAGAAACCTAAGCTGTCGTTTCTTAAAGTTTGGGGATGCGATACTTATGTGAAAAACCTTCAACCTGATTAGCTCGAACTCAAATCGGAGAAATGTGTCTTCATAGGATACCCAAAGGAGACTGTTGGGTACACCTTCTATCACAGATCCGAAGGCAAGATATTCGTTGCTAAGAATGGATCCTTTCTAGAGAAGGAGTTTCTCTCGAAAGAAGTGAGTGGGAGGAAAGTAGAACTTGATGAGGTAATTGTACCTTCTCCCGAATTGGAAAGTAGTTCATCACAGAAATCAGTTCCGGTGATTCCTACACTAATTAGTGAGGAAGCTAATGATGATGATCATGAAACTTCAGATCAAGTTGCTACCGAACCTCGTAGGTCAACCAGAGTATGATCCGCACCAGAGTGGTACGGAAGTCCTGTTCTGAAGGTCATGTTACTTGACCATGACGAACCTACGAACTATGAGGAAGCGATGATGAGCCCAGATTCCGCAAAATGGCTTAAGGCCATGAAATCTGAGATGGGATCCATGTATGAGAACAAAGTGTGGACTTTGGTTGACTTGCCCGATGATCGGCAAGCCGTAGAGAATAAATGGATCTTCAAGAAGAATATTAACGCTGACGGTAATGTTACTGTCTACAAAGCTCGACTTGTTGCGAAAGGTTTTTGACAAGTTCAAGGAGTTGACTACAATGAGACCTTCTCACCCGTAGTGATGCTTAAGTTTGTCTGAATCATGTTAGCAATTGCCACATTTTATAATTATGAAATTTGGCAAATGGATGTCAAAACTGCATTCCTTAATGGATATCTTAAAGAAGAGTTGTATATGATGCAACCAGAAGGTTTTGTCGATCCTAAAGGTGCTAACAAAGTGTGCAAGCTCCAGCGATCCATTTATGGACTAGTGCAAGCCTCTCGGAGTTGGAATATACACTTTGATAGTGTGATCAAAGCATATTGTTTTATACAGACTTTTGGAGAAGCCTATATTTACAAGAAAGTGAGTGGGAGCTCTGTAGCATTTCTAATGTTATATGTGGATGACATATTGTTGATTGGAAATAATACAGAGTTGCTGGATAGCATAAAAGGATACTTGAATAAGAATTTTTCAATGAAAGACCTCGGTGAAGCTGCTTATATATTGGGCATCAAGATCTATAGAGATAGATCAATACGCTTAATTGGACTTTCACAAAGCACAAACCTTGATAAAGTTTTGAAGAAGTTCAAAATGAATCAATGAAAGAAAGGGTTCTTGCCTGTGTTACAAGGTGTGAAGTTGAGTCAGACTCAATGCCCGACCATTGCAGAAGATAGAGAGAAAATGAAAGTCATTCCCTATGCCTCAGCCATAGGTTCTATCATGTATGCAATGTTGTGTACCAGACCTGATGTGTGCCTTGCTATTCGTTTAGCAGGGAGGTACCAAAGTAATCCAGGAGTGGATCACTGGACAATGGTCAAGAACATCCTGAAATACCTCAAAAGGACTAAGGATATGTTTCTCATTTATGGAGGTGACAAAGAGCTTGTCGTAAATGGTTACGTCAATGCAAGCTTTGACACTGATCCGGATGAATCTAAGTCGCAAACCGGATACGTATTTATATTGAATGGTGGAGCTGTAAGTTGGTGCAGTTCCAAGCAGAGCATCGTGGCGGGATCTACGTGTGAAGCGGAGTACATAGCTGCTTCGGAAGCAGCAAATGAAGGAGTCTGGATGAAGCAGTTCATATCCAATCTAGGTGTAATACCTAGTGCATCGGGTCCAATGAAAATCTTTTGTGACAATACTGGAGCAATTGCCTTGGCGAAGGAATCCAGATTTCACAAGAGAAGCTTCAATTCCATCCGCGATCAAGTCAAGGAGGGAGACATAGAGATTTGTAAAATACATACGGATCTGAATGTTGCAGACCCGTTGACTAAGCCTCTTCCATGAGCAAAACATGATCAGCACCAAGACTCCATGGGTGTTAGAATCATTACTATGTAATCTGGATTATTGACTCTAGTGCAAGTGGGAGATTGAAAGAAATATGCCCTAGAGGCAATAATAAAGTTGTTATTTATATTTCCTTATATCATCATAAATGTTTATTATTCATGCTAGAATTGTATTAACCGGAAACTTTGTACATGTGTGAATACATAGACAAACAGAGTGTCCCTAGTATGCCTCAACTTGACTAGCTCGTTATTCAAATATGGTTAAGTTTCCTAACCATAGACATGTGTTGTCATTTGATGAACGGGATCACATCATTAGAGAATGATGTGATGGACAAGACCCATCTGTTAGCTTAGCATTATGATCGTTTAGTTTTATTGCTATTGCTTTCTTCATGACTTATACATATTCCTCTGACTACGAGATTATGCAACTCCTGAATACCGAAGGAACACTTTGTGTGCTATCAAACGTCACAACGTAACTGGGCGATTATAAAGATGCTCTACAGGTGTCTCCAATGGTGTTTGTTGAGTTGGCATCGATCGAGATTAAGATTTGTCACTCCGTGTATCAGAGAGGTATCTCTGGGCCCTCTCGGTAATGCACATCACTATAAGCCTTGCAAGGGATGTGACTAATGAGTTAGTTGCGGGATAATGCATTACGGAACGAGTAAAGAGACTTGTCGGTAACGAGATTGAACTAGGTATGATGATACCGACGATCGAATCTCGGGCAAGTAACATACCGATGACAAAGGAAATGACGTATGTTGTTATGCGGTTTGACCGATAAAGATCTTCGTAGAATATGTAGGAGCCAATATGAGCATCCAGGTTCCGCTATTGGTTATTGACCGGAGATGTGTCTCGGTCATGTCTACATAGTTCTCGAACCCGTAGGGTCCGCACGCTTAACGTTCGATGAAGATTTGAATGATGAGTTATGTGATTTGATGACCGAAGTTTGTTCGTATTCCCGGATGAGATCACGGACATGAAGAGGAGTCTCAAAATGGTCGAGAGGTAGTATTCAGACACCGGAATGGTTACGGAGAGGTTCGAATATTTTTTGGGGTACCGAGGGGTTACCGGAACCCCCCGGGGAAGTGTTGGGCCTTCATGGGCCTTAGTGGAAAGAAGAGAAGGGCTGCAAGGGGTGGCCGCACGCCCCCCCCCCCCCATGGCAAGTCCGAATTGGACTAGGGAGGGGGCGGCGCCCCCCTCTTTCCTTCTCCCTCTCCTTCTCCTTCCCTCTCTCCCCCTCTTGGAAAAGGAAGGGGAGTCCAACTAGGATTGGGAATCCTAGTTGGACTCCCCCTATGGCGCGCCCCTCCTTGGCTGGCCGCCTCCTCCCCTCCTCCTTTATATACGGGGGAGGGGGCACCCCAAAGGCCAACAAGTCTTCTCTTAGCCGTGTGCTGTGCCCCCCTCCACAGTTTAACACCTGGGTCATATCGTCGTAGTGCTTAGGCGAAGCCCTGCGCCGGTAACTTCATCATCATCGTCGCCACGCCGTCGTTGCTGACAGAACTCTCCCTCGTCCTCAACTGGATCAAGAGCTCGAGGGACGTTATCGTGTTGAACGTGTGCTGAACACGGAGGTGCCGTACGTTCGGTACTTGGATCGGTTGGATCGTGAAGACGTTCGACTACATCAACCGCGTTACTAAAGGCTTCCACTTTCGGTCTACGAGGGTACGTGGACACACTCTCCCGTCTCGTTGCTATGCATCTCCTAGATAGATCTTGTGTGATCGTAGGAATTTTTTTTGAAATACTGCGTTCCCCAACAGTTTGATGCTTGGCTGGAATGTGGGAGACTTATGATCACCTTCCCGGTGCTTTTCTCTTTTGCGAGACACAAATATTGCACGGTTGCATCACAATTCAGGGATGGGCAATGGGACCTCCATTTCACCCGAACCTCTCCGCCACTGCAGCCAGGGAGCGTGAGGCACTACTTATGTATCTTGTTGTTATCCAACCTCAACCGGAGAAGGGAGATGCTTGACGCCCAGCCTGTACTGGTAACCAGCTGTCCATTGCCTACTTCTACAACTTGCTTTCTTTCACCGGTGTGGACTGTCCGGTGGCTCCTTATGTCTGGGATAAGATCATACCCAATAAACATCAGGTTTCTTTGTGGCTTGCTCTCCGTGGACGGTGAACACCAGGGATAACATGATGAAAAAGCATTGGACGGCGCTTGTGCGGCACAATGGATGTGATCTATGTCCAGCCGTGGAATCCAGCTGCCACATTCTTCTTCGATGTAGGCTCGCAAATGTAGTTTGGGAGAAATTAGGCTTGTCTGATTCAGCTCGGGCTAATCCGATCTCCATGGCTTCGTTCTTTCGCAAACTGCAAGACACAAATACGACAAACTGTGGCACATCCTTTTTGCAGCCTGTGCGGTGGCACTTTGAAATGGCCGTAATGCGCAGGTTTTCGACAATGCCAGATGGTCATCAGCACAAATCTTCTCTGTAGTTGCAACCTCTCTTAGGTTGTGGTGTTTTAGAGCGCCAAGGGTTGTTGATCGAGCCGTGTTAAGTTCTAGGGCTGACACAGTTGAATAAGCAGCCCTCTCTGACTTCCAAAAACCCCACCCTTGTACTTGTTTTTTCTCTATTTCAGGCTTGCTGATGGCCTGCTACATGATCCGTGCAGCGTTAACATCACCTTCATGTAATTGACCAGGGTCATTCGGGTCCTTACCCGTTTTGAATGCATAAGGTAGATCATGATCTACCTTTTCTTTCAAAAAAGAATAATGCGGTATTTAAGAACTACACTACCAAACTAGGCCTAAGTATGGATAATGTTGGCTAAGTGATGTGTTTCCAAACCAAAATCACCCCCCCCCCCTCGCGTGCAAAAAAAACTCCCTAAATCTAATTCACACACACATGAGATCTATTTGAAGAGTCCAAAATTTGGTTCTCTAAAATGAGGGTAGCTTTCAAGCTAAACGGTTGTACAAAGTTGAGTTCTTTTATATGTGAAACTAGTTTCTTGTTCGGACTCCACCATATTTCTTGGATGCCAAAGATCAAAAGTTAACGAAAAGTGTAACGCCCACACGTGTGGGCGTTAGCCAACTCACCTACACGCCTCCATCACTGTCCAGTAACTTCTGCACGAATCTTGGCACGAATTAGCCGATTTTATGCCACGTAGGACAACTCGCGTGTGTGGTGTGTGAGAGAGGTCGCCCACACATCCGTTTTACCACACGGAGGGGCCGGTGTGTGGGCGTTTAGCAGTTCGCCCACACATCAGTTTTCAGTCACGCACAAGGGCTGGTGTGTGGGCGTTTGCCATCTCGCCTACACGCCCGCCTCCTCTCCCACACCCAAGCTGCCAGTTGCCATGCGTTTTGCAGTGTACATGGCAACTACCCTAGTGTGATTGCAATCAGATGGCAACTCTCTCTTTTTTTACCCGAACATGTCAGTTGCCATATGTTTTGCATGGTACATGGCAAACTGCCCTAGCATGCACGTAAGCAGATGACAACTCTTTCTTTTTAAATGGCAACTGCCCTAGCGTGCTTGTGAGCACATGGCAACTCTCTCTTTTACCCGAACATGTTTTTTGACATGCCTTTTTTTATAGCGCTACATGGCAACTGCCTAGTGTTAGTAGGTGGCAACTCCTAAAGTTTTGAAATCATGGCAACTGCAGTAGACCAGACCACACATGGCAACAACTGTAGTTGTCCAAAAAATGGCAATCTGGAACTTTGACCTGAGATGGCAACTGCAGTTGAGCAAACATGGCAACTGTAGTTGTCCGACATGGCAACCGTAGTTCAGCAACATGGCAACTGCACTTAAACGAACATGGACAAGGGTCCGGCCCATGGCAACTGCGGGGCGCGCGGTAAAGTGTCACGTGAGGCGTGCGGGACCACGAGGTACGAGGCCTGACGTACCGGGCGTGTGGGCGTTATCTATTTCACCCACACGCACGCGTGTAAGAGGGACCGGGAGGAAAAAAAAGAGGCGTGTGAGCGCTAGTTGTTTTGCCCACACACAGACGTGTGGACTGATCCTCTTAGTCACCACATAGAACGTGTGGGCAGATTTCTTAACGCCCACACGTGTGACAGTTATCGGCGTCCAAAGTTAATTAGTTGCGGCCCCGGTTCCACCGTCTCTGAAAAGCGTATGTACCGAAATGTTGGTGTATTATGTATCTCAGTAAATAACATGCTTTGTCGGAATCGTAAACGCGTTCAAGGGCTCGTCTCCAAAACGGAGTCGACTGATTAGCTTCGATCAGCCTGCCTAGTAGTTATATAATGATGCGTATCTACGTATGATATATGTAACTCTAGTAGCATAGGCATCGATCGGCAGAAGGAACAGCACGCCGGCCGGTTCCAAGCAGCAGCGACGTTCCCTGTTTGGTCCTCGATCGCCTGGCAACGTCGATCGGCGGCATGGCGCTACTGAAGCGCAGCTTCACCGCAGCGCTGCTCGACGAGGGCGACGACCCGTCGTACCCGTTCAAGATGCCGGGCAGCCTCGCGCGCACCACCGCGCCGGTGGCCAAGATGATGCGGCTGTGGAACTACAAGCAAGGCTCGGGCCTCGGCGCGCACGGCCAGGGCATCATCGCCCCTATAAAGGCCATCAGGCATTGCTCCACCGCCGGCATCGGCCACTCCGAAACGACGTACAAGAACGGCCTGCATGGCGCGCCGGCGCCGGCGCCGCCAGCCCAGGACGAGTGGCACGAGTCGGCGGCCGTCTCACGAGCCCTGCGCCTCGAACGGGAGTGCTGCGAGAGGACCCTCGCGCTGCTGCGCGACGTGAAGCTTCAAGGCGACGACAGCGTGGAGACGGAGGAGGCGCTGGCGGCGATCGTCAAGTCCGAGGAGGAGCTCCGGGGGAAGAAGCGTGCGCTGGGAGCGTGGAGGGCCGCGTTGCCTGCTCCGACCGTGCAGCACATCGTGGAGCAGGTCCTCACGCCGAGGATGGCCATGAAGGCGCGAGAGTGGGAGCCGTTGTGGAGCCCGGGCTGCGACCACTGGCTACGTCCGTGGATCCCCTTGATCGGACACTTGCCGGAGAGCCTCTACGGCACCGTGGAGAGCAAGATCAGCGGCGGCTGCCTCGACGTCATCTCCCCATGGAAAGACTACTTCAGCCCCACGCATTGGGAGATCTTCTCCCGGCGTCACATCTTGCCTAAGCTCACACGATGGCTGCAACAGCTCAAGATCACGCCACCAAAGCAGCGCGACACTAAGTTTCTCGAGGTGATGTCGTGGACGCCTCTGGTGCGCACCCAAGACGTGGTGTCGATCCTAGAACAGGAGTTTTTCGGCAAATGGGAGGGCGCGCTGCGCCACTGGCTGCAGTCCGCGAGGCCACCGTCGGGGGAGGCCGCGGCGTGGTACGCCGGCTGGAAGAACCTCTTCACCCTGGAGCTGCTCGACGACGAACGCGTGCTCGCACGGCTGGAGGCCGGCGTCGCCATGGTGGATCGAGAAGCGGAGGACCTCGGCCGTCTTGTTTGTCAAAGTTGATACAACAGCTTGTAAGGTCGTAGACTTGTAGTCACTTATGATCAGCAATGTAATGGTTGTAGTCAATTATGATTAGCAATGTAACTTGACAGTGTTTCATAATCTGAATTATGCTTACAAGTGCTGCAGTGTTTCACATGCGTTGCCAAGGTTTTTAATTTCTGAAACAAAATAATTTCGGAGCTCACTGAAATATGCGAAATTTCGGAAATTTCTCATATTTCGGATTTTGATATATCAAATTTCACTTAATTTTAATGAATTTTAACACAATTTAAATTTATTTTCAAATCAGTTTAAATTTGCATCGATATTTTGGGGTTAAAAAATATTTTGGTCCCCACTAAAATATGCGAAATTTCGGAAATTTCACTGAAATTTCGTTGAAATTGTTAAGCGTTGCCATTATCAACTTGACAGTGTAAGACACCAAGCATACATCAAGTTGTTGCATTGTGGCGAACTCTGACAGCCCTTCTGTGCACTTTCTTCACTGATAGAGTGGTAGAGATGCACTTTCAGGCCCTTCCCCTACGCCATATTTGACACTCAAAATCAATACATATTGCAGCAAAGGTGCCTGTGAAAAATTCAAAATAGTAAAGGAGTCTAAATTCAGATTTGCAAGTTTTCGTGAATTTTTGCAGTTCTACTCTACTAGATTTTGTGACAGTGTAAACAAGGCACATCATATCTTCATCTTTCGACATTGCTTCGCAGAGATCTCTGCCTGGACGTAGAAGAAGCTGGGTTTATGGCCGGGTTTATATGGCGAGGCAGGGGCATCCTAGGAAACGGAGATGGATAAAAGACTAGAGACCCAATGCTAGCTGTTGAAGAGATCCATACGTGTTATGTTCTTATTGGCTGAAAGCCTGAAACACCTCCTAAAGATAGCAAGTCTTGTTGCCCTGAAGTGCATATTGCTTTGTCCATTGATCAAACCAAGCATTTTGTAGAATATTACATTTTTTCCGGAGATATCCAAACTCTGCAGATGAAAACATATGATAAATACATTGTTCAAATATTTGCTCAACCAGAATTTTCTTCTTCTAATTGATGTGGAGTGTATGAAAAGTGCTTAATCAGGCTTTGCAATCACTGAGAATGTTGTTCATCCAGTGCAGCAGTTCTTTTGATGGGCGCTTGTCAGTGATGCTCCAGGGGGGCATATTGGGTGTGCTAGTGCCACCAAAAAACTCATTCGGAAGTTCCGCAAATTCTGAAAAAGAACCTATTTTAAGAAATTTAAAAAGGGATAACTTCTGCTATAAGTTTGAATCGGATACTATTCAGAACCACTTCCTTGGCACAATAATGCACAGCCAAGTTGGATACAAAGAGGAGGAATTGAAAGAATTGAATGCTACTACTGAAATCTTGATTCTGACGAAAAATAGAAATAAAAAGGTGATTAGTTCACTAGAAAATATATTACAGCCGGATAGTCTTCATAGACATTGAACTTGCAACACAGGCAATTCGATTCTAACAAACGGGTCTCAAGATCTTGCTACTGCATCTTGCAATTCAACAAGGCATAGACATATAAATATATTCTTGTTACTACATCTTGCAATTCAACAAGGCGAAAAACTTTGTAGACATTACTTTTAGGATGGCAGTAAATACTACTCCTTCCATCCCATAATTTAAGATGTTATGAAAATTAATATACCCATAATAACATCTTATATTATGGGACGGAGGGGGTATAACTCTTAAATTTCATGCATGCACCACAAGCAATTCCAGTAAAACTAGCTTACATCAGACAGAAGAGTCAGAATAGATACAATACACGCTGGAACATACACTGTTTGAGCATGTATCATGACTGGTTCACTTAATGAAGCTTCCTTACATTAAAAGGATCTAGAGAATCTGGCAGACTACGACTGAATAACTAAGAGTTACAGTACATCAGAAATACACAATCGACCAAGTGACCTTCAGAAGCATCTTGTAGTCTCCGCAGGTGATACTCTCATCATTGTAACCATTGCGCCTTGGAGTAAACTGAACAGTGCAGGCACATAACTCATCATCACCGACAGCAGCAGCAACAGTCAACACCAGCATCTCATCCACAGAGACCCCTACTACGCGCCGCGCCGTTTGTAGGACTCCATTGTCACCTGCAGTTAGCGCACCACTCACTTTGCTATCATGTAGCACAATGTCGCATGGAATGCTGGTAGTAGAAGCGACAATCTTCCCATGGAATTCATCAGGTCCCTCCAAGGATCTTGATATCAACAGTGCCCTCCACCGACCTCCTAATGAATGTATAGTTCAAATCCAATATGCTGTGCATGCTGACAAGTGTTTCCGTCTCAACCACATATTCGGGACTAAATTCCAGCCTGCGGATAGCATCCACCTCGATCAGTCCTTTACTGAGTCTATCGTCATTGACACTCCTCCCATGCACATCCTTCACCTTCAGATTGATTTCAAAGAATATATCATCGCATACCATGAATCCTCTCTTGGGTCCAGTCAAAATCAATGAATCATCCTGCAAGACCAATTTGAATAGATAAATTCCAGGAGCTTGTTTCTGGGATTGATTGAACTACCCTTGCTTTCGGGTTCATTTTTAGCTATGTTCTGAATGACGAAACAAGGTAATTAGACTCAGAAAAATTATACTACATCTGTGCCCATGTTTTTTTTCCTCCTTTTCTTATTGTGCAGATTGCTGTAGTGCCATAAACTCACGCACGCAAGTGATAAACCCCTGGCTCCTAACACTATTCGCTATAATAAGACAACTAATTGAAGTATTGTTAAAATCAACATCATATGGAACCTACGAAGCACCGATACGGATACGAGTATCGGTATCGGGCCAATATGGATACGTAAATTCGCCATTTTGAAAAAGTGCCAATACGGGGATACATTTTACTATTTTTAATTGAAAAATAAAGTATAGAGGTTAGGAACAGCATATTACTTTCATGTTTGCTCTCCTGAGCATGCAGCTACTAGCCTCGCCTGAGCGAGGACGTTGGTGAGGAGGAGGGGCAGTTCGTCGCCGGCTAGCCGCTGCCTCCGCTGGCACTGAGTGAGCAGCCGCCACCTGGTGTGAGCTTGAGAAGGAGGAAAGAAACTTGGAGGGAACGGATGGGGGCCATCAGGGTACTAGGGTTGCTGGTTGCTTCTTTACTGGGTTGAGAGGGCTGTTAATTGGGCTGGGCCGTATCCAAAACGTATTGGCAAAGTATCGGGGGAGTATCGTAATTGTTTTAAATCATTTATTCAAGGATACTCCATGGATACGCATCGGGGGAGTATCGGAGGCAAATCGGTATCTGATACGGTATCCAATACGGATTTGCTGGTTGGCTCAAGTATCTGTACATTCGAGTATGGAACAGATACAAAACTAGATCCGTTATTCAAGTATAACATACAAAACCCAAATATGGATTACTGATATACAACATTCATAAGTAATCATTTATAGAAGTTGTGCACAACTTAACTCAGAATTTCTCCGTCAGGAAATCAGCATTTTTTTTATTAAATCAGAGGACTGATATGAGGTACCAGTACAAGAAAACACACATTGATATATTGTATGTGTCTGTGGCAGTAATACCTTTGAGCTGATGAGCTGGCAATCATCCTGGTCGCGCCGGAATATATAGACACATTTTCGATCCAGACTGTCCCTGGCTATGATGGTACCGTAGACATACAGTGGGTAGCCATAGTCAGAGGAAACAATCTTGATGGAGACAACATTGACTGAGTTTTTGAGCCGGAATCCCTCTTTGAAGATTTTACCAGTATGTCGCATGGGACCAACAGGTGCTGTCAAATGAGAAGAAAACGCATATAAATCAATCAAAGAGAGTAACAAAAGAGTATGTATGTATGTATGTATGTATGTATGTATGTATGTATGTATGTATGTATGTATGTATGTATGTATGTATGTATGTGTAAACCGAGCCTAATTGAGGAATGAATTTGAAAGTGGCAGCCTTTGCTTCCGAATAAATCTAGCAGAAACTGAAAGTAACCTTCAGATAGAATTTGATGAATGAATGATACTGACCGACTGGTGTTTGAATTGAAATGAATTAGACATGCATAACGAAGCAACAAGGTTCGATAGGCTTGTTCTGTTGCAAGGGGAGGGGTATGAAGGGGATTTGAGTGGATTGAGGAGGATTAAATCTGCTATGAATCAAAATCCACCTCCAAAAGAGGTTTAACCGAACATAACGAGATGCATAGTAAGGGGGATTGGATTGGATGGGAACGTACACTCCTCGTCCAGGTCGAGTTTGCCGTCGAAGAAGTAGCGGACGCATATGAAACAGCCCTGCTTGGGGTCGTACTCGCTGTATCGCGGGTCCACGGAATACTCCGCCGGCTCGCACCGATACTCTTCTTGGTCCCACTCCCACTTCGTCGCCGCAGCCGCAGCCGCCACGGGAGAAGAATCGCCGCCGGCCATGGAAGAGGACTATCTCTCTCTCTCTCTCTCTAGGGTTTGGTCGATCCAAGAGTTTTTTTTTTTCAGTTGAGAAAGATGGACGAGTCGGGGATCTCGAAATAGAAAGAGGAGCCATATCATATCACAACTTGGGCCCTTTTAGACGCGCGCCAGACGGTCAGAGGCCTAGGCCCATTCACTGTGTGTCGTCCGACACATAGTGGGCATCCATTCGGCCACTCATCATCGTGTTGGACTCGTTGGGCCATTCTGGCCCATAGTGGCTCTCACGCTCACCCCCCAACCAAGGACAAGACAACGAAAAACGCTGCCTTCCCTCAACACACACACGCACGCACCGGCGCGCGGCTTGCTTCACCATCGTTCTCAGCCAGAAAAACCTCGCTCCTCCGGCAAAACCCTAGCCGAATCTGGTACGATCTGCTGAGGTTCGACGATCGGCGGGCCAGCATTGGCGGCATGGATCCTTTTCAGGTGCCGACCCCCCTCTCTCCCCGCGCCCCTTTTCTCATGGGCCTCGGCACAAAACCCACTTTTCTTAATCCTGGGCCTTAATCACTTTATTAATTGCGGTCCGTGGGGTGTGGAATCAGTTCATGGTCCGATTATTTCCCCCATCAAGTAGGGGGCGTTCGGTTAGTACGGCTGGCTGGGATTGGATTTCTCGCAGATTTCGTGTCACGTGTGCGTTTGTTTGGTTCCGTACGGATTTCCTACATTTATTGTTGCATTTATTGTTATATGATTGATTGGGACGATATACAGCAAACACAAGTTGCTGGCAAACGAAATAGTACTAGATAATACTGTTCATCCTGCATATACTTTTACATGATGATGGGATCTTACGGCCTTTGACCATCTCATCAACACAAATTGGTATCTTCTACCGATTGATTGCATGGTTGGATCCTATGCTGATGTTATATAATCTTTACTTGCAGAACTCTCCGACATTCCAATTGCAGCTGGACGAGGATCCTGAGACTATGAGCACTAATTACGACGCTCTGCTCGATGAAATTACCCAGCACATCAGACAGCTTTGGGGTGAATGTGTTGGAATATTAGGCGAGTTCATGATTAATTCCAATAAATAATTCATGACTAGAAGAGATACTAGCTAGCATGCAATAATCTAGCAAACTAGAAGAACAGCAAGACATGCATAACAGCAGCAAACACGTAACAATAGCTGTAGAAACAGACATGAACAGAGGATTTTGGACGTACTGATCGTTAGCTATTATGGGTGCGACAGTGTTGATGACGATGTTGGCGACGATCTGCTGCTGACGGCGATGAATACGACGATGAGTAGCACCGCCCGACTTGGACGGAAGACGACCCGTGATGACGAATTTGAGCAGTCGCGCACAACGCTTCCCAAAAACCTAATTCGTCCTCTCCCGGTGCAGGATCGCAAAGACGAACGGTTCCGGAGACCTGCTCTCCCACGCGCCGATGCACGCCGGCGTTTGGGATGGAGTAGACTACGATGGCGGCGCAAGTTGTGAGATGAGGCAAAACCCTAGGTGTTTTTTCGGTGTGTCTCTGGCCGCAGCCGGTAGCTGTATATATATTAGGACCAGAGGCGGTATTGTGTCGCGACCACAATCCCAAACCGACTCGGTTTCTAATTCGTATACTTATTGGACAAGAAATCAAAAACTTGTCTGCCAAGACATAAAAATAAAACGGCAAAAGGAAGCTGCGCTCCTGCAAGGGGACGGACCGGATTTCGGCGGACCATTCACGCGCATGTACGCGCCGCCTCGCCTCGCCACGGCCCGGCCCGGCGAGGCGAGGCGAGCGAGCGCGCGCGTGTGGTTTTCCCTTTCTCTTCTCACACACCACTTAGAGTGGTGGAGAGAACCCACTATATAAAGAGGTCCAACTCTTCTTCAACTTCCAAGGTGGGACTAAACTTAGCACCACCACTTGCCATTTTACACATGGGCTTTGAGATTTCAGAAATTGGTATGGGCCTAGCCCATTAATTCTAACAATCCCCCACCAGATCTCAAATACCCATTTAGAGATTTGCCTTCTCTCACCACTTGTTAAATATACCAGTGTTTCAGCAGAGGCTGTTAAGTTGAACTTCTGCCTAGAACTTTAAGCTACATCCATTCACAACTTGACAATGGACTATGCCTTGAATTGTTAGTTTTGTGTGAACATGTTTCACTCAAAGTCTTAACCAGTACCTGACCGCCAGTAGGCTACCCCGCGGTTTGGAGCTTATACGTCATACTCCCTGGTCTCTTCGTGAGCTTACTAGAGATCACCCAAATCTCATAGATTGCGACGTTTACAGTCAGAACTCATATAGGTGTGTTCTTTCAAGACTGCTCTGTAGGACAGCATCTATGCTAATTATAGCCAATAGAACCACATTAAGGCATGTTGCCAACCTGCCTTACAGATCTGAGCCTTACAGCTCTGAGAGTTTTGCATCTTCACTTGGAGACGATCATAAGTTATTACTCTCCTCAGTTAACCAATAGCTTGTTCTTCCCAAATCCTAATTCACGGGATCTCCGATCACAAAGGTTGGGTTACTACTATGGTGTAACATCTATGGGTCTCATACCCATCTCCCTCGATGCAATATCTATCACATTTCGTGATAGTCCCTTTGTAAAGGGATCTGCCAGGTTTTTGTC
Organism: Triticum aestivum; assembly: GCF_018294505.1. Classification (NCBI taxonomy): domain Eukaryota; kingdom Viridiplantae; phylum Streptophyta; class Magnoliopsida; order Poales; family Poaceae; genus Triticum; species Triticum aestivum. The sequence goes on along the minus strand of NC_057796.1, from coordinate 87,893,611 downwards.
TGTTTGTATATACGTAACAGTTATTACTCCGGAGTTTCTCAACTTCCTGACAGACTTCAAACGTCTTTTCACGTGTCTTGATGACTTTGCATTATCTTTAGAATTGTTCACTTTAGCGATAATCGTTTGGTTATCACAATTCATAAGAATAGCCGGTACAGGTTTTTCAACAACCGGCAAGTCCATCAAGAGCTCACGCAGCCATTCTGCCTCAACAGTAGCTGTGTCCAAAGCAGTTAATTCTGCTTCCATAGTTGACCTCGTCAATATGGTTTGCTTGCAAGACCTCCATGACACTGCGCCACCACCATGAGTAAATACATACCCACTTGTTGCGTAAAGTACATCAACATCGGAGATCCAATTTGAATCACTATATCCTTCTAGCACAGCAGGATGCCCTGAATAAGTAATTCCGTAACTCATAGTACCTCTCAGATAGCGCAAGACCCTTTCTAGTGCATGCCAATGATCATCACCCGGGTTGGACATGAACCTACTCAGTTTGCTCACAGCAAAAGAGATATCTGGTCTTGTAGCGCTAGCTAAGTACATGAGTGAACCGACAATTTGAGAGTATCTTAATTGATCTCTCGTTTCTTTCTTGTTCTTTCTGAGTGTCACGCTGGGATCATAAGGTGTTGGAGAAGGCTTGCTATCCATAAAACCGAATCGGTTCAAGACCTTCTCAACATAGTGAGATTGCGTTAATGTAATCCCACTCTCATCCTTAATAAGTTTGATGTTTAGAATTACATCGGCTTCTCCCAGATCTTTCATGTCAAAACTTTTTGATAGAAAAGACTTGACCTCATTAATTGCATTAATATTTGTACCAAAGATCAGTATGTCGTCCACATACAAACATAATATGACACTATTGCCCCCACCATGGCGATAGTAAACACACCTATCAGCCTCGTTAATGACAAATCCTGCAGAAGTCAGAGTTCTTTCAAACTTCTCATGCCATTGCTTAGGTGCCTGTTTCAGACCATACAAAGATTTTAACAACTTGCACACCTTTCTCTCTTCACCCTTTACCACAAACCCGTCAGGCTGATCCATATAGATCTCCTCTTCCAACTCTCCATTGAGAAAAGCTGTCTTTACATCCATTTGATGAATGATAATACCATAAGAGGCAGCCAAGGAAAGTAACACTCGAATGATGGTCATTCTAGCAACGGGTGAATAGGTGTCAAAGTAATCTTCGCCTTCTTTCTGAGTGTAGCCCTTGGCCACTAGCCGCGCCTTGTACTTATCAATAGTACCATCAGGCTTTAGCTTCTTTTTGAACACCCACTTACAGCCCACAGGTTTACAACCATATGGTCTATCAGTTAGTTCCCAAGTTCCATTAGAAAGAATTGAGTCCATCTCATTACGAACAGCTTCTTTCCAATCATCTACATCCGGAGATGCATATGCTTCTGCAATCGTCTTGGGTGTGTCGTCCACAAGGTATACAATGAAATCATCACCAAAGGATTTTGCAATCCTTTGTCTCTTGCTCCTTCTAGGAACTTCATTGTTTATCCTTCTCAAGGACTTCCTCATGTGATTGTTCGAAATATTCATCAGTTGTACTAGATTCAGGAATTATCTCAGAAGAAAATCTAGCAATGCTATGCATATCTTTCATAGGAAATATGTTCTCAAAAAATGTTGCATCACGAGATTCCATTATAGTATGAACATGCATATCAGGTACTTCAGATTTTACCACTAAAAACCTATAAGCAATGCTCCGTTGAGCATACCCTAGAAAGACACAATCCACTGTCTTTGGTCCAAGTTTGCGTTTCTTAGGAATAGGAATATTGACCTTTGCCAAACATCCCCAAGTGCGCAAATAAGAAAGTGATGGTTTTCTCCCAACCCACTCCTCATAAGGGGTTTTCTCTTTATTATTGTTGGGAACTCTATTCAGGACATGACATGAAGTCAATAGAGCCTCCCCCACCATGCCTTAGATAAACCAGCAGTGTCTAACATGGCATTCACCAAGTCAGTCAATGTGCGGTTTTTCCTCTCGGCCACTCCATTTGATTGAGGTGAATAGGGAGGCGTCCTCTCATGAATAATACCATGTTCCTCACAAAATTCATCAAAAACTTTTGGAACATACTCTCCACCACGATCGGACCTAAGACGCTTGATCTTTCTCTCTAGTTGATTTTCAACTTCAGCTTTATAGATTTTAAAGTAGTCTAATGCTTCATCTTTAGTTTGTAACAAATAAACATAGCAAAATCTAGTCGCATCATCAATCAAAGTCATGAAATATCTCTTTCCACCTTTTGTCAACACACCATTCATCTCACAAAGATCAGAATGTATGAGTTCTAGAGGTGCCAAGTTTCTCTCCTCGGCAGCCTTATGAGGCTTTCGAGGTTGCTTAGATTGCACACAACTATGGCACTTAGAACCTTTGGCAACTGTGAAGTTCGGAATTAAACTCATGCTGGATAGCCGAGACATTAAACCAAAATTAATATGACATAAACGAGAGTGCCAAATACTTGCATCATCATTAACATTAGCACAAATTTGGTTTATTGACTTATTGCAAAAATCTGAAAGAGAAAAACGGAACAAGCCTCCGCACTCATAGCCTTTTCCTATAAATTGTCCAAATCTTGACACGATTACTTTATTGGACTCTAAAACTACCTTAAATCCATCTCGACATAGAAGGGAGCCGCTAACTAGATTCTTGTTCATAGTAGGGACATGCTGCACGTTCCTTAGTTGCACGATCTTTTTCGAAGTAAACTTCAGATCCACCGTGCCAATGCCACGAACAGAAGCATGTGACCCATTCCCCATTAGGACGGAAGAATCCCTTGCGACCTGATAAGAAGTAAACAGGGAGATGTCAGCACACACATGAACGTTAGCACCCGAATCAATCCACCACGAAGATGATTGAAATACTGAAAGCACAATAGGTAAATTACCATACCCATCAGTATTGCTAGCGGTCACCATGTTGACAGTCTTGGAGCTTGTTTTCCCTCTGCGGTCTGCACGTTCAGGGCATTCCTTGGAAAAGTGTCCAGGCTTCCCACAGGCGTAGCACTCTAGCTCAGCCTTGTTGAACTTCTTCTTCTTGAAGGTAGTAGTCTTGGTAGGCTTGTTGAAAACAGGTTTGTTCTTCCCTTTGTTCTTGTTCTGTGGGTACCTCTGCACCATGTTAGCAGTAGGCTGAACCTCACCTCCTTTTTCAGTGGTATCTTTAGCGCGAGCTTTTTCTTCAACATCAAGAGATGCAATCAGATTTTCAACTGATATCTCCTGTCTCTTATGCTTCAGAGTTGTGGCGAAATTCCTCCATGAAGGAGGCAACTTTGCAATCATGCACCCAGCCACGAATTTGTCGGGTAGAACACATTTAAGGAGTTCAAGTTCCTTCACAATGCACTGTATCTCATGAGCTTGTTCAACCACAGAACGGTTATTCACCATCTTGTAGTCATGAAAACTCTCCATGATGTACAGTTCACTGCCTGCATCTGTTGCACCGAATTTTGCATTCAGTGCATCCCACAGAATTTTTCCGTCGTTTATGTGCATGTACACATCACACAGACGGTCAGCAAGAACACTCAGAATGCATCCCACAAACATAGTATTGGCTTCCTGGAATTTTCTCCGATCTTCGTCGGTCATTCCCTCTGGAGCACCAACACTAGCGTGGAAAACTTTCAGAGCAGTAAGCCAGAGCGTGGTCTTCACCTGCCACCTCTTAAAGTGCACACCGGTAAACTTATCCGGCCTCAGTGCATCAGCGAATCCAGCCATAGTTAACTCAGGAAATTGCCTATAATTAGGTTTTTGGATTGGTAGAATATTAGGCAAGTTCATGATTAATTCCAATAAATAATTCATGACTAGAAGAGATACTAGCTAGCATGCAATAATCTAGCAAACTAGAAGAACAGCAAGACATGCATAACAGCAGCAAACACGTAACAATAGCTGTAGAAACAGACATGAACAGAGGATGTTGGACGTACTGATCGTTAGCTATTATGGGTGCGACAGTGTTGATGACGATGTTGGCGACGATCTGCTGCTGACGGCGATGAATACGACGATGAGTAGCACCGCCCGACTTGGACGGAAGACGACTCGTGATGACGAATTTGAGCAGTCGCGCACAACGCTTCCCAAAAACCTAATTCGTCCTCTCCCGGTGCAGGATCGCAAAGACGAACGGTTCCGGAGACCTGCTCTCCCACGCGCCGATGCACGCCGGCGTTTGGGATGGAGTAGACTACGATGGCGGCGCAAGTTGTGAGATGAGGCAAAACCCTAGGTGTTTTTTCGGTGTGTCTCTGGCCGCAGCCGGTAGCTGTATATATATTAGGACCAGAGGCGGTATTGTATCGCGACCACAATCCCAAACCGACTCGGTTTCTAATTCGTATACTTATCGGACAAGAAATCAAAAACTTGTCTGCTAAGACATAAAAATAAAACGGCAAAAGGAGCGCAGGGGGACGGACCGGATTTCGGCGGACCATTCACGCGCATGTCGCATGTACGCCTCGCCTCGCCACGGTCAGGCGAGGCGAGTGAGCGCGCGCGTGTGGTTTTCCCTTTCTCTTCTCACACACCACTTAGAGTGGTGGAGAGAACCCACTGTATAAAGAGGTCCAACTCTTCTTCAACTTCCAAGGTGGGACTAAACTTAGCACCACCATTTGCCATTTTACACATGGGCTTTGAGATTTCAGAAATTGCTATGGGCCTAGCCCATTAATTCTAACAGAATGGACAGCAGAATGGAATGGTAGAAGGTATTTTAAGCTTACCCCAGGGTGCAGGCAAATTCATTATTGCAATACTCGCTCCACAACACTGGGTGCGCAATAACAGTGATCCAGTTAGGCTATTGTTTTCCTTCCATAATCTGTATTGTGATGGTTTTCACCAAAAGGGCAAGTGGTACCTGTTTAAAGATATCTATCTAAAAATGCAAAAGGGTGGAGAAATTGCAGGAACCAATGTAAGATCACTTGGTTTTACTGGCAATTATAGCCAACTGGGTCCTGCCTTCAGTAGCATTAGTTTAGGAGGTTATGCACTCTTCCAACTTTACAGATGCATTGCTGAGTTTCCTGGGTTAGAAATCAAACCACACCTCAAGCTGGGCGTGGTCAGCTTTTCAGAGGCCATTCGATTTCCACTGGTTCGACAGTACATACGTAACGCATGTCCATGGGTCTGTCTCACGCAGAGGATGTTCAATGGTTATCGAATCATTTCCAGGATTGGTCAGTTTACTGTGAGAAGATACGTGACGGTAGAGATGCTTTTGAAGCTATTCCTGGAATAGATACCTTTGACGACCTGCTTGCACTTGTCATTATGATACTATAGATGATCTTTGGTAGCTTAACAGTTGACAGATGCACAATGATACTATAGATGATCTTTGGTATCTTAACAGTTGACAGATGCACAATGTAATCCTCATCAACAAAAAGAAGGTCATCACTCCTCTGCAACTTAAAATAGGTACCGCTGACTGTGAGCCCTCAAAATTTAGCCCATTGGTACTCAGTCTAAACAATAGCATGGGATGTCAAGGACTGAGCAAGTCATACTTACCTCTGTTATCTTTGGGTTCTTCTATGTCTGAAGATAGAACTTGCTGCAAAGAGTTTCATATTCAGTGGATAACCGGCAAGATGCAGAACTAAAGTGACAAAAGAGAACAAATAACAATGTTATGGCTGCCAAATGTTTTATGTATGGATGTCAGGAACTGTGGTTTCATACAACGACATTCGTAACGTTTCTACTGAAGAAAACTGACTCAACGACCATCCTGGTCTCTATAGCATTTAGCTTAATTGAGACAACATGTCTAACTGGTTGCTGAAGTTCTTGTCACCGAGGTCTGGCAGGTTACCTCAACTGGCCAGCTGATTGAAGTTAACTTCATATTGGCCCGATAATCTCTTTATTGGTTGCAGAAGAAGCAACATACATGCCTCCTGCTGAAATTGGCCATGCTTAAGATTCAGTTTCCATGCCCTTTTCTCTTTGAGGTGACCCAGCATATGGAGTTCAGCAGACCTCAAGTCTATAACCAGAAGGGCTTACACAAGATAGTGATTGGTTCTCTGACTGCCATTTTCCACTAAGTGGGGATTAAATGCCATCAACCACCTCAAATCCACGTATGCTCTGGAAACACTGTAATGATTGACTGTTTTATGGAACTAGACGTTCTGGTACTGATGGAGAAAATCAGAGGATAATGCAAGATAAGCTCAAGGCCATTGGACATGTTGCCTGCTGGCAGATGGCTTCTCTTAGAGCATTTTTCTCGTGTGTCTTTTTGTTATTCTTGTTCAAGTTTTTACTGTTCTTGTTTTAGAGTGGCGAGACGGCCTTGTAAGCTTTTTCTTCTTCAAATGGAATGACTACTAAGAATCGTGTTGGCAGAAAAAAAATGTTCGGTTTTTGTACTCAACATATTGCCTGTTTCTGAGCAATTGTTTCTGAAGTGTAGTGCTTGGTATGCTGTTATTTGATCTTTAAAACACAGGACCTGCCCTTTAGATTAAAGCACCTTGCCGCACTTCCACTGTTGGATACTCGTGAAACAGAATATAAATGGCGCAGGTAATAAGGTAAAGTTGTTATCCACTTCAATGAATCCTCAAATTATTGTTGTTCGAAGGCTTTAAGTATATTTGTTATGCCATTGCATGAAACTCACCTTGACAATTTTGTTATTTGCACTGCAATTTCTGACAGTTTTGCTATTATGTTATGCCTCTATGATGTGCCCCGTCTGGTCACCCACCTCCGTCAGATCGAAGATTGGCCGCTGCTCTCAAGCGACCTATATGATTCCCTGTCATCGGAGAGGAGGGCTACCCTGGAGATCTGCAGGTGGATCCGGTTCCGAAGATGGTGCCCGGTAGCATCGTGCTGGTCATGGGCCAGAGCTGCCAGTCGAGTGCTGCGCAGAATGAAGCAGCCATAGTGACGACTCCCTGCAAGTTGGCAGCTGCTTCTTATGGTCCACACATCCTCTTGTGGCCTTCTCTGCAAAAGGCATCCTTTGCCGTCTCCTGAGGCACTAATCTATCATCTGTTCGTGCAAAGGAGTTGCTTATTCAGTTGGATTCTATATGGAAACATGTTTGGGGAGTTCGAATTGAGATTATGAGTGGTCTCTTCTTCTGTTTATGTTTCTGTGCTTCAGAGCAGCAAGGATTCCCCTTCATACTAGGTTAATTTGCTGAAGAT